>NC_138860.1:44526603-45126603 GCF_965194805.1 Balaenoptera borealis
TTAGCATCTAATATACACCAAGTAATGCAGGAGAAATAAAATTAATATAAAAGAGTAAAGCTTTAAGGAGTTCAAAATGTTTTCTGGGAAGTGGAAATTCCAATTTTGGTAGCATCCCTATGAAGTCTTGGTTCAAAAAGTTCCACCAAAGCCAGACATTCCAACATACTTAACTCACGGCTTTTGAGACTGCTTTAAAAACACCTATGCCAGGAACATGAACACACCTACGAAAGAAACAAGGGAAGTAACCATCAAAGAAACCTTGTGGACCCCTGCTTGGGTTCTGCAAATATTGAAAAAACAACCACCTTGAGTTCAAGGAGGACAGAAATGAGTACTCTCTGAACCAGTCTGTCTCAACACGTAGGCGTTCCAACCCCAACCTGCTCTTGCAGCTCTCCTTCCTTCCATCACGATCCTGGATCCTAGATCACTCAGCCAACACTGCTTCCCTGGAAACCAGTCCTCTTTGGCATAATAGGCTGACAGCACTTGATTTTGCCATTACAGGTTTCCTTTCCCTTTTGATTCCACAGATTCCCATCGCAGCATCTGATTCTACTTGAATGGGCATGCATTGTTGGAAATTTGACACTGGAGGCAAATAAATAGAGATGGCCTGGTGCCTGGTCAACAAAACTATATTGTTGTCCCTGAATAGATAGAGTAAAAGAAACCAAAGATTTGGCTTTCATCTTTGAGGAGCCTACATATAGAGGAGAAAAAAAATATGTGTACATGCATTATTTTACATTATATATAAATATGAAAGAACTCAAGTATAATTAGAGGAACAAGAAATAACACTGTCAAATAAAAATTGCCATGGAAAAGGGGGTAAAAGAATGATCAAAATGATGTGAAATAAATATGAGGAGGCTTCCTGAAGGAAGAGAAGTACATTCAAGATAAAGAAAATGGGATGGGCAAGAAGGCATGAAAACATAGTTCATTAAGTTTCAGGCAATCATAATTTTTATATTCTTAAAAAGCATATAGCAGTTCTAGAATAAAACAAATTCTGGAGAAGGATGTTTATTTATTTATTTATTTATTTATTTATTTATTTATATTTCTCTTTGATTTGATGACGAAGGAAAACAGGAATAATACAGATATAGAAGAGAATTTTAATTCTGAGTAGTAGTTTTGATTATGAATCCTAGATTTTAAATGAAATCAATATTGGCATTATCTAAGTCTAAACTCATGAATGTCACTAAACCTGTAGCACTGGCACAACCTTAATTTGGGAAGAATGCTTAGAGTATTTTACTCCTCTCCCTTGTTTTTTAATAGTATCTTAAAAATCTAATAAATATTTATGTTGTACATTTTATAAAAATAGATGGTTATGTGAAGAGCACAAATTTCATCTCATTACATGGACGAACGTGTAATGCTTAGAACAGTCCAAAGTGAGGACTGCCACAGGATTGAATAAATTTCAATCCACAGGATTGAATAAATTTCACAGCCACAGGATTGAATAAATTTCACAGCCACAGGATTGCATAAATTTCCATTAATGAAAATATTCAAAAATGACTATTAAAGTCTTTATTGAGTTTGTTACAATATTGCTTCTTTTTTTTTATGTTTTGGTTTTCTGGCTGCAAGGCAGGTGGGATCTTAAGTCCCCGACCAGGGATCGAATCCGCACCCCCTGCCCTGGAAGGCAAAGTCTTAACCACTGGACCGCCAGGGAAGTCCCATTAAGGGCACTTCTAACCTTGATCCTGTGATTTCATGGCTCTAGCTGAGAGATTTCCATATGAGCAATCATCTTTATTCATGCAGAGTCTTCAACAGAGGTAAAATATTCCACTTTATTCTAGCAATGAGCTACATAACCGTCTATGTCCTTCCCAAGACCACCACCAGCGATTCTCGGCATTGCCTAGCATTTCACAAAATTTGGCTCTGGAAGCATCTATGTCACAGTTGCTGGAATGATTACTAAACTTTTAGATTCCTCGGCCCCACCTCAGACCTACAAAAGAAGAATCTTCTTGGGTGAATCCCAGAAATCTACATGTTTAACAAGCTTTCCAAGTGACTGATGTAACACTATAATTTGTGAACCACTGCTCTAATCTTTGACATTCCTGCTGTAAAGGGAGACCAGTGAGGACTATTTGCAGTTATGATGGCAGTTGCAGAGTCATCTGTTCCTTAAGGAGTGAGTTAAGCTTGCAAGTATCTCAAGCATTATTTAAGCATTCAACCACCTTTGGAGAGTAAACTTACAGCATATAAAATGTTCCATGATCTTTTCCTTACAAGAGACAATTTTCTATTTTCATGGACATTACAATTACTGACAGTAATCTTTCTCACAATTCCTTTTCTCACCAAAGAACATGGAGTGAATAAGGCCTCAGTTATCAGCAGTGTCTGGTCAAGATTTGAATCTACAAATATTTTAGCCTTTTTCATTTCTATTTGATATCAGAAAAGAACACAGTATTCAGATCATATTTGCAACCTAAACCACAGAACACGAGTTAAGAAATCCAAGGAAATCGCCTCACTTATCTCTATTTTACTGTAAAAATAATTAGCTATTCTGTTGTATTACCAAACCATAACTGCTTTATCATCCGTCCTATAGTTTATAATGGCATTAGCAAAATTGAAGATCCTGGACTCTCACCTACTATTTTTTCCATTACAGTTTTTTAAACTATATGGTAAAGATTTAGCTATTAGTAGTAAAAATATGGCTAAACTGGGCTAATTGAGAGAAAGCTAGTCCAAATTAATTTAAAAATTGATCATTAAGGCTTTTATAAAATATTATTTTCAATAATATATAAGATATCAAATTTCAAATATGAAATGCTAATAGTGAGCATAAATAATCTTTTTAGGCACATGAAAGTAAAGAAAAATAATTCATATTACTTAAGTTTTTGCAGATTTATTCTATAAATAGACCAGGTCCAAATTCTGTCTAAATTATCACAAATTCCAAATAAAAGGTTTTGAATTTGTACTATGTATCTGTCTTTTGGATATATATATTTTTTTTTTTTTTAAATAAATTTATTTATTTATTTATTAATGGCTGTGTTGGGTCTTCGTTTCTGTGCGAGGGCTTTCTCTAGTCGCGGCAAGTGGGGGCCACTCTTCATTGTGGTGCGCGGGCCTCTCACTATCGCGGCCTCTATTGTTGAGGAGCACAGGCTCCAGACGCGCAGGCTCAGTAATTGTGGCTCATGGGCCTAGTTGCTCCGCGGCATGTGGGATCTTCCCAGACCAGGGCTCGAACCCATGTCCCCTGCATTGGCTGGCAGATTCTCAACCACTGCGCCACCAGGGAAGCCCTGTCTTTTGGATAGTAATCGTCAAATTATTGTATAGATTAGTTACCTTTCATGCCTACCTCAACTTATCGTCTAAGGATATTTTTTATCAGACTAAGAGTTAAAAATACTCTTTAGACAGAAAATGTGTTTTTATTCTTTAAGTAATTCCTATAATACCCCTTAGGTAAAAATTAAACATAAAGAAAATGTTAACATTTAAAGGTTACAAAATTTTCCCACAGGAAATATTTGAAAAGATCACTTCAATTTATAAGAATACATTTTGCCAAAGTTAGAAACATTTTATAATTTACAAATTCTAAATTTTAATTGGCTGCTGAAACCTAAGTTTCGCTTATTCTAGAAAAGGAGTAGTTTTGGTTTGGGAGGCTAAACAAGATCAGAAAAGAAAATAATTATTCATAGGAAATACTCTATTAGAACCCCATTTTAGGGGACCAGCAAAGTAAAATATTCTGAAAAGAATATATGTTTTGTTAGAAATGTGTTAAAATATGTCCTAAGTGAATAACTAGTGTTTCTTTGGTTATATAACTTGATTTAACCACTCAGATAATGACAGAACTAAAATGGGGCAGAGACTTAGTAAGGTAGTGGAGTATGATATTGGTAGACAAAATCATACAAATCTTGGAGGCAGAAAGCCCTTGTTTGGGCATGGACATATATACACTACCAAATGTAAAATAGATAGCTAGTGGGAAGCAGCTGCATAGCACAGGGAGATCAGCTCGGTGCTTTGTGACCACCTAGAGGGGTTGGATAGGGAGGGTGGGAGGGAGACGCAAGAGGGAGGAGATATGGGGACATATGTATATGTATAGCTGATTCACTTTGTTATACAGCAGAAACTAACAAACACACCATTGTAAAGCAATTATACTCCAATAAAGATGTTAAAAAAGAAAGCCCTTGTTTGTAACCCTACTCTGTCACATGACAGCTCTATCACTTTGGACAATTTACATCATCTCTCTAAGCCTAGGTTTCCCTCTTTGTAAATAGGGATAAACAGTATCTACTTTCTAGGGCTTTTATGGAGACTAAATGAAATAACAACCTCAATGCACTTAGGACCAGAATTACTGTATGTGAAGCCTTCAATATATATTAACCATTATACACACACACACACACACAAATATATATGCCTGTGCATGAAAACTCCAGAAAAAAATATAAAGGTATACACAATAAATTGTTACTAAGTTCTGAGAAATAAAAAATGGATTCTAAATAAATCCATGTAATAGAATATTATGGACATTACATGCTCATTAAAAATCATATTTTTAAAAAATAATAAGTAACATAGGGAAATGGTAATGTTATAATGTTAAGTTAAAAAGCAATACATAAAACCATAGATTCTGTGAAAAAAATGTATGCATAAGAAAAAATATTGGAAGGAAATTCCTCAAAATGTCCAGGGGTACTCTCTGTTTGGGGCATTACAGACGGTATTACACATGGTTGGATTTCCATCATCATGGTCAATGTCCTTCTGACATACTCCTGTTCATTCAAGTCCTTTTAAAAGTACTGATTTTTGGGCTTCTCTGGTGGCACAGTGGTTGAGAATCTGCCTGCCAATGCAGGGGACACGGGTTCGAGCCCTGGTCTGGAAAGATCCCACATGCCGCGGAGCAACAGGGCCCGTGAGCCACAACTACTGAGCCTGCGCGTCTGGAGCCTGTGCTCCGCAGCAACAGAGGCTGCGACAGTGAGAGGCCCGTGCACCGCGATGAAGAGTGGCCCCTGCTTGCCACAACTAGAGAAAGCCCTCGCACAGAAACGAAGACCCAACACAGCCATAAATAAATAAATTAAAAAAAAAAAAAAAAAAGTACTGATTTTTGAAGCCCCTAATTGACCATAATATTCCACATGTGTTTTAATACAGTAGGATGATCACTTACTGTGATCTGAATACTCTTTAGACAACCAAAAGCATATATATTTATTGTGCATTTATCAAGCACATACTCTGTGCCCAGCACTGGGGACACAAAGATGAGATACAGAGTCTGCCTTAAAAAACTTAGAGAGAAAAAGAAATATAAAGGTATACACAATAAGTAGCATTATTCTAGTAAAGGACAGAGGAAAGGTGAACAAAAGAAAAAGTATGATGAATATTCTGATAAAGAGTATTCAAACTTTACTATAGTAGAGGCACAGACGAGAACTGTCAATTATTTTTCTTTGATTTGGGGTAATTCACCCGAGTTTTGACACATGAGTAAGAATGGCTTTGATTTCACACCTGCTAAGTTAAGAATGCATGTGACATATCCTTATGGAATTATCCAGTAATCAGTGGGATACATGAGAGTAGAAATCAAGAAAAAGTTCTGGAATGGAGATGAGAATTTGAAAGCCACCAACACAAAGGTTGAAGCCATGAGAATGCATGAAGTTGGTAAAAGTGAGTATGAAGAAAGAAGCAGGACTCTGATCCACAAACAGAAAAAGGACAAAGACCTCAAAAATATGCGTTAGGGATGTGAAAAGCAAGAGGGGCACACAAATAAAGGCTGAAAAGAAATGATTAAAGATGTAAAATAAAAACCAAAATAGAGCTGATGAAGAAGCCCTGCATGGAGTTTTTAAGGAAGGAAGGGGGTCGACGGTACTAGAAGTCTAGTAAGGTAAGACATGCAACGAATTCAAGGCAAGGATACAAGGACACAGCACACACTGCTGATAGGAATATGATATAATTCTCCATTTTTTCCTATCAACCTGGAATAACTGATCTCCCCTTCCTTTACGGCCCCATTTTATAAAACCTATAACATTTCATTGCATTTTATACTCTTCATGTATAACACTCCCTCGATTTGGTGTACAAGGTTTCTGAGGATAGGGACCCAGTCTGACTAATCTCTATTTTCATTAGTCTCTAGCTTCCATCACAGGACCTGACTCATGGTAAGTACTTAACAGATGTTTGTTAAATGAATGCATAAGGACCAGACTTCCTGTTTCAATACATGTTATTCTAGCTAAAATTCACCCCAAATTTGAATGTTATAATGCAAAGAAATTAAGCCAGAAGAAATTATTTCCTTTATGAAATTCAGATAATGTCTGTGTAATCATATATAAAGGTGGGTACATATCCTATGCATATCATGCATATCCACAAATATTTATGCTGTCCAGACGTTCCTTCTATTTTGTTATTATAATTCTGTCAGTGTATTTTCCTTTTTTCAAGTCTCTATTTATCACTTCATCATTCTCTGAATATAAATTTTAAAAAGCTATCCAAAGCTGCCTAGTCAGTTTAAGACAGTCACACCCTCTGCAGTTCAGCTGGACATATGACTAAAACTATGTCTAACAAGTTGATTGAAATTGATGAAAGTGGAAAAAGTATAAATTCAGTTGGTATTTGAAGAAGTGGGAAAGTAAAACATGAGTAGGCTTTAAAGTGTATTTTTAATGTGCTTCATATTTCCTAAACTGTAATTTTAATGAATCATCAGAAATTATTGTGTCTGTATGTACTATTCAGGGAATCTCGGGAAAAGTACAGTCATCACTGGGCAGTCAGGAAAACAGGTATAAGATTTTATGATACCTCTTCCGTGAGAGCCAACGTACCCCCAGTGTCAGCATTATGTGGTGTTATTCTTCCAGGACTGAACACCACCTGAAGAGTGAACCAAGCCAGCTCCTTCAAAAAACTTGACAAGTTTCTTCAAATATGCCAAAATTGCACCATTATTCTTTTGTTTGCTCCTGAAAATACTGAAATGACAATTTCTCTTATTACGCATTACTACCCTTTATGTGCTAAATCAGTGGTACTCAACCAGGGCAATTTTGCCCCCCAGAGGACATTGGCAATATCTGGTGACATTTCTGATTATCACAACTCAGGGTGGTGAGGAGGGCTGCCACCAGCATCTAGTTGATAAGGGCCAGGGATGTTGCTAAACATCCTGTAATGCACAGGATGTCCCCACCCCAACAAAGAATTATCTAGTCCAAAATGTCAATAGTGCTAAGGTTAAAACACCCTGTGCTAAAAGATAGAATGTGTACAACTTTCTGAGAACTCTATCCATCTTTTGAGGCTCAACTAAGCTACCAGCCCTGTCATGAGGCTTTCTCAGATCAACTCACAATGACACCTTCACAGCTTAGACTTTCCATAATTTAGGTTTCATTTGATGATGACCCAACTCAAAGAGTTTTCTGAGGGATCAATTGTTCAGTATTCACTGCTGTTACATCTTACTCACCTTTTCGTAATTTGCCTGTGTTCTATGACAATAGTACTAGATAGTTTTATAAATCAAGAGACTCACTATTATGTTACTTCCTCTTTCCAAATTGTCTGTTTTGTTTGCTTGTTTTACTTTTCCAGGATCTTTACTGTAATACTGGTTTCAGAGATAATAAGTTTTGAAGTGGGAAAGAGTAACTAATTATCCCATTGTTTTTCCAGCTAAAATGTTTGGGTAATATTTCTAGTAACCCATATTGTTAATGTCTATTGTTTGGTGATTCTAATAAGAATAAAAACAAACAAAAAGGCTATGATTTTTGGCCTCTGATCAATCATGTAATTCTCCTCCAATTTAAAGTTTGAAGATTTGGTTTGTTATTTCAAATACCAGGAATTCACACCCCCATGGGCCAGTAGTGGTAGGAATGGGAGACATGAAAAAAAAAGTTCTGAATTAAAGTCAACAGTTAAATATAATTCATTAGCAATACTCTTATGAAACATGTGATTTTCTTGAAAAAGAAAGTTATTTTAATAAGTCACTGCCATATTGGTCTTTTTTTCCCCCTGATTCTTGAAAGTCCTCTAATGTGTTGGTCATGTACAACCATAGAACCTATAAGTGCACATGGAAGTTTGTCAAGGATATAAATTGTTATGCAAGGTGATAGTAAGACTTACAATAATTATTCTCAATTGACTTACCCTTTTTTTTTTTTTAAGCTAGCTAGATAGCCAGGTTACTTGGTTGTACATTTCTAAGAAAGGAAAGGCCAGGATGATAAGATCTCAATTTTGCCTAAGACTGAAGGGGATGGTGGTAGAGTCACTAGCAGAGGCCAGCTAGAAGATTTCAGTTTTCATTCTGAACTGAAACCTGCTTTCCTGTTACTGCCATGCTGCTCTCCTTCTGAAGCAACCCAAACCAAGTCCAATCTGTCTTCCACAGAAAATTCCTTCAGATACTTAAAGACAGCTGCCCTATTCTTCCCAAGTCTTCTCTTTGAACTCATTTTGATACATGAAATGTCTATTCTAACAAAAGGCAGAACAAATTCAGAGAGCCAGTGCTCTGTGGTGCTGACACCTGAGTGTAACCCAAGAGTGAGCAGTCTATCTTTCAAGATTTAAATGCAATTTGACTTGAACTACAATCCCCATATGTTGAAGGGTGCCACCTACAGCTGTCTTCAGGGATTCTTAGATGGGGAGGGGAATTGAAGATTCACTTTTCTCCTGGTTACCCCTGGCTCAGAGCTTATGTTTTCAGTGAGTAGTCAGTCTTACTTGATTATCACCTTCTGTGAATATTCTCTTTCTCTTCTGTCTTTAACACTAATTCTAAAATTAAATAGTAGGCATCCTTGTTCTTAAAAGTCCTTTCACCCTCCTGTTTAATCCTTTGCCCTTTTAAATGCTCTCCCATAGATTTCACCCATTCTTTTAGCTCCAGCATCAACACATGACATTTGTAGCCTTGAACTCCAGCCTGTCTCATTACCTCCTATGAGACAGGGTCTGGTTTCAGCACATTTGCATTATCAATGGTACCACTATCACACTCGTCAACTTGGCTCAAAATCACTTTAGTGCATTCAGGTGTTCCTTTCTTTGCCATCAAGTATTGTCCGTTCTTACTTTAAATCATAACTTACATATAACCTGACTCCTTCATTTGCAAAAGCTGGTTCTCTTTCACCACATATGTGGCTTCTGCTTTCAGTCTCTGTCTGATGGAAGTCCTCACACCACTGCCGGATTCAGCTTTCAAAGACAGGGCATTCATGGTCCACCTCTGTTCCAAACCTCTGACCAGATCCTGCTGGTTTAACTCCCACCTTTTTCAGGACAGTATCATATCAGCTTGCTTCTCCAAGAAGCCAACTCAACATTTCCCAATACCAAACCACTATTTTCTTATTAGTCCTCCTCCAAGGAAACACATATTTCTGTTTCCACACTTGGTTCATAATTTCCCCCACTGTGTTAGCTTGCTAGCACTACCACATCAAAGGACCACGAAATGGGTGACTTAAACAACAGAAATGTATTTTCTCATAATTCTGGAGGCTAGAATTTCCTCTTCTTATAAGGATAGCAGTCATATTGAAGTAGGCCCCACCCTAATGACCTCATTTTAACATTATCTCATTAAAATCCCTATCTCCAAATGTAGTCACATTCTGAGGTTTTGGGGGTTAGGAGTTTAACATATGAATTGGAGGGGGATACAATTAGGTCCATAACAGCCACCTAAGTTTTCTTCTTCCTCCTTCTCCTTTCCAAATCCCAACCAATATTTAAGGCCACATTAAAATCCCACTTCCAGTTCTTTACCACTTAATCATTCTAACTCAACTTTCTTTTTCCTCTAAGTTCCAACCTCATTCACTCTGGTACATGTAGAGCTTCACCTTCCTGAATCAGTTCTGCGATTTAAGGTCAAACCAGACAGCAGGCCTGTACGTATGTGATTATGCTGCCCTCAAGTGACAAACATTGTGAACTGCAAGCAGGGTGGACTGCTAGCTGAGACTATGAAGCTCAACGCAGAGGAGCTGAGAGTAGCTACCCCACAACTGTTCACTGACCACTTTCAAACCCACTTTTACCTGTGACCTCAAAAAGCCAATGCAGTTTTCACATGTAGTTAACTTACTTCACAGGAGAAACAAAGTGGGAGACCATTCAGTCAGTGCAGGTATTTACAGTACTGTGCATTTACAGGTTTCATATGCATTTTCAATTCAGTAGTAGGAAATATCAGAAATGCTCTCTCACAATCCTGCAGCCTGTGGAACAAAGACCACATTCACAGAAGGATAGACAAGATGAAAAGGCAGAGCACTATGTACCAGATGAAGAAACAAGAAAAAACCCCAGAAAAACAACTAAATGAAGTGGAGATAGGCAACCTTCCAGAAAAAGAATTTAGAATAATGATAGTGAAGATGATCCAGGACCTCAGAAAAAGAATGGAGGCAAAGACTGAGAAGAGGCAAGAAATGTTTAACAAAGACCAGAAGAATTAAAGAACAAACAGAGATGAACAATACAATAACTGAAATGAAAACTATACTAGAAGGAATCAATAGCAGAATAACTGAGGCAGAAGAATGGATAAGTGACCTGGAAGACAGAATGGTGGAATTCACTGCTGCAGAACAGAATAAAGAAAAAGAATGAAAAGAAATGAAGACAGCCTAAGAGACCTCTGGAACAACATTAAACACACCAACATTCGCATTATAGGGGTCCCAGAAGGAGAAGAGAGAGAGAAAGGACCAGAGAAAATATTTGAAGAGATTATAGTGGAAAACTTCCTTAACATGGGAAAGGAAATAGCCACCCAAGTCCAGGAAGCACAGAGAGTCCCATACAGGATAAACCCAAGGAGAAACAAACCAAGACACATAGTAATAAAATAGGCAAAAATTAAAGAAAAAGAAAAATTATTGAAAGCAGCAAGGGGAAAACGACAAATAACATACAAGGCAACTCCCATAAGGTTAACAGCTGATTTCTCAGCAGAAACTCTACAAGCCAGAAGGGAGTGGCATAATATACTTAAAATGATGAAAGGGAAGAACCTACAACCAAGATTACTCTACCCCACAAGGATCTCATTCAGATTCGATGGAGAAATCAAAAGCTTTACAGACAAGCAAAAGCTAAGAGAATTCAGCACCACCAAACCAGCTCTACAACAAATGCTAAAGGAACTTCTCTAAGTGGGAAACACAAGAGAAGAAGAGGACCTACAAAAACAAACCCAAAACAATTAAGAAAATGGTCTTAGGAGCATACATATCGATAATTACCTTAAATGTAAATGGATTAAATGCTCTCACCAAAAGACATAGACTGGCTGAAAGGATACAAAAACAAGACATGTATATATGCTGTCTACAAGAGACCCACTTCAGACCTAGAGACACATGCAGACTGAAAGTGAGGGGATAGAAAAAGATATTCCATGCAAATGGAAATCAGTAAAAAGCTGGAGTAGCAATACTCATATCAGATAAAATAGACTTTAAAATAAAGAATGTTACAAGAGACAAGGAAGGACACTACATAATGGTCAAGGGATCAGTTCAAGAAGAACGTATGACAATTATAAATATATATGCACCCAACATAGGAGCACCTCAATACATAAGGCAAATGCTAACAGCTATAAAAGAGGAAATCAACAGTAACACAATAATAGTGGGAGACTTTAACACCTCACTTACACCAATGGACAGATCATCCAAAATGAAAATAAATAAGGAAACAGAAGCTTTAAATGACAAAATCGACCAGATAGATTTAATTGATATTTATAGGACATTCCATCCAAAAACAGCAAATTACACTTTCTTCTCAAGTGTGCATGGAAGAGTCTCCAGGATAGATCACATCTTGGGTCACAAATCAAGCCTCAGTAAATTTAAGAAAATTGAAATCATACCCAGCATCTCTTCTGACCACAACGCTATGAGACTAGAAATCAATTACAGGGAAAAACATGTAAAAAACACAAACACATGGAGGCTAAACAATACGTTACTAAATAACCAAGAGATCACTGAAGAAATCAAAGAGAAAATCAAAAAAATACCTACAGACAAATGACAATGAAAACACGACGACCCAAAACCTATGGGATGCAACAAAAGCAGTTCTAAGAGGGAAGTTTATAGCTATACAAGCTTACCTCCAGAAACAAGAAAAATCTCAAATAAACAATCTAACCTTACACCTAAAGGAACTAGAGAAAGAAGAATAAACAAAACCCAAAGTTAGCAGAAGGAAAGAAATCATAAAGATCAGAGCAGAAATAAATGAAATAGAAACAAAGAAAACAATAGCAAAGATCAATAAAACTAAAAGCTGGTTCTTTGAGAAGATAAACAAAATTAATAAACCATTAGCCAGATTCATCAAGAAAAAGAGGGAGAGGACTCAAATCAATAAAATTAGAAACGAAAAAGGAGAAGTTACAACAGACACCGCAGAAATACAAAGCATCCTAAGAGACTACTACAAGCAACTCTATGCCAATAAAATGGACAACCTGGAAGAAATGGACAAATTCTTAGAAAGGTATAACTTTCCAAGACTGAACCAGGAAGAAACAGAAAATATGAACAGACCAATCACAAGTAATGAAATTGAAACTGTGATTAAAAATCTTCCAACAAACAAAAGTCCAGGACCAGATGGCTTCACAGGTGAATTCTATCAAACATTTAGAGAAGAGATAACACCCATCCTTCTCAAACTCTTCCAAAAAAATTGCAGAGGAAGGAACACTCCCAAACTCATTCTATGAGGCCACCATCACCCTGATACCAAAACCTGACAGAGATACTACAAAAAAAGAAAATTACCGACCAATATCACTGATGAATATAGATGCAAAAATCCTCAAGAAACTACTAGCAAACAGAATCCAACAACACATTAAAAGGATCATACACCATGATCAAGTGGAATTTATCCCAGGGATACAAGGATTCTTCAATACATGCAAATCAATCAATGTGATACACCATAGTAACAAATTGAAGAAGAAAAACCATATGATCATCTCAATAGATGCAGAAAAAGCTTTTGACAATATTCAACACCCATTTCTGATAAAAACTCTCCAGAAAGTGGGCATAGAGGGAACCTACCTCAACATAATAAAGGCCATATATGACAAACCCACAGCAAACATCATTCTCAATGGTGAAAAACTGAAACCATTTCCTCTAAGATCAGGAACATGACAAGGATGTCCACTCTCACCACTATTATTCAACATAGTTTTGGAAGTCCTAGCCATGGCAATCAGAGAAGAAAAAGAAATAAAAGGAATATAAATCGGAAAAGAAGAGGTAAAACTGTCACTGTTTGCAGATGACATGATACTATACATAGAGAATCCTAAAGATGCCACCAGGAAACTACTAGACCTAATCAATGAATTTGGTAAAGTTGCAGGATACAAAATTACTGCACAGAAATCTCTTGCATTCCTATACACTAATGATGAAAAATCTGAAAGAGAAGTTAAGGAAATACTCCCATTTACCACTGCAACAAAAAGAATAAAATACCTAGGAATAAACCTACCTAGGGAGACAAAAACCTGTATGCAGAAAACTATAAGACACTGATGAAAGAAATTAAAGATGATACCAACAGATGGAGAGATATACCATGTTCTTAGATTGGAAGAAGCAATATTGTGAAAATGACAATACTACCCAAAGCAATCTACAGATTCAATGCAATCCCTATCAAATTACCAATGGCATTTTTTATGGAACTAGACAAAAAATCTTAAAATTTGTATGGAGACACAAAAGACCCCGAATAGCCAAAGCAGTCTTGGGGGAAAAAAAACGGAGCTGGAGGAATCAGACTCCCTGACTTCAGACTATACAACAAAGCTACAGTAATCAAGACAATATGGTACTGACACAAAAACAGAAATACAGATCAATGGAACAGGATAGAAAGCCCAGAGGTAAACCCACCTACCTATAGTCAACAAATCTATGAAAAAGGAGGCAAGGATATACAATGGAGAAAAGACAGTCTCTTCAATAAGTGATGCTGGGAAAACTGGACAGCTACATGTAAAAGAATGAAATTAGAACACTCCCTAACACCATACACAAAAATAAACTCAAAATGGATTAAAGACCTAAATGTAAGACTGGACACTATAAAACTCTTAGAGGAAAACATAGGAAGAACACTCTTTGACATAAATCACAGCAAGATCTCTTTTGATCCACCTCCTAGAGTAATGGAAATAAAAACAAAAATAAACAAATGGGACCTAATGAAACTTAAAAGCTTTTGCAGAGTAAAGGAATCCAAAAACAAGATGAAAAGACAACCCTAAGAATGGGAGAAAATATTTGCAAATGAATCAACAGACAAAGAATTAATCTCCAAAATATATAAACAGCTCATGCAGCTCAATATTAAAAAAACAAACAACCCAATCCAAAAGTGGGCAGAAGACCTAAATAGGTCTTCTTCTTCTGCAAAGAAGACATACAGATGGCCAAGAAGCACATGAAAAGATGCTCAACATCACTAAATATTAGAGAAATGCAAATCAAAACTACAATGAGGTATCACCTCACACCAGTTAGAATGGGCATCACCAGAAAATCTACAAACAACAAATGCTGGAGAGGGTGTGGAGAAAAGGGAACCCTCTTGCACTGTTGGTGGGAATGTAAATTGATACAGCCACTATGGAGAACAGTATGGAGGTTCCTTAAAAATCTAAAAATAGAATTACCATATGATCCAGCAATCCCACTACTGGGCGTATGCCCAGAGAAAACCATAATTCAAAAAGATACATGCACCCCAATGTTCATTGCAGCACTATTTACAATAGCCAGGTCATGGAAGCAACCTAAATGCCCATCGACAGACGAATTGATAAGGAAGATGTGGTACATATATACAATGGAATATTACTCAGCCATAAAAAGCAACGAAATTGGGTCATTTGTTGAGACGTGGATGAATCTAGAGACTGTCATACTGAGTGAAGTAAGCCAGAAAGAGAAAAACAAATATCGTATATTAACGCATATATGTGGAGCCTAGAAAAATGGTACACATGAACCGGTTTGCAGGGGAGAAATAGAGACACTGATGTAGAGAACAAACGTATGGACAACAAGGCGGTAAAGCCGCGGCAGGGTGGGAGTGGTGGTGTGATGAATTGGGCGATTGGGATTGACACGTATACACTGATGTGTATAAAATTGATGACTAATAAGAACCTGCTGTATAAAAAAATAAATAAAATTAAATTTAAAAAAAAGAAGAAGAAATGCTCTCCCTGTGAATGCAATATGTTAATAGAGAAAGTGGGTATATGAAATTGAAAATTATATTTTAAGAAACTGGAAAATTTTTGAAATTTCTCCAGGGGTGTATATAATTTACCTATTTGATTACACATCCTGAAAAGGCTTGCCATTTTTCAATCTTTTTAATATTAATCTTAGAAACATGGAATTTAAAACATTAAACTTAAATCCTCTATTCATAATTATGAGTATAGAAACAGCCTATGTTGATTAAATAAAACAGCAGAAAAATAATAAAAAATAAAATAAAACAGCAGAGACTGTGCCCTACAACAAAACCCAAGACAGATCTGAAAAAATGTCCTCTTTACCCTTTGATAAACTGCCTATCGGCTTGCAAAGGCAGTGGTTAAATTCCCCCTTGGTAATAATTTCACATGATAGTCTCACTGAGTGTGGAGTTAAAAACCAGACACAGAGCATCAAAATTCCACCTCAGATGATGTAGGGAGCTGCCTAGAAAATGTGAATCTGAGACTAGCAAAAGGCCTCCAAATTCCCTCTCAAACTGGCCTGCACCCAAGCCTAGGATTCCTGCCACTAATACATTTTTTCCTACTTACATGATGTTTCTTGGAGTTTCTCTGGCAGTTGCATTTTGAAATATCACAACACAACATTATCTGGAGAAATAAGACACTATAAATCACAAATTCTTTAGAATAGATTAATCTATCAGAATACTTACTGTCAAAAGGGAAGCAGCAAATAATGAGGGAAGAGGTGAAGATGCAGGGAGTGTTGAATGGCCAGGAGGCTGGAGGAATGGTACATACAGCATACAGCACTGCTAGAAGAACAGCCGGTGTGTGCTGTAGGAGTGGGAACAAGGCAAGACCAGCTAAGCAAGGAAGCCAAACATCAAAAGGGAAAGGGATCAGAGGCTAAACACAAAAATCAGACAACTTGGGAATTCTACGTGGGACTGGCCTCGTTGACCAAAACTAAAATATGGATATTATCCAATAAGGAGGGAAATTTCATCAGAGTCTACAAATTAAATTAAGCAAATAAAGGGTAGAATGACCAAATTTGTTTTAAAGAATTTTAAAATTGACAACTTTACTACAAATAAATTCTCACAGAGATACTGAAATGCACTCAGAGATACTGAAATGCACACAGAGGTACTGAAATGCTAACTTCTCTGCTCAGTATTGAACAGGTTGTTCCACCTCTTCTCAGCCAGGATTAGGAAAGGCCCTTATTGTGTTGCTAAAGATTCTATTCACTTTATATCTTGAAATGTTTCCAAAAAACTAAATAAATGTTAAAAAAGGGGTGGGGGAGGAAACGTAACTAAAATAACGTTCTGCGAAATAAGGAAAAGAGGTTGTTGACTCTTTTAAAATCTAAATAGAATCCTCCCAAACTGTAAAAAATGAGCACTAGAAAGTTAGCCACGTTAAGTGATAATGTAATTAAGTTTGTTTTGTTTTGTTTCTGTACATCTGACGAAGCAATTGTTAGTTGGTCCTTTTCTGGTGATGTCCTCTTCCAGGTTACACACTGATTTGCATCATAATAGTTCTTTCCAAGAAAATACTGATACAGTGATACTCATCACCCAGTGAAACTTACGTTTCTCTCAGTGATTATGATAGCTCTTTAACACACAAAGACAATATTCTGAGATCCCTTCTGCCTAACTCCTTCTCTTCCGTGACTAGGAAAGACCTCAAGAAACAGTAGGAATACAAACTTGAACAAGGGGTAAATAGCATCAGACTCCTTGAATGACTCTAGCATCTGAACCAGGGCAAAGACAGCTGGCAGCACTGCTCCTTCCAATAAAGGGCAGTGCGGTGTCCTAAGCTGGGTTCTCTTTTATCTCTGCCCTTTTCCCCAGTTAAAAGACAATACACTTTAGGTAAAGGATCAATTTTTTATTTACAGTCCCTAAAGATGATATTCAAAATATTTTCTTTAAAAAAGGAAAGGCAGAACAGATTCTGGATATAAACAGGTATTTGGCTACCTTATTGTTTCCTATACATTTTGCTCAACCTCAATTCCATATTTCATTCTTATTAGTTTTCAATTTTCATAAAACGTAAATACCATGATTTAAATAACACCTATTTTGAAAATAAAGCCAAAATATGTATTGCTTAAAATTACAGCCAAAATCTACTAGTAACTTAGTTAAGCTTAACATAGTCATGCAGCTACAGAAAGAAAGAAAGAAGAAAGAAAGAAAGAAAGAAAGAAAGAAAGAAGAAAGGAAGGAAGGAAGGAAGGAAGGAAGAAAGAAGGAAGGAAGGAAAGAAAAAGAAAGAGAAAAGGAAAGAGAAAATCAAACAAGAATCAACAACCTTGACACTATCAATATGAAGAGTTAACACACAGACTTTTTCCTAAGGTGTTGATCATATTTTAATAGCACATTTACCATATCAAAAGATATGTCAAGAATTTTGAAGGTGGAAAACAAGAATATATATAGTCTATTCATTTGAGACCATACAAGGAAGAATATTAAATATCAGATGTAGAAATATTACTAGAAAAAGTAGAGACATGTAATAGGAATAGAAAAGCCCATCTGGAGCCAAGTTAATGTCAAAGCCCTGGTTCCAACTCTTATTGGCTCTGGGATCTTGAGCAAGTTACTCAACCTCTCTCAGTCTGTTTCTTCACCTATTAAATGTAACAACTCTGCCTCCACTTGAGTTATTGTGAAGATCAAGGTGAAACCATGTCAGTGAAAGTGTTCTGTAAATTACTAAAATTTATTCAATGTAATAATAAGGTAATATCTTTGTATGGTGACACATGGTGACTACACTTGTCACGGTGATCATTTTGAAATGTATAGAAATATCAACTCACTATGTTGGTAACAGGAACCAACTAGTGTCATAGGTTAATTATACTTCAAAAACAAGTAAACAAACTCATAAAAAAAAAGAGATCAGATTTGTGGTTACAGGTGGGGAGTGTGAGGTGGATTGGATGAAGGTGATCAAAAGATACAGACTTCCAGTTATAAGATAAATAAGTACTAGGAATGTAATGTGCAACATGATTAATATAACTAATATTACTGAATGTTCTATATGAAAGTTGTTAAAAGAGTAAATCCTAAGTGTTCTCATCACAAGGAAAAAATATTTCCTTCTTTTTCCTTCATTTTTATTTATCTGAGATGATAGACATTCACCAAACTTACTGTGATAATCACTTCATGATGTATGTAGGTCAAATCATTATGCTGCACACTTTAAACTTATACAGTGCTGTTATGTCAATGATATCTCAAAACTGGAAGAAAAAAAGTGGTTCAATGTTACCCAATTAAGCATTAGAATAATAACAATACTAATAATAAGCTAAATCCTAAAACAGGTTCATATTTCCTCCAAGAAAAGTTGTTTTCTTCACAAACTATGCCCTAAGATAGTAGAAATGTGACAAGAATGTAAAAGCTTGACAAATTCGTTAGGAACTAACTCTGAATTTAAAAAGGTGGTAGGCTAGACAATCTCTCATCACCATAACTACACCTTTGTATCTCACACTTGAAAGTGAATGTTATTTATAGATAAAGCCGTTCAGTTAATTCTCACAAGAGGATTACCAGATTGCCAATCAAGCAAAGGCCCCAGCATGTGGGGTTTATGTGAGGTAATAAGACAGGTTCTGTCAAAGCACTTGTGGAGTGTATTCCAGAATCATTGACCCTCCCACACCTTATTCTTAATCCAAAAAATTATATCCTCTGGCCAAGAACAAAAAATAAGGGCCGGGTATTAAATAGATGTATTCCACCTAAAATACACTGTAGGTTATAAAGAGATTGTGTGTGTTCCATACACCTAGATTTTAGAAACTGTACTAAGAATTCAAAAGGTCACCTGGTGTTTTCAAGCGTGTCTCAAAATAAATTATATTTCTCTGTCAACTATAAGAATCATATTCTACATCCAAACTTGGACTCTTTACTTAAGCTCCAGGCTCAAATTTCCATGTGTATTTAGGACAAATCTACTTGGACTACCAAATAGTCTATACTCACACTAGACTGGACTATTTCATACTCATTATGTCCAGAAACATACTGTCCCCAAACCTCCTTCATGAGGGTTTGGTCTCAGTGAATAGTATCACTATTGTTCTAGCCACCTGGTGAAAACGTTACATCATATTTGACCCCTTCCTCAGCCCTACTCCCACCACAGCCATTAATAAATGAATGTCTCTGGCTGATATCTCCAAAATGTCTTTTGTATTTATTCAGTCCTATGTTCTATTCCTATTGTCACTACCCTTGTCTAAGTATTCATCGATTTCCACTAAATCATCTGGACAATGTCTTAACTGTTCTCACTGACTGCCTCACCTTTCCAAATATATTTTCCACATTCCTAATGGAGGAGTCTTCTAAACAGTAAGATTAAAAGTTCTTAGCGAGGCATTTAACAATCTAGGCTATATCTGTCTTTCAGACTTATTTCTAAATTGATGTCTCCACAAACTCCATTCTCCAATCATACCACACACCATAATAGTTACTATTCCATGGGTACTGTAGTCTATAGTTCAGGGCATTTACTCATGCTATTCCCTGCATCAAGAAAGCTCTTTTCTCCCTTCTCCAAAAAATAACATATTATTTATATTTCCAAACCCAGTTCAGGTACTATTTTCTCCACCTCCTCTCATTTGAGCTATACCCCAACACTCAGAATTTATCTCTATCTCCTACAACCTTATAAAGCCCTGTTTGTATTTCTTAAAAAGTATTTCTTTCATACATGCATGTTGCTTTCTCATTAAATTATAAATCCAAATACTGTAAGCATACTATTTTTAGCTTAGCATTTCCTATGGTCTCTAGCTGTGTGTGTGTGTGTGTGTGTTTTATCCATCAGTAACTCGTAGCATGTTTATCAAAAATAATGACAACCATTAAATGAGTGCTTATTATGTGCCAGGCTCTATCGGCAACATTTTACACTATATTAATTGAGTCACTTAATCCTTAAAATAAATCTATGAAGTAGTTAACATTAGCCCCATTCAATATGTAAAGTAATAACTGTCCCCAAAAGTTAAGCAGTTTACCCAAGGTCAACACTAGTCTAGAGTCAGAATTGGAACCAAGATCTTTCATAATTCACAGCTTGTGCCCTCAACCAATTCACTACACAGCCTTTAATGTATAGCTCTGAACACTTAACCATTAAAAAACTATAGTAGATAAAAAGGCTACTATATGTATACTGACTAAAAACATTGAAAACTTTGGTGCCTAAAAGGTAATATGATTAGAATCCATAAATTAAAACTCTCTCTTGAAAGAATAATATTTCCTACCTCATAAGACTATTTTGAAGATTAAATGAAATGAAGTATGTAACATGCTTAGAACAGTACTTGGAACACAGTAAGAGTTCAAACAAGTGTGTATTATTTTTTCATTTGTGAATAATATGGCAAGTACACTCAAACTTATTTCCTAAATCATAAAATACTAGGGCAAGGAGACATACTTTAAATTCAAAGTGGCCTGAATGTCAGATAAAAGGGAATGTTTTAAATTTAAACCTAAATTTATAAAACATTTCCCAGTGTATCTGCTATATATAGAAAATATAAATATATTAACAATTGTTTGGAAAAAGTTATGAAAAATGTTCTCACAGATGAGATCACAAAGAGATTTACTAAACTTTCAAGGCTGATGGCATCTTCCACATTTCTACATTCCTCTCCTCCTTTGCTGGGAATAGGGCACTGGAGTCTGTGAAATTTGGACCATGAAGTTCACCCAGCAACAATAATCATACCAATGACTATTAATTCAGCAATTATGCAGTTCATATGTATCGACATTTTACTTTTCACAAAACACCGATGAAGCTCGTGCTGCTATTATTATTGCTGTTGTTGCTAGTATTATTATTCAGATGAGGAAACCAGGGTTTGAAGAATCTAGGTAATTTGCCCAAAATTACACTACTGTAAGTGACGTAGCCAGAATTTAAGTATGTGTCTGTCTGACTCTGAAACCGAACCTCTTAATCACTCTATTTTCACTCAATCTCTAATCTACAATTGCTTTGGATTTTTTCTTTTATAAAGAGAAGTTTTTAGTGTGATTCATGACATTATAAATACTAGCTTTTTTAAAAAAAACAACTCATTCAAGCAAAACACTCAGTGTCTAGGCAATCCAACTTCTTTTAGTTTAACACAAAGAGTAGGCATAAACAAATTATAATCTATGTAGTCTGAATTCCAATACCATAAAACCGGAAGGCATGATGTACATTTATCTGTCCACAGAATCTTTTCCTAGAATGGTCTGAAACCAGCAATGACATCACTGGGGGGTAGACTTACTTCATTACCATATGACTGTATGATGATGCGTTCTGAGTATGTTTTTATCTTGCTTTTTTAAAATATCATATGGGTAATACATCAAATAAGGTATTTTTAAAACTTCAGCTTTTCCCAGCTGTTGTCCAGTCTTTATATCTATATATTTGCATTGCCGTTTTCATGGTGATTCTCTTTTTCTAATTTGATACCTACCACTGCTTTCTTTATGGCCTGGGCCCTCACTTTAAAAAATGCCCCTGTTTATAATGCTTCACTTGAAAATTCCATCCCCTATATGAGAATTTAAGTTTTGAATATTTATATTGGACCTGCTCACTAAAATAAAAAAGGGAAGCACTCAGACTTTACCATAACTATTTCTGAACTCTCCTTTCTCCACCACATAAAGAAGCAGAAAGATAAACACAGAATTCAGAGGGTTTAATTTAACATGATGCTGGTTGGGGGCCCCAGCATCTGATGACAGTAATTATAGACTTCTCTTGCAAAATTCAGTATTTTGAAGTTGAGACAAGCTTTCATTTAAACATAACTTTCAACTATTCAAAAAGTTTAAGTTATTTTCATTGTTTTGTCAGACATCTCAAATGCTGTTTCTCAGTGATTATCCTGAAACTCCACAGATACCCACTAAAAGATTCTTTTTTCCTTAAATAATTTGAAGTGTTATGCTTTTGTGCCACTACCCTTTCATCATTTCCAGCTTCGTGTTTCTGATTCTTTGATCAGACCTAGAGTCATTAAGATCTAAAGCTATTCCAAAGGGAGTTAAGATTCTGGGAAAATTACATTGCATGCTCTTTTCATGCATTCTGTCCTAAAATACTTTATTTGGATGAAATATTTAAATTAAAGTTTAAATTGGAAAACTGCAAAATGGCAAGACAGTCCAGAAGGGCATACATGGAAGGAAAGAGGGGCAATACTCTTGCTGAAAATAGGACATGTGGAAATAAAATATTGCCCGCCATATCAGTAAACAAAGGATGTTGCAGCCATCAGTGATTATAGCCACTCCCCATGGTGAGCCTTGAGAGAACTGAGGATGAAAGCAAGGAATGCCTGCCATCTAGCAGTCACCAGACTGCAGTCACCCCTGATGGTGCAGTCTGAGGAAACTCAGGATGAGAAAACACAGGATAACTGGTCCCAGACAGCTGAGGTGAATATCAAAGGAATGATTTCAGCGAGCCCAGAATCTTGCATCTTCCCAAACATAGAAGAGCACTAAATTCCTTAATTTGAGACATCTAGTTTTCTTTTGTTAACAGTAATCTTTTGTTTCAGCTACCTGGTGCTGTTGCAAAAACTCCTATATATTCTGGCTTCCCCCTCCTCCTCTTCGGAACAGTTTTCTCAGCGTTATCTGAGAGGCTGTCTCCTGGGCTTGAAGACTTAAGAATGTCCACCAAATAAAACATAACTCTCAACTTTTAGGTTGTGCTTTTTTTTTTTCAGTCGAAGTGTTATACTCTGGTTGTATGTATAGGAGCTCTCTACCATTTTTTTTTTTAACCAGCTAGAGAAATACAAATTTCTCCTAACCAAACATCTATAAAAATCTGTGCATATCAGTTTATTTTGTTGTTGCTATTAGAATTGAGACTTTAGTTTAATTTAAACCACCATCTTGGTCAGTCAAAAACTGACAAGGTATTTCCTCCTGCTACCTATGTAGCACTTGCAAAGTTATTGTGCAAATTCTTGCACAATCCTCCAATAATATTTATTCTGTCCTGCAATGAAACCTAGTGTGATCAATTCATAAAAATTTCTCAAGGTACATTTAATAATCAGAAGAGGAAATGATACTTTTCTAAGCACATTGGTGGTAGACTGAATAATGGCCTCCAAAGATATCCAGGTTCTAATCCCTGGAACCTGTGAATGTTACCTTATATGGCAAAAGGAATTTTGCAGATATGATTGAGAATTTTGAGATGGGGAGATTTTCCTGGATTATCCAGGTGGGTCCTAAATGCAATTGCAAGTATCCTTTTAAGAGAAAGGTAGAGGAAGACTTGACTACAGAAAGGAAGAAGGCCATGTGATTACTGAAGCAGAGATTGGAGTGATGTGGCCAGAAACTAAGGAACACCAGCAGCCTCTAGAAACTGGAAGAGGCAAGGAATGTATTCTTCCCTGGAGCCCTCAGAAGAAACCAGTCTTGCTGACACCTTGATTTTAGCCCCAAAAGACTCATTTCAGACTTTTGGTCTCCACATCTGTAAGAGAATAAATTTCTGTTAGTTTCAGTCAGGAAGTTTGTGGTAATTTGTTACAGCAGCAATAGGAAACTAAAACAACATTCTACATACCTGACTGTATTTTATAAACAGGAAAATTATGGCTAAATATGTTCAAGTTAATTTACTGACCTTACAAAACCAATATTCTCAAAGGTAAGAAATAAACCAAGGGAACTTCCAGTTTCTAGTCCAGCTTGTAAGATTCTTGGAAGTTGCCACTCTGTCCTAACAACAAGTAGAAATCTGAACAAACTGAAAAATCAACAGCTCTTCTTAGATCTGTCAGAGAAGTGAGATCACAGGCAAGCCATTGCCCCCCAAACTGGAGAGACAGGCAGATAGAATTACAATTTACCAGAGCAGAAACCCACCAGCAGAAACCTCCAGAAATAGTAGCAGCGTAGGAAAATTTGAACTGCAATAGACAAATTGCTGAAGGCTCCATGTAGACAAGTCTGAGAGTTAAAAACTCCAGGGCATTGGATCACTCAACCAGGAAACTATTCTCTTATCAAATAAATAGTTACTCATCAAGATCCTTTCAAAACCCTCATCACTCTCTGTCTACCAATTCTCAATTATCATATCATGAATTCTGAATTGCTGCACTGAAAAACCCACCCTAAAAAAAGGAAAAAATTTTGAGGCGTTTTACCTCCTGGAGCTCAACCAAGTTCTCACAGTGAACATCAAAGAAAAATCTCCTTGGGCTTCCTACACGGAAGGGAGAAAACTAACCATTTTGGAATATGCAGAGCATTCTGTTCTTTTAACAAGTCTGTGCTCAAGAGAAACTATTTTACCAGCACCTAACCTATTTGGGTTTTATTAAAGCCTAACTGACCCCCTCTAGCCTTCCATGAGGGGCAAGGAAAATATTCAACTCCACCCCCCTCCAGCCAACTCTCCCACCTAAAGTGTGGGAGTAGGGGACTGAGAGGCACTTGTGAAGTTCACAGTTCAGACACAGGCTCACTAAAAGACTAAGACCTAATCATAGGCCCCTAGGACAGTGGTCCCCAATATTTTTGGCACCAGGGACCGTTTTCGTGGAAGACAATTTTTCTATGGACCAGTGGTGGGGCGGGGGGATGGTTCAGGTGGTAATGCGAGCGATGGGGAGCGGCAGATGAAGCTTTGCTTGCTTCCTGCTTGCCTCCTGCTGTGCAGCCCGGTTCCTAACAGGCTGCGGCCCAGTACCGGTCCATAGCCCGGGGATTGGGGACCACTGCTCTAGAACATTTCTGCTCTCCCGCACCTTACCAGCATTATCAATAAAGGCCTATTTCTGGGAGTTCCTTTCACCCAGTACACCATGTCTAGCTTTTAGCAAAAAATTACAAGGCATACTAAAAGGCAAAAATCACAGTTTAAAGAGACAGAGCAAGCATCAGAGCCAGCTTCAGAATGTAAATTTAAAACAGCTATGATTAATATGCTAAGGGCTCTAATGAAAAAAGTAAACATGCAAGAATAAATGGATAGTGTAAGTAGAGAGATGGAAATTCTAAGAAAGAATAAAAAAATATGCGAGAGATCAAAAACACTGTAACAGAAATGAACAATGTCTTTGATGGGCTCATTAGTAGACTGGACATGGCTGAGGAAAGAATCTGAGAATATTCAATATCCTCTGGATATTGAGAATATGTCAAAAGAAACTTTCAAAACTGAAAAGCAGGGCTTCCCTGGTGGCGAAGTGGTTGAGAATCTGCCTGCCAATGCAGGGGACACGGGTTCGAGCCCTGGTCTGGGAAGATCCCACATGCCGCGGAGCAACTAGGCCCGTGGGCCACAACTACTGAGCCTGCGCGTCTGGAGCCTGTGCTCCGCAACAAGAGAGGCCGCGATAGTGAGAGGCCCGCGCACCGTGATGAAGAGTGGCCCCCGCTTGCCTCAATTAGAGAAAGCCCTCGCACAGAAACGAAGACCCAACACAGCCAAAAATAAATAAATAAGTAAATAAATAAATTAAAAAACAAAAGAAAACTTCTGATTGGAAGTTCTTTAAAAAAAAAAAAAACTGAAAAGCAAAGAGAAAAGAGACTTGGCGGGGGTGGGGGGGAAACAAAACAAAACAAAAAGAACAGAATATCTAAAAACAGTGGGACAAATACAGGATAAGTGCCAAAAAAGTTATACCTAGTCATATCATATTTAAACTGTAGAAAACCAAAGATTAAAAAAAAAATCCTGAATGAAGCCAGAGGGAAAAACATCTAATGTATAGAGGAGCAAAGATAAGATTTATATCCAATTTCTCAGAAACCATGAAGACAAGAAAGTGGAGTGAAATATTTAAATTGTCAAGAGAAGAAATGAAGCCAAAACATTCAGTAAAATTAAAACAATACTTATTCTATATCAGACATAAAGGTAAATATATTTGTCAAACAAAACTATATGAATGAAATCAAATATAAACAAAATATGAGAAAAGAATACTTAAGAACCATGAACCATTTATATTTCAATCTTTAAGATCATTTCTTGAATTAGAAGCCACAAAATAACATTACAGTTGCTTAACTGGCAACTACGACTACAACTCAGAGGGTAATGAGAGATGCTCATTGTGGAAAAGAATCTACACCTACACAGAAAAACTGGTTCCCCTCAGTAACACAATGCATAAATGTAAGAGAAAATAGCAATACCTAAGGTTTATTGCCCACTTACCAAATGTAAATTTGGTTACGTGTATTTACTCATTTAAGTGGATTAACACAACTGTGCCCATTTTAGAGACACAGAAATGTTAAGAAACTTGACCAAGGCCACACAAGTGGTGAACCCAGGAAGCCTGGCTCCAGAGTCTACACCCCTAAGCACTAGACTGTCCTCAGTGAATTCTAAAAAGGAACTGCATTGTTTTCCTCCCTAGGACATGTAAACTCTATCCATGTAAGTTAGCTATTTTTTGAGGTACCAGTTTGAGGTACCAATTCAAAGAACTATCATTATTTAGGCTCACAAAAGATAAAATTATAATTTTAAACACCTTTAATCCAAATTTGTTATGATTTTTTCAAATAAAAGTAATTTTATTTGAAATTCTTTAAAAATTATTTTCAACTTCCAGCATCTCCTGAGGTTGAATCCCATAAAATTTCTAACTTCTGTGTGAAGATAATTTCTTGCATCAATTTGCTTAAATTTATTTCTTTGAAACTTAAGATGGTGTTTCTTATGTTGAATAAGTCCACATTCATAAGGCCCACAGCCTTTAAGATTTTATGAATTACAAGTATATCTATTCTAAGGCAATGTTTTCTCAATTCTTTTTTTTGTACAAATTTTTTTTAATTGATGTATAGTTAATTTACAATATTGTGTTAGTTTCAAGAGTACAGCAAAGTGATATATATATATATATATATATATTCTTTTTCAGATTCTTTTCCATTATAGGTTATTATAAGATATTGAGTATAGTTCCCTGTGCTATACAGTAGGTCCTTGTTGTTTTTATTTTGTATATAGTAGTGTATATTGATATATGTTAATCCCAAGATCCTAATTTATCTCCCCTCCCCTTCCCACTATCCCCTTTGGTAACCTCAAGTCTGTTTTCTATGTCTGTGTGTCTATTTCTGTTTTGTAAATAAGTTCATTCATATCATTTTTTTAGATTCCACAAATAAGTGGTATCAATACTTTCCCAATTCCTAAGATTTGATTCAAAATATACTTTATACGAGTGCTTCCAATCATTTCGATATTAATTATCATTTTTCTGGAAGCTTTCCAGCTTTATTATTTCTTTTTTAAATGAATCCAATGTTTCCAATATGGGTATACTATGGTTTTATACAAGAGCAAAGTCATTGGCCAATAATTTATGTAATAGTCATCAATTCCAAGTTCTCCATTATTGTGAAATATAATTGAGATGACATTATCTAAAATGTATTGATTTGCCAAATACATATGAAGATCCTGCTGTGTATTAGGCACCACTGAAGTACAGAGTTGGCCATGGAGGAGCTAATAATCTAGTGAAGAAACACCATGAATAAGTATAGCAAAGAGAATGTCAGATAAATCATTTCCAAGTAAATGCTTCCTTTATTCATTGAGTTTAGATATTTTAAAACAACATCGAATGTATTTGTTTCCCTAAGTTTTATCTTTCTTGACTGGGGTCAGAACTTAACCTCTATTTTCTTATCTAATATTTTCTTTATCAATTGCCCACTACCAATGACTGTCTCAATTAAACAACTGTTATATAATTTAGCTTAAAAGAAGGAGGGGGAGGAGAACGGAGGGGAGGAGGGAAAGGCATCATGAAGGACAAAAAACACTGAGCAATTTGATCTAAAGGCTATTAATGGTTTTATTATTTTTAGCTCAATGAATAAATTACTGTGGTAAAGGTAGCTGAATTATAGACTCACAATTATGTTTAATGTCTGCTCAGTTCCAGGAAGTTAAACCGCAAAGTACTTCCTACTTTATGAGTAATATTTTTACTAATACATAGAATTTACCTTTTTCAGGTGAAGTATTTCATGTAATACAATATCTGTAATAGCACTGACAAGCCCTTTTCCCACAACTTTTCCCAGCAGCAATTCGAGGCTCAATTAATCGTAAATCTTGATAAGTCAACAATGTATTACAATGGTAATAACAAGTAAATATTCACCTAATTCAAAAAAAAAAATAACTCTTCAATGTTATATTTATATTGGTCACATATTTAAGCCAGAATGAGAATAAACAAATAGCTAAAAGAAACATAATCCAACCCAATAAAACAAAGAGTATATTTCCTACTTATTTTTCAATATTTGACTTGTAACAATGTGTAGATCCTATTAATAAGTTTCAAACTCTAGACTCAAAATGTGAAGTAAAAAATCAGATAAAACCGCCAAAGAGAAATAATATGAATACTTTAATTAGAAAGGTTTGTATTTCTAGTCCTCAAAGGCCAGATATATAGATGTCTGAGAGTGCTGAATTAGTTTCCTACCAAAAAAAATGAGTTTTAAACATCCTGGAGTAAAAGGAAAGGGTAAAGTTTTTAAAGCAAGCACTGAAATTATTTGAATTACATCAGGAGAAGAGAAAAGATACACAGAAATGAGAGCCATAGAAGAAAAATAATAATAATAGATTATTGTCTGCTCATTGTGTGTCAGTTTATGGTGTTAACTAATTAACAAACATTAGATTCTCACACTGATGCTCTAAGGTCAGTATTCCTATTTTACACGTTAGAAAACTGAAGTCAGAGAAGACTGTTGCAACAGTAAACAAAAGAGCTAGGAACTGAACATGGGCATCTCTTATTCTAAAAACAATGTTACTAACCCCTACCTGATGCTACCTACCTAGCAAGTAAAAAGCAGTAGAAAGAAAGTATTCACTCTTTTAATTTTTTATGGTTTTCTATTTTGAAATAATTTTAAGCATACCTAGGAGTTGCAAGAATAAGACATGAGAAACAATGTTTAAACAAATGTAAAACGTTAACAGTTGGGGAATATGGAAGATGAATATACTAGAAGTCCTTGTACTAATCTTGCAACTTTTTGGTATGTTTACGATGATTTCAAATTTAAAAGTAAAAAATAGGGCTTCCCTGGTGGCGCAGTGGTTGAGAATCTGCCTGCCAATGCAGGGGACACGGGTTCGAGCCCTGGTCTGGGAAGATCCCACATGCCGCGGAGCAACTAGGCCCGTGAGCCACAATTACTGAGCCTGCGCGTCTGGAGCCTGTGCTCCACAACAAGAGAGGCCGTGATAGTGAGAGGCCCGCGCACCGCGATGAAGAGTGGCCCCCACTTGCCGCAACTGGAGAAAGCCCTCGCACAGAAACGAAGACCCAACACAGCCAAAAATAAATAAATAAATAAATTTAAAAAAAAAAAAAGTAAAAAATAAATTAAGAAAGTATGCATTTTTATACATTTTTCCCTTAATCAGAATTATTGGAGTAAATTCGCAGACATGATGCACAATTTCCTCAAAATACTTCTATGTGTATTTCCTAAGAACAAGAACATTCTCTTTCATAACCACAGTATAGTTGTCAAAATCAGAGAATATTGATAGAATACTATTATCAAATCTATAGACCTTATTCAGACTTCACCAATTACCTTAATGATGTCCAAGTATAGAACAAAGTAGTATTGCAATCTGGGACCCTGTAATCCAGGATCACATATTGCATTTAGCTGCAATATTTCTTTAATCTTTTAAAATCTGAAATGGTTTTTTATTCTTTATCTTTTACAACATTTTCATGGCAAGTCAGTTACTTTGTAGAATGTACCTCAATTTTGTTTTTGTCTGATTTTTCCTCGTGATTAGATTCAGACTATGAATTTTTGGTTAGAACTCCACAAGAGTGATGTTGTGTCTTTCTCAGCGTCAAAAAGCACATAATGTCAGTTTGTCTCATTGCTGGTGTTGACCTAAACAATAAAACAGCCAGTTATTTTGTCGGCAAAATGGGTTTATTCAAGAACAACAAAGAATTGCAATTTGGGACATGCAACCTATGGAAAATCACAGACAAGTCCAGAGAACAAAGGTGAGGAACATTCTTTTATAGAGAAGGGAGAGTTAGGAGGAGCTGTTATAAACAAAGTGTCCACGGGAGGAAACTGGGAGTTCAAAGTGTTGTGGGTTTTTTATTGGCTGAGTTGTGACAGTCTCTCATTGGCCGGGCTGTTGCTAGGCCAGGAGAAATTCTTCCCTCCTCCTGCTGGGTAGTAAAGTAGTAACTTCCTGTTGGAGATGCAAAGGTACATCTCTCTCTGTTGGATCTGCAATTGACATCCAGTGGTAGGGCATGAGAGCTTCTGACTCCATTGTAAATGAGGTTTCTGTTTGTTAATTTTCACATTGATGATGGTAACTGATCACTTCATTAGGTAGTTTTTCTCAGGTTTCTCCACTGTAATTTGTTATTTTTTTCTCTTTGTAATTAATACATAATTTGTGGGGAGATACTTTGAGACTGTGTAGATATCCTGCTCCTTACCAAACTGTCACACAATCGTTTTAGCATTCACTGGTAACTCTACCTGAATGAAATTTACCCATGATGGTTCTGAGAACATACTAGTTTGATGCTATAAAAAAAATACAAGTATTTATTTATTTTTAACATCTTTATTGTAGTATAATTGCTTTACAATGTTGTGTTAGTAACAAAGTGAATCAGCCATACATATACATATATCCCCATTATCTCCTCCCTCTTGTGTCTCCCTCCCACCCTCCCTATCCCACCTCTCTAGGTGGACACAAAGCACCAAGCTGATCTCCCTGTGCTATGCAGCTGCTTCCCACTAGCTACCTATTTTACATTTGGTAGTGTATATAAGTCCATGACACTCTCTCACCCTGTCACATCTCACCCCTCCCTCTTGCGTCTCCCTCCCACCCTCCCTATCCCACCCCTCCAGGTGGCATAAAGCACGGAGCTGATCTCCCCATGCAATGTAGCTGCTTCCTGCTAGCTATCTATTTTACATTTGGTAGTGTATATATGTCCATGCCACTCTCTCACTTCGTCCCAGCTTACCTTTCCCCCTCCCCATGTCCTCAAGTCCATTCTCTATGTCTGCGTCTTTATTCCTGTCCTGCCCCTAGGTTCATGAGAACCTTTTTTTTTTTAGATTCCATATACATGTGTTAGCATATGGTATTTGTTTTTCTCTTTCTGACTTACTTCACTCTGTATGACAGTCTCTAGGCCCACCCACCTCGCTACAAATAACTCAGTTTTATTTCTTTTTATGGCTGAGTAATATTCCATTGTATATATGTGCCACATCTTCTTTATCCATTCATCTGTTGATGGACACTTAGGTTGATTCCATGTCCTGGCTATTGTAAATAGAGCTGCAATGAACACTGTGGTACATGATTCTTTTTGAATTATGGGTTTCTCAGGGTATACACCCAGTAGTGGGATTGCTGGGTCATATGGTAGCTCTATTTTTAGTTTTTTAAGGAACCTCCATACTGTTCTCCATAGTGGCTGTATCAATTTACATTCCAACCAACAGTGCAAGAGGTTTCCTTTTTCTCCACACCCTCTCCAGCATTTATTGTTTGTAGATTTTTTGATGAGGGCCATTCTGATCGGTGTGAAGTGATACCTCACTGTAGTTTTGATTTGCATTTCTCTAATGATTTGTGATGTTGAGCATCCTTTTATGTGTTTGTTGCAATCTGTATATCTTCTTTGGTGAAATGTCTATTTAGGTCTTCTGCCCATTTTTGGATTGGGTTGTTTGTTTTTTGATATTGAGCTGCATGAGCTGCTTGTAAATTTTGGAGATCAATCCTTTGTCAGTTGCTTCATTTGCAAATATTTTCTCCCATTCTGAGGGTTGTCGTTTCATCTTGTTTATGGTTTCCTTTGCTGTGCAAAACTTTTAAGTTTCATTAGGTCCCATTTGTTTATTTTTGTTTTTATTTCCCTTTCTCTAGGAGGTGGGTCAAAAAGTATCTTGCTGTGATTTATGTCAAAGAATGTTCTTCCTGTGTTTTCCTCTAAGAGTTTAATAGTGTCTGGCCTTACCTTTAGGTCTTTAATCCATTTTGAGTTTATTTTTGTGTATGGTGTTAGGGAGTGTTCTCATTTCATTCTTCTACATGTAGCTGTCTAGTTTTCCCAGCACCACTTACTGAAGAGGCTGTCTTTTCTGCATTGTATATTCTTGCCTCCTTTATCAAAGATAGGGTGACCATAGGTGCGTGGGTTTATCTCTCGGCTTTCTATCCTGTTCCATTGATCTTTATTTCTGTTTTTGTGCCAGTACCATACTGTCTTGATTACTGTAGCTTTGTAGTATAGTCTGAAGTCAGGGAGCCTGATTCCTCCAGCTCCATTTTTCTTTCTCAAGATTGCTTTGGCTATTCAGGGTCTTTTGTGTTTTCATACAAATTGTGAAATTTTTGTTCTAGTTCTGTGAAAAATGCCATTGGTGTTTTGATAGGGATTGTATTGAATCTGTAGATTGCTTTGGGTAGTATAGTCATTTTCACAATGCTGATTCTTCCAATCCAAGAACATGGTATATCTCTCCATCTGTTTGTATCATCTTTAATTTCTTTCATCAGTGTCTTATAGTTTTCTGCATACAGGTCTTTTGTCTCCTTAGGTAGGTTTATTCCTAGGTATTTTATTCTTTTTGTTGCAATGGTAAATGGGAGTGTTTCCTTAATTTCTCTTTCAGATTTTTCATCATGTGTAATACAAGTATTTAGGTCCTGATATTTAGGTCCCGATTGGTTACTCATTAGAGATGTGTAATGATTGGTTTTCAAAATCACTTGAGTAAAAAATAGATAATGGAAAGAGCTTTATGTGTAATTATAGCTGTGCTTCCTGTCGGTAATACTGTTATAGTCAGAGGTCCGGAAGCTTTTCCCTTTTAGTTCTTATAGAAATACAGACCTTAAATACAGAATTTATTTTTAGAAAGGAACATTTACTAATATTAGGAAAACACTTTATTCTCAAAGTAAGTATTTCCAGCATTAACACTTTCCAGCCAAAATCAGCCCTTCTAGAAGAACTGTTAAATAATAGAGAGAACACTGAACATCTGATCAGGACAGGTAAGTTCTTGGCCACTAGAATTTGTGAGACCTTAGACACCTAATGTAAACTCATGTGGCCTGAGTTTCCTTTTTTATAAAGTAAAAGGCTTGATTTAGGCCAATGGTTTCTTGACTCTGGATGCATGAGTTACAACATAGCTTTTTACAAATACTGATATCTGTCCAGCCTCCAGAGATTCTGACCTAATTGGCCTGGATATATCTCTCCAGGTGATGCTGATGCCAATTATGTTTAAGAGTCACTAGGTTAGGTGATCTCTGAGATGAGCCTAGCTCTGATTCTATGATTATGTGATTCTATTTCTCCTTCCCATAGCAAACCAGAGAGGTGGTACACTTCTCTTTCTCCTCCAGTCTTAATGTAAGTTTCTGGCTCATGCTCAGGGTAGTGATTTTCAAACTTTAGTGGTTAGTAGTAAATAGCTAGTTAAAAATGCAGATTTCTAGGACCCACCCCACAAAATTCTGATGTAGTAGGCCTGAGACATTGTCCAGCAACCTGTATTTTTTACAAGCACCCAGGTTCTGAGGCTACTATTTGAGAACCACACTTTTAGAAACACCTTCAAGCGTATAATATGTAATCTCAAGGATGGGGTTCTATCTGAGGAAGCTTCGGGAATCTGGTTCACTCTGGAATACAATTTTTGGCTAAATTATGAAGTTGATGCAGTAATTCCAGACCCTGAGTTTCTTAGCTCTGAGCCTTCTTCTTCATTTGAACTCCAGTCATATAGCCAGGATCCTGGCTTTCATCAAAACCTGCTCTAAATAGGTCAGAGAAAGAGAATTAGAATCCAGAATAGACAAACAATTTCTACAAATAAATAGAAACATTACAAAATTACAGTGGAAAAATGGGCAAAGGACATGAACAGGCAATTCACAAAAGAATGAATCCAATAGTAAATAAGCTTTAATAGTGTCAGTGAAATAAAAATTAATAAAAGAGTGAGACACCATCTTTCATGAATCAAATTGGCACACATTTAAAAGATTGATAGTATCAAGTGATTATTAGGGAAACTGGTACCATCGTGCATTCATAGGGAAATACAAACTAGATGAGCCAGTTGAGAGGGCATGTTGATAGTATCTATCGAATATGTTCATATTCAATGATGCTAAAAATGTAATTTCACTTCTCAGTATTAACCTTAGGAGTACTGGAACATAAACAAGAAAAAACATATTCAATAACGATTTTTAAAAAAGAAAAATGGAAACCACCTATATGTCCCTAAAGGAGCAAATGTCTAAATATGTGGTATAGTCTTGGTAGATATTATGCAACAATGAGAATAAATAGAAAGGATCTATAAGAACTAACTTGGGTAGCTCTCCAAGACTGAGAGCTGAGTGAAAAATCTAGTTAAAGAAGGCTATTCAATGTGGTACCTTGTCTCCAAGGTAACACCATCAATTCCTTCCTTTTGTACATACATGCCATTCCCCCATCAAGAAGCTAAGTCTGTTCTTGCCCTCTCCTTGAATCTGAGCTGATTTTAATGACTTTCTTGACCAATAGAATGTCACAGAAGTGATTTTGGACTTTTGAGGCTAAGCTGTAAGAAGCTTTGCAGCTTCCTCCTGGTCTCTTGGAACTTGTTATTACTTCTCGCTATGTAAAGAAGTCCGATGGTCCTGAGAACAGCATGTAGAGAGAAGATGTCAGCAAACCCTGGCTATTCTAGCCCAGGCAACATGTGACATGTGAGTGAAGCTACCATCTTGGGCATTATAGTCCTAGCAGATGCCATGTATTAGAAGAACCAAGATCCCAGACATAGGGTCCCAGTCAAGCCATTCCAGACATCCTCTTTTGAGCTACCTCAGTTGAGACTCCAGACTTGGTGAGTAGGGATGAACCATCCTTACTATGCTCTGCTTAAATTCCCAACTCATAGATTGGATGTTGGTTGTTTTACACCAGTAAAAATAAATATTACTATGATGGTTACCAAATAGTGATTTTTTTAAACTCCTTCATTCCTACTATATGTTGATTGGCATTTTATTCTAAAGACGGGATTTTCCTTCTCCTCTATTTATTTCTAATTCATTCATTTATATCAGAACACAGTCATAGAACCTTATTTTATTCTATAGATTATAATCCATTATTATCATTATTTATTTCGGTGCTTAAATTGTCCCAGATTTGACCAGTGGGGCTCTTTCAAGTGAGTTCCAGTATCATTTGAACAGTTCCCCAGATTTTTTAAAAATATTTATTTATTTGGCTGCGCTGGGTCTTAGTTGCGGAACACGGGATCTTCATTGCGGCATGCAGGATCTGGTTCCCTGACCAGGGATCGAAACCAGGCCCCCTGAATGGGGAGCACAGAGTCTTAACCACAGGAACACCAGGAAAGTCCCTCCCCTGATTTTTGAACATTCATTAATTTTTGGCATAAGATGATATCCCAGGCTCATTTTATGCAATAGTTTCTCTGATCCAGCTCTTATTTCTTTTTCAGGGAGCCCTGGCTCCTTTTAGTGAAGATGTTATTTAGAAACCAGGATTTGGGTAGTCCTCATTGATACAGGAATGTTGTTTCTATGCCCTCAGTACACAGAGCTAGAAAATGTATGTATGTGTGTTTGTATATATACACTTGCACACTGCTAGGTAGGTGGGAAGATGATAGATAGTAGATGGATAGATAGATAATAGATAGGTAGATAGATAGATAGATAGATAGATAGATAGATAGATAGATAGATAGACAGACAGATAGATAGATATGGAACAAACCATGAATTCATACTGATACCTCAAATCCCGATCCAAAATCACTGGCTTCATGCTAATCTTCCCCCAGTGCATAGTTGTACTCCTGTCAACCATGGTGATAAGTTAGACTTCTTTTACCCTCAATGTATATACCTGTTTGCATAAAGTAGTAATAGATTGCTTACCCACAACACTGCAAAAAACAGTCCTACTGACTAGAGTTCAATATTTGTGTACAGTTCTTTTGGCATTTATTCTAAGGTTAAGTTTTCAAAATACTGTATCCAAAATTTACCTGGCCTCATTGCCTCTCACCTTCAATGTGGTTCTACTTCTCATTTGAAACTGCTTAATTCCACTTTTTTCTGTTTGTATTCCATTTTAGATTCCCCTCATTCTTACTGGCCTTACTTTACTTTGTGGGTTTCATTTGAGTATGTAAAATATTAGTGTGATTATGAAAGTCAAAACTGTATGAAATATTATACTTGGAGATGAGTCACTCTCTCATCCCCAAACCTTCATTCCTGCTCATTCCCAGTAGATAGCCAATCTTTTTAGTTTCTTAGCTTTTCCTTCTTGTGTTTATTTTTTGGAAAAATAAACAGGTGCATGTATATTTTCTTATATCTCCTTTCTTACACAAAAGATAGCATACTATGTACTACTTACACTTTTTAAGGATTATTTTTATGATGAATTTATTGGCTTAGCATAGGTTTCTCTTTTTTTATTTATTTAATTTATTTATTTTATTTTTGGCTGCGTTGGGTCTTCGTTGCTGCGTGCGGGCTTTCTGTGGGCTTTCTCTAGTTGCAGCGAGCGGGGACTACTCTTCATTGTGGTGCACAGGCTTCTCATTGTGGTGGCTTCTCTTGTGGCGCATGGGCTTCAGTAGTTGTGGCACGCAGGCTGTAGAGCGCAAGCTCAGTAGTTGTGGTGCACGGGCTTAGTTGCTCTGCAGCATGTGGGATCTTCCCAGACCAGGGCTTGAACCCATGTCCCCTGCATTGGCAGGCAGATTCTTAACCACTGCGCCACCAGGGAAGCCCTACTTACAGTTTTTACTTTTCTTCTCTCACTAAACAATAAATCCTGCAAATCACTCCATATCAACCTTAGAGAGCTTTCTCTTTTAAATTTCCAAAGTACTTCATGATACGGATGTACCATTGTTTATTTAAACAATCTCCTATAGATGAACATTTATATTGTTTCTAATATTGTGCAATTAATAGCAATGCCACAATGAATAATTTTCTGCATATTAATTTTCTTATAGTTGGAGATAATTTTCAGGATAAATGCCTAGAAATGGAATTTTTAAGTTGAAAGGTAAGAGCATATGAAGTTTTATTAGGTATTACCAAACATCCCTCCATAAATTTTGTACCAATTTGCATTCCTGACAGTAATGTATAAAAGTGACTGTTATCCACAGGTGCCAAGCTTTAAAATTTTTGCTTATCAGATAAGTGAGAAATGGTATCTTAGTGTAATTTTAATTTTTCATGTTTCTTATTTCTCATATTATGCATAAAGTTGAACATATTTTCTTATGCTTAAGAGCCATTTATGTATGTAAATATTTTATACATAATATACATTATAAGTATAAAATCTATGGTTTAGGATAATGGTTGCTCTTGGAGAAGGACAAGTGGAGACTGGTAGTAAAACATGGAAATTCATTGAGCTTTTGGTATGTGCACCTTTTGAGTAAATTTCAGAAAAAGATTTTTTTTAAATGAGTGTCTTATATATGCCTTCTAAATTAGAGGAAGAAATTAAAAGGTATTAAAGAATATAATCAACTCAAACAAAGTTTGGATATGAGTGAGAAGGGCAAAAATAAAATCAAGAAAATATCATTAAAAAGCAGAACAGGGGCTTCCCTGGTGGCGCAGTGGTTGAGAATCTGCCTGCCAATGCAGGGGACACGGGTTCGAGCCCTGGTCTGGGAAGATCCCACATGCCACGGAGCAACTAAGCCCATGAGCCACAACTACTGAGCCTGCGCGTCTGGAGCTTGTGCTCCACAACAAGAGAGGCCGCGATAGTGAAAGGCCCACGCACTGCGATGAAGAGTGGCCCCCGCTTGCCGCAACTAGAGAAAGCCCTTGCACAGAAACAAAGACCCAACACAGCCAAAAATAAATAAATAAATAAAAATAAAGGAATTCCTTTAAAAAAAAAAAAAAGCAGAACACATGGAGAGCACAAAATAAGATAAGCGTTAAATATATGAGTAGTCACGATAACTGTACATGGACTAAGTGCTCTAATTAAAAAAGAGACATTAGTAAACTGGATAAAAGACAGTATATACCTATATGTTATTTAAAAGAGACATGCATGAAACATAAGGATATTAAAAGTAAAAATATGAGAAAAGCCAACTCAGGCAAAAACTACCAATAGGCACTAAGACAGAAAAGAATTGTTATATATAGAAGTGGTTAATACATATGATAAACAATAATTAAATAGGAAGCTTTAACAATTTTAAATTTATGTACACATAAAAAATGGAGCCTCAAAATAATATTGACCAAAGTGTAAAGATCAGATGTTAAATTCATAACCATAGTTGTGATAATAACAGATCAAACTAACAAAAAGTAGTAAGTATATAAGAAATATGAACAACTAGCAAACAAGAAGCAAACTTGATCTCATGGTCGTATACAGAATGTAGAACTCAACAGTTAACAGAAAATTGTTTTTTCAAGAATAGGAAAAATATTTACTAGGTCATAAATGAAGTCTTTGTTTCAATAAATTTCAGATTTTGTCATACAAACCACATCCTCTGACTGAAAGCAACTCAAAGCAACACTTCAAAAAGAGATAACTTTAAAAAAATCCCCTATGTTTGAAAATGAAAATGATTGATTTACAGATATCATAAACCTGTAATTTCTCAGTACAAATTGAAATATGGCCCAAGGGGTTAAGCAGATAGCATCATTAGGAGAACTGAGATGCAGATTCAGATGATCAGACTGACAGTCTCATGTTCTGTCAAACTGATCAAATAAAGAAAAAACTTTGAAAGAGTTAGAACCTCTCTGGCAAGAGCTTTTTTTTTTTTTTTTTAAATAAATTAATTTCAATACATTTTGGCTAAAATAATGTAGAAAATATACATTCCATATAGTCTGGGCAGGAATAAGGCAAGAGACTGTCATTGGCTTTCCGCATTAACATCTCTGTTGGCCAGTTCAACAAACTTTCTATTTTGCTATTACCTGGGGTGAAGGGATGCAAAAATAGCCTCTATCGGATATTAGAATGGTGGTTCTTAAATTTGGAAGTATATTAGAAACACCTAGGAAATTCTTTTAAAAATGTAGGACCCACCCAGGGCTCATTGAATCATAACCACCAGGGGCCAGAAATGTGTATTTCCAAAGTCTCCAAGGACAATTCTGATGCACAACCAGGATTCAGACCACCAAAAAGACATTTTACAATAATTTTACAGAAAATTATTGAGAATGTTATATAAGTTTAGATAAAAGAAACATTTTAAAGTTGTCATTAAAAATATTGTGACCTATTTCAGGAATGAGACCAAAAAGAAATGGCCCATTCCAAGTTGTTCTTTAAAAAAATATTCAAAAATTGGTTTTACTGGTACCATCTAAGAGAATTAATTTAAGATTTTGCCCCCAAACAAGCAAACAAACAAAATGAAGCCAGAATAACAGATGAGAAAGAATAGTAAAAAAAAGTTTGTCATCAATTTTGCTCTACTTTGTTCCTAATTTTTATTTTTAGTACCTTGGAAGACCAACAGGTGACTTCCCTTAACATGACTGAATACAAAGCTTTAGGAGAAAAAATAGTCCTCAGGTGATCTTGTCTTGTCCTTTGATTTGCTGCCATTGTATTATTATTATTATTATTATTGTAAGAACATTTAACATGAGATCTATCCTCTTAACAAATTTTTAAGTGTACAATACAGTACTGTAAACTATAGACACAACGTTGTACAGCGGATTTCTATAAGTTAATTATCTTGCATAACTGAAACTTTATACCATTTTAATAGTGACTCCCTATTTCCCCCTTCTCCCAGCCCCTGGCAGTCACCGTTCTAGTCTCTGCTTCTATGTGTTTGACTATTGTGATGCCTTATGTAAGTGGAATTATGAAGTATTTGTCCTTCTGTGACTAGATAATTTCACTTAGCATAATGTCCTCAAGGTTCATCCATGTTGTCACATATGACAGGATTTCCTTCTTTTTTGTAAGGCTGAATAATATTTTATTGTATGTATATACCACATTTTCTTTATCCATTCATCCATTGATGGCCATTTAGGTTGTTTCCACATTTCAGCCATTGTGAATAATGCTGCAATGAACATGGGAGTACAAATAGTTCTTCAATATTCTGACTTCAATTCTTTTGGCTAAATACACAGAAGCAGGATTGCTGAATCATAGTATATTTCAATTTTTAATATTTTAAGGAACCTCCATACTGTCTTTCATAGTGGCTGAACCATTCAACATTCCCACCAACAGTGTGCAAGAGTTCCAATTTCTCTACATGTTCAATTACACTTGTTATCTTTTGTTTTTTTGATAATAGCCATCCTAACAAGTGTGAGGTGATATCTCATTGTGATTTTTATTTGCATTTCCCTGATGATTGGTGATGTTGAGCAACTTTGCACATACCTATTGACCATTTGTATATCTTCTTTAGAAAAATGTCTATTGACATCATGTCTTTTTCCTATTGAGTTGAAGGAATTCCTTGTATGTTTTAGATATTAACCCCTTATCAGATACATGGATTGCAAATATTTTTCTCCATTCTATAGGTTGTCTTTTAGTTCTGTTCATTGTTTCCTTTGCTGTGGAGAAATGTTTTAGTTTGATGTAGTCCCACTTGTCTATTTTTGCTTTTTTGCCTATGCTTTTGATGTTATAGCCCTGAAATCACTGCCAGGATCAATGTCATGAAGTTTTTCCCTTATGTTTTCTTATAGGAGTTTAACAGTTTCAGGTCTAACATTTAAGTCTTTAATCAATTTTGAGTTGATTTTTGTGTATGGTATAAGATAAGAGTCTAATATCATTCTTTTCCATGTGGATATTCAGTTTTTCCAGTAATGATTTGTTGAAGAGACTATCCTTTCCCTATTACGTATTCGTGGAACCCTGGTTGAAGATCACTTGAGAGTATATGCATGGGTTTATTTCTAGGCTTTCTATTCCTTTTCCATTGGTCTATAGGTCTGTATTTTGCCAGCACCATACTGCTTTTTTAAAATTAATTAATTAATTAGTTTATTTATTTATTTTTGGTTGTGTTGGGTCTTCATTGCTGTATGCAGGCTTTCTCTAGTTGTGGCAAGCGGGGACTACTCTTCACTGCAGTGCGAGGGCTTCTCATTGCAGTGGCTTCTCTAGTTGTGGAGCATGGGCAGTAGGCTGTAGGCTGTACTTCTTGAAAGCCATCAGGAATATAACCAAAAGAAGAGCAGTGGTAAAGATTCATAGGAATTCAAAGAAAATTCAAAATAATTGGAAACAAATTGTAAATAATGATAGCATATTTACATGGGACTTTAGAAATTGTGACACTATACTATTATATCATTTAATCCTCACAACAATATGTGAAACCTGCTATTCCCTCCATTTTACTGAGGATGCTGTTTTAGAGAGGTTTACTAGCTAATTAATGATCACACAGCCAAGAAATGACAATTAGCATTCTAACTTAGATTCCAAGTCCACTATTTCTCCACTGTATCACACATAATCTATTTCTATACACTGATATGTGGACCATAAGTAATAAATTTAAAGTTTCAATAAAAACAAGTAAACATGTCTTGGAATTTTCCAACATTTGGTGTAACAGAACTCAGGAAAAAAACCCAATAAAGCATGTTTAAAAACATAAGTTAATCTGAAGGTGAGGAAGATTATTCCATATGTCCCCCAGAAAGGAAACATTTGGAAATCTATGTGCCTAAGAAGGTAAATATCTTAAGGTATGAGGAAAAAAAGCAGCAGAAATAAGATGATAGTGATGTTGACATGTACAGCACAGATAAAATGAGAGACTGGAATGTTCCCTATACAGATTATAAAACTAATGGAGAGTCCACTTTTTAGTCGCTTCCTTCAGTGCAAATGAAAATGTCTTGATTACTTTTGTTGACAATATTTTTCAGAAGATAGAGGATTGAAACTAAGTAAATTGCTACCCCAGAGTTAATTCTGACCAGCAAAGAAAAACCATCAAGTAACAAGAAAATGTTGGAAACCTTCAAAAGGAAATAACCAAGGGACTTCAGAACTTACCAGGGAAAAGAAAGGAAAGGCTGGGTACAGGAGAATACATAACTGCAGACTCATAGAAAAGAGTCAGATATCATTCTATGGCCCAAGACTCTAAAAGGAAAAGTAATCTGGAGATGACAAACTAAAATTCTGACAATAACCATCTCCACTTATCTCTTGGAAAGGTGAAAGATAAAGTGGGTGATTGTGTAGCATCACAGGGAGCGTCCAAATGAACTCAGATTTGTTAAAGGGTATCTTTGGAAAGAGGGCACGCAATTAAGTATGATAAAATAATCTTAGAAATACTACAGTCCAAAATAGACTAGGTTTCATTAAATTGCTAAGAACAAAAGGAGATTTAGAATTATGTCCAGAGCAAGACAATGAAGGAAGATGTCAGTCTCTTCTTTAGAAGAATAGTAAATTGCAAAGAGAAAGAGAACCATGAAATTCTTACTTTTCTTTCATTTCCTCAATCAAGGAAAATAAAAGTTAAATAAAGAGACAAACACGTATTGGAAAGGGAAATAAAATACTAAACAAAAGAGATAACAGCACTATTTCATTCTGGTAAGTCACTTCAGCATTTTGGTCTAGTTTCCAAAATTTCCTCCCAGCTGTAAATGTTATTCTGCTATTTGAAGAGTGAGAGAGAAGTTTTCGAGCTCAAAATAAGGAAGGATTTATTTTTAGTAAAAATGATGTCACTCACCTATGGCCTTTATAACCAAAAGTGCCCCAGCCCCTTCTGAAGAGGTAGCCCTATGTAGATCACATAACCTTGCCTTCTGGCTAAAGCTGATTAAACTAAGGGCGTGACCTTTGCCAAATTATGCCAATCCATTGGGTGAAGTGACTTGAAGCAAAATGGTTTGAGCTAAACCAATCAGATTATCTCATAATATTATTTTGGAACATGGAAATAACCAAGCAGTTATCATAGGTGTTAAAGCTTGAAGAATTCCCATAGATAGGGACTCAGAAATAGAATCAAGGCCATGAGGGGGTCATGAGAAACTGAACATATAAAGAAATATAAACTATGAGTAAGCAGAGACTGTAAAGTAGAGAAAAGATACACGAACATGAAGAAACATGTAAGTGTCATTACTGACAGCAAGGATCAGCCATGGGGAGACGACCACAACCTTGGTGGTGGAGCCCTACTGGGAATATCAGTAGACCTCTGTTGCTGAGATGCTTAGAGAAGCATTGTATCCTCCAAGCTTCTGAACGACCATTCCATTCTCCTAGGGCCAGAGTGTGTGCTGTCCTTGAGTTCCTAAGGAATCCATTCTTTTTCATCAACTCTACCTTACAATAAACCTTCTCATACTTGAAAAAATGGGGAAGGTAGATATGTGATAGCTCTGGAACCAGAAAACCTGCACTGTAGACTGTTTAAAGAAGATTCTATAATTTCATCTTTTTAAAGGATGTTTAATCTGCCGTAGGCAGGATGGATTACTGGTTAATAGTGTGGGCCCTGGAATTAAATCAGACATGAATTCCAGACCTGTATTCTTCATAGACATAATGTCAATGTTTGAACACAAAAACTTTGTTTTGTCTGCTACCATATATCTTGTCCACAGAAGAGTGCTTATCATATAGTAGGCATTCCACAAACATTTGGGAATAAATGCATGAAATTGAATAAGTTACAAGACCTATTTAAACCTGTTTCCTTATCTGTAAAATTATACTTGACTTACCTTAGAGGACTGTTATGAAGATTAAATGATGCAAACATATAGTACCTCACCTGGCATGGTGAGTACTCAGAAAGTGTGCTAATTATTAATACTTTTCTTGTTTTGTAAGACATTTTCAGGTAGTTTATAATGTTTGTGATTTGTAAAGTGACAGTATTCCAGTCTCCTTAGAATCGGATATAAAATCTCAACATATAATTCTACTACTCTTAAATATTTTTACATCAGTCAGGAATCATATAAGTGAAATAATGGACCTTGTGGGCTTTGACTCTTTTTGGTAAGTTTTTATGATTTACAAAAATTGCTCAATTCATGACTGCAGCAACTGGATCAAATGTACTGTTACATACTCCCAATTTTGTAGTAATTAAACACTTCATTGTGCACCTCATGATATAGGGAATAGGGTCTAATTTTCTTTGCATCCTCAGTGCCTAGGTAGTGCTTGCTTGACACAACATAGGTGCTCAATACATGTTTATGGGACTAATGAATACATATTCATTTTATTGTAATAAATAAATATTCATGTACTTGCTGTCTCTCAGCCATCTGGTGCATCTTGTAAACTATAAATAAGCTGACTACTCTTAGATCAAAGAATATACATTCTATGGGGTAGCCTTGAACCAATGAGCTCATTGCAAAAGTCTAATTTCCAAAGACTGCAATAACACTTTTGGTAAGCATCCCCTAGCAAAGAGGCAGTCAATAAATTGTTTTTGAATAAAAGTTCATTGTTTTGAATGGCACATGGAAGAACAGTGAAATGACTAACATGATGATACAAACAAGAACTAGGAAAGATACAATAAAGCAGATGGAAGATATAAGGCAAAAGTCATTAACATTACTGAAAACTGTATTTGAACTTTTCCAGGATTTTTTTTTCCAAAACAAAAGAATAAAGATTACCAGAGATTTTAATACACAAGATATTTCAGGGCACTAAAAAGGGAGAAGAAAATAGTTGTTTGACCAATTTAAAAGGAAAAGATGGACCATGCCAGAAGAAGTTGTTGAGAAGGATAGTTATTACTGTTGGATCAAGACAAATTTCTTGATCAGAAAAACTAATTTTTTCTTTCAGAAGATGACAAGTGAATTTCTGAGAATTGTTATCAGTCTATGCTAAAAAGAGATAATATCAATTTTTTTCCTCAAATAATGTAAAATTGGTGGGGCAAAGATTGTATTTACCACAGGACTTGAAGCTCTTTGGTTTTTTTCAATTTATTTTTTTGTTTTTGCCTTACTGTTAATAAACAGGCTTTGTTAATTCTCTTACCTCAATCCTATTACTTGTTCAGAGCTATTTCTGTAAAGGTCATCAATATCCAGGGATCTTAAATCTGAGCTTAAACCTGTTCCACTTCGAGAGGAGTTCAGCAGACAGTAATTCTTACCCACTGAACACAATCGAGGACACCAGGCACTAAACTGTGAGTCTACAGGTAGTCTTCTTGATAATATAACTTTTACATTTTTACCTTAGGGGAAAAATAATGATTTCACTGTTTATATATTATTGTGTGTTCTTTTAAAATATTGCAAAGTAACATTAAGTAATATTTATCTACTATGAAGATAATTAAATACTGTGTATCTTTCCATTTTAAAGTAATTTGCACCAGTCATCTTCACTAATGTAAGCTCAGAGTAAACACACAATCTTGAGTCTGATATTCTAGAAAGTTAAAACCATGAATAGAGTATTAATTTTGAAATTTACAATTCTTCAGTCCTTCCTTTGAGTGAAGGGAGAACTGACAGAAAGAAGTGATGATTCCTTGAACTTTGTATTTGAAGAGTTGACTCCCAAGCTGTGAGAGGGAGTATTAACGTTCAGCACTAAAGCACTCTCAGACCTCTGAACCAAATATTTAACAAGTTGTGTGTTCTTGGGCTTTCTTCTTGATATTATATTTTTTGTTTTGTGTTTTGTTTTTTAATTTTTAAAGTGGGAAAATGATGTCTGTTTCAAGAAGTTTACTTCAAAAATTTAATGAGACAGAAATGATGTTTTTAAAAGAAAACACATGGAGTTTGTTGATATTTGTTAAATTAGGTAAAATTTTTCTTTCAGTTTTTTTCTTTTGGCATTTTGCTCCTGTGGAGGTGATTATTATTACTAATAAACCTTACAGTTTGCATCATGAAAATGAATGAAGTAAGGTTTTCCCATTCTTTTGCCATGGAATATTTTTATTAACTGCAAAAATAGCTCTTAATTATAGCATCCATTTTAAATATATATATTTTTTTGACGATTATGCATGCTACTTAGAATTACCTAATGTTAAAGCTAGAAAAAATTTTAGAGATCACTTAATTCTCCACAGCAATTTTTTGCCTAAATATTATGTTTGTAAACTGGATTTAATATTACATAAGTTATTGTCAAATATATATATAAACCATCTGTGATGTCTATAATGGAATTCAAATAGTATGTCCTGGTATAGTGTTTTTACAAGATACAGAGATTATTCAAAACAAGATATATATGCTCTGAATTTCCCACCAGATTCTGACATTTCTATTTTCTTCAGAACAAGTAAGAGAATATCTGTATGTAGTAAGAGCAAACCTGGATAAGTTAATGTCTTCTTCATTTGTTAGGAGCAATAATTCAGTTATAATTTGAAAGCTCCTATTTTCCCAGAATATTTTTTACTGATGATACTGGTTGACAAATATGATTGTTATTTGTTATACATTCCTGACATACAAATTGTTCAAAAGCCTCCCTACATCTCTCACTTGCCTGTCTCATTTGTTGACAAATCAAAACTATTTGAGAAAGGTAGAAGCTAAGAAAGCATTCTATCTGCTCTGCAGTATCTTACATGAAAGTTTCTATCACAGTTCTTCTATCAATGTTATTATAAACTTTAGACACTAGGGAGGAAAAAAGTAAAAAATAAAGTAAGGGATGTTTTCAATAGCATCAATATGTGAGTTTTATATGTAAAGAAAAGAAAAGGAACATTTGCTTAGAGCCAACCATTTGCTCAGCATTATTTGTTACAGCCGTTTTGAGGATGGTGTGTCCTATGTTCCATTCATGCTTCTGGGGATTTATTTCTAAAGAAAACTCTCCTTATGATATAAAAATGTAAAAGTTGACCTACCCCCAAATTAACAACTAGAGTGACTAAAGGTGGCAGCAGAAATCTCGAGTGTTGTTACTGTCTCTTTAAAGTCTTACTCTACTAGACAACTGAAATTCAGAAAATATATATGAATCACTATGACATAAATGCTGAAAGGAAATTCAAACAGAAAATCACTTACAAGCTGAAAAATCAGAGTTAGAGAGATAATTCATTGGAAAACAAAAATGTCACATTTGAATTAATACCTCCCATTTTCCACATATGTACACATTTACAGAAAACCTTTTTCCTATTGTTTTCAAGGCAATTTCATGTACATTTTATTAGCCTGTATTTCATGACTTCAAATTAATCTCCTTTTCAGGTTTCACATTCTTAAATGCCTTGTGGCAAACAGACCTTACTAGAAGTAAATCAAAGTATGATGGTAAAGGACCTTAGTCAGTAATGAGACAGGAGAATGTAAAACAGCTTTGAGATAAATGTACAATATGAATGTGGATATGTACATACACACACACAACACACACACATACACACATATATTTGAGTGAGGGAGATAATTAGACATAAGCAGTGCATATACATATTGATTCCAAAATGAAATTTATATTAGTTTGACAATGTCTGTTATTAATTTTAAATATTTGGTTCTAGTATCTAAAATTTTAAATTATTTATTAATTATCATTCTACTCAATACTTATTAAGTCCCTACTATTAAATACTATATATTTTATATAATACATTTTATATCATTTAATCCTTACACAGTCATTTGAGGTAGACACTATTATCACCCCAATTTTACAGATAAGAAAACTAAAGTACAGAGAATTTTAGTGATTTGCTCAAGGTCACACAGCCAATAACTGGCAGAGCTAGATTTGAACCCAAGTGTTTATGTGTTGTTAATCGTTATGCTATACTGTCACTTGGAAACATTGCAATGCATGGTTCCTGCCCACAAGAAGCTAATTCCTCACTGGGTAGAAGACATATATAAATAAACCAATTTGAGAGTAATTCAAGAAATTAACTGATATATTATGAGGCATAAAATCCCCTCTATATTAATATTAAACCTAAGACCACATCACTCTTACTAAAAATCTCTAGTTCTCAAAGTCAGTAAATAAAAGAGTGGGGTGGGGTAGAGAAAGAGGAAATTATGGCTTGGGTGAAATCATCAGAGTTAATTTTGTGATTTGAGAGATAATGCAGTCTTCACAAGCCCAGTAATATCTCCCATGATCTGAGGTGGTGCTGTCAGACCTATCTGATGTGAAATTCCCACCACTGATGACTTTTTTTTAATAAGAAAGAAAAAGCAGAACTGTTTTCTACAGGAGCCCAATATGACATTGGGGAAGTCAGTCGTAGCAGGGCTTAAGGCATCTGACATTAATATATTAGCACTGGTGAGAACATTAACCCGGCTTAGTTGATCAGATTAGCTCACAGTCACCTTGAAAAACAAAGGAAGGCACAGATCTATAAAGATGTATGGTTAGAGGTGGAAAAGGGTAGAACATGAAGCCCTGCAAGGGTGAGCAGCCCAGTGTATTACCCTTATGGAGCATAGACCAAGACACAGAATCTAGGTTTCTATCAAAAGTGAAGGTGAAGCAGAATTTCTATAGATTTTTCTCACCTAGCAGTTTTGCTTGGTTTCAGCCACCTAATAACACAGTATGTTCCAAGTATGCCTTAAAGATAGATAATTTGCTACATTCCACTTCAGTTAAGTTAAAGAATTATTTTAATCAAGCACTTCAGTACTTTACTCCCAGTTGGTTATTTACATCCCATGACTAATCATGTTCAGACAAAATAATGTCATTTTTAGTATAGCACCTTCTCTAAAACAGCTTCTTATTCCATGTTTCCAGAAGGGAACATATGCATTCATGTATAAGAGAGAGGGAAGGTTATTTGTTTTAAATTGCACGACAACAAAAAAATATTTTGAATATTTCACATTGAAGATACTTTAATGCTCTGTTTTTTATATTTTTTATGTCCATGGAAAGATGTCATGTATGTCATAGGAAGTTCATTTTAATCTTTGGTTATTTAACCTCTTTACTTTGTACTTAAGGAAACCAGTATCAGAATACAGAATCTAAAACCTTAAACTACAATTAAAAAAAGAAAAAGAATGAAAACACATTTACCTGAACCTCAGCCCTACTAAATAAAATGGAATAATTCTATTGCGCCTTTTCTTCACCCTGGCATTTATAGCTTTTATTTCTCAACAGAAAATAATAGTTTTTGTAATGCTTAAAACAGTTTTTTTCCCTCTATATGAAAAATACTGATACACAGTGTATTCTTAGATCTACAACTAGTTATTTGATCTGACCTAGATCAAGGTGAACCCATACATTCTAACCAAAGTCTATGTATCACTCTTCTGATTTACTTTTACACAACACTCTAGATTGTATTGCAATTAGTATAGAACACCAATATTTTCCTAAGGACATCAGAACAACCCAGAGACTGGCCAAGAAAATAACTGGCATTTGTATTATTTGATATGTAGGGGTTTCCGGGCCTATATTTTTATAGGACCTTCTGTGGCATCCCAGGAATGCAGGTCCAGAAACAAGGAAAGAACTAATAAGCAATCCAAAAATTGGACAACATAATCCTAGTTATGCCTCATTTCCCTACCTGCAATTCTTAAAGGATAGATGGGGAACCCTGAGACATACAGAGGCCCCAAAGCTTTAGAAATTAAGGAAAAGATGGGCTATTCAGGCCCAAAGCACAGAAATAGTGGCCACCATCTATTACATAATGTAGATAATTCTTTACAAAAGTAAGAACCAGGTGCTATGAACTGAACTGTGTCCCCCCAAATTCATATGTTGATGACCTAACCCCAGATGTGATGGTATCTTGAGATAGTAATTAATAAGGAAATAATTAATGGTTAAATGAGGTTATGAGAGTAAGACCCTGATCCATAGGATTAGTGTCCTAACAAGAAGGGACACCAGAGCTCCTTCTCTCTCTGTCATATAAGACACAAGAAGGTAGCTGTCTGTAAGCCAGGAAGAGAGGCTTCACCAGAACCCAACCCTGTCAGACCTTGATCTGAGACTTATAGCCTACAGAACTGTAAGAAAATAAATTTCTGTTGTTTAAGCCTCAAAGTCTGTAATATTTTGTTATAGCAGCCCAAGAAGACTCAGTTACCAGGAAACTATGTTTACGTGTGAGTTTTGACAAATAGAAAAGTGGCATAAAGTTTGAAAGACTAAAGTGTTAGTTTCCAAAGATATGCCACACATTGAGAAGATTTTTATATAAAAGTTGAGCTACATAAAAACAGGACTAAGAAACAGGCTTAATTTTAGAAATTGATCTTAAAGATTGCTGAAGCCATAGAATTGTTACTTCAATTACATTTAAAAATTCAAATGTCATTCTTTGGAGTACAGAATTAATTCTTTTAAAAAGGTTGAGGTGAGTCCTTGAGTGAAGTACCTCACTTAGTTGCACAAATCTCCACACAAAGCTCAGTGTAACATTTCCTTAATTCTGCCACACAAGCAAGAGTAGTTCTATAAAGAGCGTTTTGTAGTTTTATTTTGATACATAATTGTTGTATATTGCCTATTACACTTGCTTTTTATGAGTGATCCAGAGACATAGGATTGATGATAAATTCTCAATCAGTATGTATGATTGTCAAGAACCAACAGCAGGCAAAGCCATTTTGTCTTCTGTACTAACTTTCCAGTCATTATCAGTCATTTAGAATTAATTCAGATAACTTGAAATAAATAGACTCTTCTATTACATTTAGTATAAATGAATGAGGTTTAATCCAAAACAGAGACATATATAATTCATATAAGTACTATCTCAAGAAAAATATAATTTAAATAAATACTATCTCAAGAAATATATCATTAGAATAAACACTATCTCAAAGAACAAGGACATGGTGACTTATTGATCTGTTATTTTTCATATTCTCATCTTGGTTTTAATGCTTATGCAAAAATTAGGTTGATTTGTTTCATTCATTCATTCATTAAGCATGCTATTAAATAGGTGATGGCATAGTGGAAAAAATAAGTATTTTAGAGATTTGAAAGTCAGAGAAACCTGGATTTGAAATTTAGCTCTATCTACTCCATACTACCTCTGTGAGCTTTGGCAAGTCACTGAAGCTCACAGAGCCTGAGAATTCACATCTGAAAAATGAGGAAAATTGTTCTGTGAAAATTTAAAACAGTGTGTATAAAGTACCTAGCACTTAGATTCTTTCAAAATTGCTGCTGTCATTTACGGATTTTTTATAACATGTGAAACAGTTATAAGAAGTAAGGCAATGACAAGTGAAGACTAGTCTCTGTCCTGGAAGAACTTACAGTAGTAAAGCATGTAAAAATAAGTTCTATAAATTGCTGTGGATGCTAGGAGAAAAATCAGTTTAAGGTACAGTGATGAGATGAGCCCACTATTTGAAAACCTACCAGTAAATTACAACAGTTAGTATTGAAAGCAAAGCTCTTCTGGAACACTGAGAATCTACAGTAAATTCTAAACTAGATGTTCTGATTAGATTAGATCAACATATATGAAATGATAAACAAATGTCATCATCACGGTATCATGTGAACAAGAATAATGATGATAATGAAATATTTTAGGGGTGGATTTGGGGATTTTAGAGAGTTTTTTAAAACAAATACTTAAGAATTTTACTTACTTCCTTTCTATTCTAGATTATCACTATTATGTGCAAAACAGGAACTAAAAGAAAAATTGTTTTAAATTGTGTCATTTTATTTCTTAATAATTTCTATTCCATGGATGGGAGGTGTTAGAGTTTTGAGGACAAAGTTCGAAAAATCTTATCCCACATAAGCTATTATTTTAAACTACTATTAAAATCCTAAACTAAGAGGAAAATAAACACTAACTTGGTAGAATTATGCTTTTAAACTATATTTCTCACCAATATTAACTTTACTTTTACTTTTGAAGAGTTTGGTATGTAAAATTTATGGCTAGTGGGAAGCTGCTGCATAGCACAGGGAGATCAGCTCAATGTTTTGTGATGACCTAGAGGGGTGGGATAGGGATGGTGGGAGGGAGGTGCAAGAGGGAGGGGATATGGGGATATATGTATACGTATAGCTGATTCACTTTGTTGTACAGCAGAAACTAACACAACATTGTAAAGCAATTATATATACTGCAATAAAGATTTAAAAAAAAAAAAAGAGTTTGGTAGTACCCATTTGAGTGAGTGACATTCTGTCAAAGGTCATCCAAACACAATTTTTACTTAACACAGATTTCATTAATTGAAACAGTATTATAACTGTCTAAAATCAGAAAGGAACAACATCACAGATTTTTATAATATATCATATGGAAAATACAGTAACTCTTGAACCACAGTAAATCTTGGGGAAGGTAGCAGATTATTTTGTCTTCTTGCCCTACTTTATCACTAATTTCCAATCACACAGCATGTGTTTACAATAACCCAAAGTCTTGTAATAATCCTATTGTTACTTTAAATCCTTTAACCTAAAGCAGACATGGAATTTTTTTAGCCACTAATAATACCTTTGCAAGCCAAATATTGATCATATTTTTAAAATGACTGTTACATTATATATGGAAACATAAAAGATAGAAATGTAAAAGATATATTTTTATTTTATTTTACAGACTTATATAGCACTTACTATGTGTAAGCATCTGAGCACCTTCCAAATACTAACTGGATTAATTTTAGGATATTAAAGCAAATTTTGAAGAAGATAAATTATTTGAGATAATCAGAAAGCTCCATAGTAAGTTAATGACAGGGGATATTAACAGGTGGGCAGGTCAAATATATCAATAGCTAATTACAATAGACTTGTGTGTTCCTCTACAGTGTCTTCAAGCAGTGCAAGCAAATATGCCTCATATTTCAATATTTTTCTTCAAACTTCTGTCTCTGTTGACTGGTTCCCTTAGTAGTAAATTTCACCAATCTTTGTACTCTTACTCAAATGGGGGCATTAGGTAAGGAACAGACTCTGTCTTTTACTACATAGGTAACCCAGCTGACTTCAGTCTTAGTATTTGTGAATACCATACTAGAAGAGTTTTGTTCTTCATGTAATTCAGAGCCCAGCGGAATGCCTGGCCCATAGTCTATTCTTAACATACGCTAATCCAATCAATGAAACAGGTTTTCCCCCATGTAACTGGATTATCTCTTCAGTAAAGGGATTCCTTGAAATTGGTGAAAGTCTTTTTGAAAAGTGAAATTTCTTTTTTTCTCCACTAGATTGCCAACTAGGTTGGCAAGAAACAGGTCAAGAAATAAGTTATGCTTCTGTCTCTTCACCATTTGAAATAAAATTATTTTTATTTAAACTTATTTATATTTATTGTGAATAGTACCTACCCCAAATTATTAATCTACTTTTGCAAAATAAAAGAGACTGTCTTGAGTCTCTACTTTTCTGGGGACTAAATAGCTATTGAAGTTATGAAAAAGTATCCATTACTTTGTTCTGTAGTGGTCTTTTGAAGCAAACTTATAATACTCATTTTTCTTAGACGTAAAAATTATTTTTAAATAATTGCATTAAGTAATTAAGTAGCCTCTTTTGTCCAACAATTTATTTATTTCCATTTTCTCTTATTTTCATTTTCTTTTATTCTTTTTCACTACTAAATCCATTCAGATTTAAAATTCTCTATTACATTTATAGCTACATAAATACTGTGGAATGGACTGGCATTCCTTTGACAGCCTTCTCTTAAAAGTCTTTTCTTGTTCAAATTGGCAAAACAAATTGGCAAAGACCTTTGACCTCCAGTGATTCTGGGTAGGAACTGTAATGAGGGAAACAATAAAATTAAGATACCAGTCCAAATGTTGGGGGCAGAAGTCCCAGCCAAAAAGGAATCAAGACAAAGAGCTCTGTTTTACCATTCTGTGCCTTGGGAAATCACCAAACAGACCAAGCTCAGTGTTTATCAACAAAAAACTAAGATGGGATCAAAGCATAAGCTGGGTGATATCATTGCTTAAAACTGACTTTGAGGACTTCCCTGGCGGCACAGTGGTTAAGAATCCACCTGCCAATGCAGGGGACAGGGGTTCGAGCCCTGGTCCGGGAAGATCCCAAATGCCATGGAGCAACTAAGTCTGTGTGCCACAACTACTGAGCCTGTGTGCCACAACTACTGACACCTGCGCACCTAGAGCCCATGCTCCGCAACAAGAGAAGCCACTGCAATGAGAAGCCCGAGCACCGCAGCGAAGAGTAGCCCCCGCTCTCCACAACTAGGGAGAGCCCATGAGCAGCAATGAAGACCCAATGCAGCCAAAAATAAATAAATTTATTTATTTATTTAAAAATAACTGACTTTGAAAGAAAGAGGCAAAGGGGAAAGGGTAGAAGAAGGAGAAAGAGTAAAAAGATAGCATATCCCCTGTCAGTATACCCTCTTTGACTTGAAAAATTCAAGAAAGTCACAACTATATGGACCTTCTTGGGGAATGTGTTAGTATGTATAATAGAGTTTTCCAGATAAAGGAAAAATAAATAGGCAAATAAGTTGGATTTGAATGTGAACTAAGAATAAATAGGTTCTACATGAAGGCATCAGGGAGTTTCCTAAGAATAAAACTCCATGTGCTTTTGATAGATTTTGTGACAAATTTTAGCTTCTCAAAATTCTATAGGCATAGTTACTGGCTGTTTTCATTTGCTTGGTGGGTAACGTCACCAAAACGTGCTTTATGGTATGGAGAGAAGTTATAGTGTTAGGCTTCGAATCACACTATTCCTTAGATCATAGTTCTTTAATGCCAGTTCAGAAGCTGGATTTGTCAAATCACACTGAGAAAAAATGATACAGTATCTTAACTTCCATTAATAGTGTAATGCTTTAAGACAGCTCTAAAATCAAATGTAGATTCAAACACTTGCTCCACCACTTACTATGTGATCTTAGGCAAGTAAAACTTAAACTCCCTGTCCTTCACCTTCCTCACTTGGCATTAACAATTGTCCCTGCTACACATGGTTGTGTGAGAATTAAGTGACTTTTGACACAATAAAATGATTGGTACAATGCCTGGCACATACAAATGTTCATAGTAAGTATATAATTATTATTAATTAAAACATTATTATTATATAAAATGATTAGAATATAATTTTATGAAATTTAGTAACAAACAGTAATAATAAAGAAAATCAGTAATAAATAATGTTTACTAAGTACAAAGACCCAAGCTGAAGGCTTTTTAAGTACAAAAAAGACAAACTATAAATTATGTAAAATTCTTAGGTCCAAATATCTTTAAGGACACAAATATTAAATTAATGTGCTTTTACAAGGTAGATAGAAAACTAAACACTGCATCACTTAGTCATAACCCTTAACTTACATGGAACCTGGCAGCAGAATATATACATATATTTCTCCTAGAATTCATCTGTCGTCATTACTTCTTTGTTTATCCTATAGATTATATCAAATCTGAATCTCTAAAATGGAAGGAGCCAAAAGGCAAAGTTTGGAGGAAGACTCTGAAGGACAGGCCACACACACAGGTAAGCAAAGTTAAAAGAAAAAAATAATTATAAAATTAAAATTAGATCTGGAGATCTCTAATGTTCTTATTGCCAGTATTCAGTATGAAATTTAAGTAATACCTTTGAATGGGTTGATGGAATCATCTAAAAAATATTTGACTGGATAAATTAATGTGAAATCAAATAGTTTTAGAACAGTTTTAATTAGATGTCGATTTGAGTTTGAATGAATTCATATGAGTACTAAATAAAAATGCATGAAAACTAATTTCATAGTGGCAGTGTTTGGAATACCTTCTAAGTATGACACAAAACCAAGAAACCATAAAGGAAGATTGATAAATTCAGCTATAGAAATGAGGAAAGGAAGGAAGGAAGGAAGGAAGGGAGGGAGGAAGGGAGGAAGGAAAGTGGGGAAGCAAATGTCTGCTATCTGGTAAAAGTCACCAGGAGCAAAATCCAAAAAAAATTTAACAAATTGAGGAAAAACATTTGCAACTAACTGACAAAGGGTGAATTTCCTAATATATACTAAAATTTCTACAAATCAATAAGAATAAAACCAAACGGAGGAATGGGCAAAATATAGAATAGACTATTTAGAAAAAAATTTTTATAGGCACTTACAAAGTTAGAACTATATAGTGAAATACATTTTTTTCACATGGTTTGTAAAAGTAAAAAAGTTTAATATCACACTTTGGAAAGAGGCATATTCATACATTACTGGTAGCAGTGTAAATTGGTACAACCTCTTTAAAGGTAGTTTAGCAATATTAAAATTAGAAATATATATGCTTTTTGACCAAGCAATTTTACTACCATTACCTATATGTAGACCTGCACAGAGAGGAAAAAAGATGTATGTGCAGGATTCTTCACTCAGAATCATATGTCAGAGAAAAAATGTGGAGCAACCATTTACATCAATAAGAAACTAAGTAAATTAATATCTACACAGTAGAATACCATGCCGCCATTTTTTAAAAAGGATGTTTATGTATATATGTGAAAAAAATCTCTAAGATATATTATGAAGTAAAAAAAGAAAAGTGAACAGAAGTGTGCATAATATACTACCATTTGTAAAAAAAGAGAAAAAAAGGGATTCTCTTTTCTTCACACATAAACGCATGCTATACACATGCATATTTTGTATATGCAGAAGATACATCTGGAAAACGAAGACTACACAAGTAAGTAAAAAAACATCGATTGTCTGAACATAATTAATATAAATAAATTTATATTAAAATTGTATATTATTATTATATAAATAAAAATTATTAGGAAATATGTGGGAGAGAGAATACATCTACATACATAATACAATATTAAAATATGGATATAGCTAAGTTTTAGTGAAGGATATTTAAAACTCCATATTTTCAAGAATTTAGACCTTCTTCCAAACACTGTTATTATTTATCAGGGCAACTGAACATCAGAACTTCAGTTGGATCATCCTTGATTTAATTAATATTCTTAAATCTGAAAATTCCATCTTTTCTATATTTGTAAAAAGATTCTTAGGATCTTAGAAGGAATTGAATGGTTATATAATAAATTTCTTAAGGCCATTTTAGTTTTAATTGAAGTCAGGCCTCCCTCTTACTGGTTGTCTTTTAAGTGCTATTGTCATTATTGTTCTCTGGATCTTGATAACATTTCAATCTGTTTCCCCTCAAATCCTAGTTTCCTTTGTTAATAGTGTGCTTCCAGTTTTGGTTTATTGCTGAAGTTTCTTTCTTATTTAATGACAGTACTATTTTTCTAGAATTCTAGTTTCCTCTCTATACTCTAATTTTTTAATACCTTTACCCACAATTTTTTCCAATAGCTCAAAGTGCATAATTTGCATTTTCATTAACACAGATGTTATAGAAAGATTCTTAGTCAAAACCCACTTAACAAGATTAATGTGGGAGAACATTTCTATGAGCAAGGCAGTCAGAAATTTCTAGCCCAAATAAGATAATTTTTCTGATATAGAAGATAGCAAGTCTATTCCCATGGCAATACTTATACAAATATCAATTGTGTAAATAGTCCTTTTGAAAGTAAAAAGGAAAACAATTTGTTTTAAATTTTATTCCAGGACCCAAAGGAGTAATAAATGATTGGAGAAAGTTTAAATTGGAGAGTGAAGATAGTAATTCATTCCCACCCAGCAAGAAGGAGATTCTCAGACAAATGTCTTCTCCTCAGAGTAGAGATGACAAAGACTCAAAAGAAAGATTCAGCAGAAAGGTAAGATAAGAAGAAATCAAAAATAAATAATCTACAGGGTGTTTTTATTATAGTATTGTTTGTATTAGCAAAAATAAAAGGAAATGCAGTAAACGCCTATGCCTATAAAGTCATCCCATACTAAGAAATACATGGCAACTGTTAAAAGAATGAGTTACAAATACATGAGTTGACTTAGAGGTAGTTCCACAACATGAGAAAGCAAGATACAGAGAATTTTAAGTTATATGATCTCATTCTCTAGAGCAATGGAAAACAAACAAACACTGTATATGTGTTTATGCTTCTATGATTATATGAGCATGTATGTAGAAAAGTATGGAAAGACACTCACCAAATTGACAATATTGGTTAATTGGAAGGGTGAGATTGGTTGACAGTTCTCAACCTCCTTTCCAAGGAGGAGGAAGAAGGTAAGCAGAATAAGCCACACTATGAAAAAAATATATCCATGATTTTTTTAAGAGCAGCATTTTAAAAAATTCTCACTTATTTCTTATTATATAATGTGTATATCATACATACATTAAAAAGTGAAACATGAAAAGATGATCTCTAAAATCTTGATGGAGATTATCTTAGAGTATCAGAGTGGTAAAATTTCAGTATTTATTACTTCCTTCCTTTAGCTTTTAGTTCAGTTTTGAATCTTTATAATTAGCACATATTATTTATATAAAAACAACAGCAATACTAAAGAAATACTAAAAGAAACCATAAGGTGATTTTCATTGTGGGGAAAAATCACTTTCGTGGTTTATTTATCTCCAAACCAGCATATATGAGTTGTTGTATATTGATTGTTGTATATCGATTCTCAACAGACAGTCTGTGCATCAGAAATATTCTTGGTTCTAGGCTTCTGGCCATTGTAAAAAATCTTCAAATCTAAGATCTTATTTTCAGGGACTTCCCTGGTGGTCCAGTGGGTAAGACTGTGCTCCCAATGCAGGGGGCCTGGGTTCAGGGAACTAGATCCCGCATGCATGCTGCAACTAAGAGTCTGCGTGCTGCAACTAAGAAGTGCTCATGCTGCAACTAAAACCTGGAGCAGCCAAAAAAAAAAATTAATGCAATAAAATGTTTGTGAGGGAAGTGGAAAAAAAAAAAAAGATCTCGTTTTCAGATTTTGGTTCCTTCACTGAGTCACTATGTGATGTGGATGAGACAATTAAATTTTCCTATCTGAGGAACTATAACAATACCTCCTCCACTTGTGTTAAAGGGATGTGAAGAGAAAATAAATGAGAATGTATTTTGAAACATGTAAAATGCTATACAAATGTGAGACATTATAATGATTAAAAATATTGTATTAAGGTTAAGCTTTAGAAATGTATCTGAATGCCTAAATATCTATTTGCCTGAAGATGTGAATGGAACAAGTTCTCATAAGAATGCTCAAATGCATATGTAAATCAGTATTTTGTGGTTCAGCCTGTTAAATTAGCAGAACTATGGTAGCAACTTAAAAATTACATAAAACATTTAACAATGTTTAGGATTAAAACAAATTAAGTTGGAACGATAATTTTAAAGCAGAAAACAATAATAAGAAGAATGAGGACATTAGAAAAACAAATATAGGAGGAAGAAACAAGAGAAGGAAATAATGAGAGCACCAAATACTTCTACTTAATCTCAGTATCTTCTGTAAAAAAACTAACTGATAGGTTTACTGTGAAGATTAAGAAAAATAATCTATGTAAATTGTCTAAGACATAGTAGATTTTCCATAAATTTGGGAGTCGTCCAACTTCCCTGGCTCTGGGCTGCTCCACATCTCTTAGTCACACTATGTCCCATCATCACTCCTTTATATCTTCTGTGTGTGTGTGTAAAACCAGTGCATATGAATCACCTAGAGGGCTTGTTTAAACATGTCTCACTCAGCCTCACACTTACAGAGTCTGATTCAGTAGATCTGGGGTGGCGTCCCCAAATTTGCACTTCCCAGAACTTCTCAGGTAATGGTGATGCTGCTGGTCTTTTGGCTAATCTGGTGAACTCCAAATAGTAGTAAAAGCTGTCTTTCTTAAATTCCATCCTACATGTTCCAAAAAAATTAGTAAGTGATAAGAAAAAATCTTTTTCACAATTTTTGTGGAGGAGACAATAATGTCCAAAGGCATTTGTTGGAAACACATTTAAGTGCGTGTACAGGCACTTGTGCATGCATGCGCATGTGTATACACTTTTATGAGAGTCACTCTAGAGGAGACCTTGCTGGATTTTTTTCACCCAAAGTGGCACATTTCATGACCATCTCATAGCTCAACTATATTTAGCAATACTTATGCATGTATTTAATCATGAAATAATTACTGAACCCCTATTGTGTGCCAGACACTAAATTCTGCCCCCATACAGCATAAAAGTTAGAAAAACTAATATTAAACAATGAAACAAATAAACATATACTATAATATCAAGTAATGTTTATTGCTACAAAGAAAAATAAACCAGCATAAAGAACAGAAAGCCTGGGGCAGGGACACTTTTAGGTAGAATAATAAAGAAGGTGACATTTGAACAAATGAGGTGAAGGAGAAGGCCATCTCAGGAGGTTGGGGGGACAGCCAACGCAAACTCTTTAAGTTGAGAAGGGGTTTGGTATTATAAGGAATATAAATTTCTGACTGAATGATCTCTATCATTTCTTTCATCTATTTCCAGATGAGCGTTCAAGAATATGAGCTAATCCACAGAGAAAAAGAAGATGAAAATTGCCTTCGTAAATACCGTAGGCAGTGTATGCAGGATATGCACCAGAAGCTGAGTTTCGGGCCTAGATATGGGTTTGTCTATGAGCTGGAATCTGGGGAGCAATTCCTGGAAACCATTGAAAAGGAGCAGAAAATAATCACAATCATTGTTCACATTTATGAAGACGGTATTAAGGGTTGTGATGCTCTAAACAGTAGCTTAATATGCCTTGCAGCCGAATACCCTACGGTCAAGTTTTGTAAAATAAAAGCTTCTAATACAGGCGCTGGGGACCGCTTTTCCTCAGATGTACTCCCCACACTACTCGTCTACAAAGGTGGGGAACTCATAAGCAATTTCATTAGTGTTGCTGAACAGTTTGCCGAAGAATTTTTTACTGGGGATGTGGAATCTTTCCTGAATGAATATGGGTTATTACCTGAAACAGAAATGCATGTCCTAGAGCAGAGCAACACGGAAGAAGATATGGAATAAAGATTCACTATGTCAGTGTCTCATATTTCTCCTTTAAGCATTGAACATTGATTTTGGTAGTATTTATATTCCTATAGAGAACACCAAGTGTAGCAATGGCTGTTCTAATTTGGGAAAAAAAAAACCCAGACTGACACTAAAATTATATGATTAGCATTTCTTAGTTTTAGTTACTCAAATTGATATAATGCTTTACTTCAAAACATTGTAGTCTTCAGTAATATTTTAGTAGACAAAGAGGATATGGATAATATTGTGACAGTTTTCAAAAATCCCTTTCAAGTTATATATTGGCTTTTTTACTCCAAGTTTTTTCCTCATTGTTATTACTGGGTTTTTCAAATTATATTTTTAATGTAATTTTTTTGCTTGTGTAATAAGAATAAAGTCTCATAAGAAAATACATTTCCTATTTAAAGTCTATTCTTTCTCAAATATTATATTATCAAGGCCTTAAAACATTATATAACTCAAAATACAAAAAATTATCATTCAGTAAGATATCTTATATTCCAACCAAACTAATACATTAGAAACTTAGAAACACTGTGGCACATTAAAATTGTTTAAAAAGTAATTGTTTAAAAATACAGTTTCAGAGTTTCAGAAGCTAACTTTATCTAGGAAAAAAAGCAGGGTAGAAGCAAGGTCTTTTTATTCTTTAGACAAAATAATATTTAGTGGTAATAATAATTACAACTATTATTTATTGATTGTCTTTTATGGGCCAATATTTTATATATATCATTTCTAATACTTAACCACAATTCTGCAAGTAGATATTACTCCCATTTCATAAATGATGAAACAAATTCAGAGAAGTAGAAGTTCTACTTCCATATCTCTTGAAAACATTTGGAAAACTCTCCTCCTACACAAAACACATGGAAATGCAAAATAAAATATAATTTGAAAAATGTTTTTAAACGCACGAATGAGCTGAAGAGCAAGATAAAAGAAATTTCTAGGTGTCTGAATCAGAGTGGAAAATGACAGTGAATGAGAGCCAAAGTGATATAGCTTATCTTTGAAGACATGGTGCTTGATAAGTAACCAAGTGTGGGTTCTCAGAGACAAGTGTGCTTAAAACAGGTTTGCACATTTTCCTCTGGTGAACCAATGTTGAAACCAGACATTTGTCACAAATTCTAGTCTCCATTCTCCTAAACGACTATTTTATGGCTTCTCTTCTTTCCTTAAAACATTTTTACCCCATGCCAAACACTTCACCTTGCCCATATTTCATTGAGAAAACAGAAATTATCAGATGAGCCCTACCTCACCTTTCCATTACCAATCTAAAATATGCACCTGCATGTAAACACTGTTTCCATTAATGTTAAAATGGAAGAAGCTCATGCAGCTCAGCCCGACTGATCAAACTGTGCTATGGATCCTATGCTCACCCACACAGTAATTTTATTCCTGAAATTATTTCCCCTCTATCTGCATCATCTATTTCTCACTTTCTCTATGCTGTATTATTCATATTGGCTTACAAATGAGTTTTTAAATTGTCCACTATTTAAAATATGCCCCTTATAATTTAAAATTTCCAGCTATTCTTCACTTCTCTGCTTCCCTTTAAAATCACATCTCTTGGGGGACTTCCTGGTGTTCCAGTGGTAAAGAATCCACCTCCCAATGCAGGGGACGAGGGTTCGATCCCTGGTTGGGGAACTAAGATCCCACATGCCACGGGGCAACTAAGCACACGCGCCACAACTACTGAGCTCTCGCGCCTCAACGAGAGAGCCCACGTGCCACAAACTACAGAGCTCATGCACTCTGGAGTCCGCGCCACAAGAGAAGGGAAAACCCGCACACCACAACTAGACAGAAGCCCGCGCACCACAACAAAGAGCCCGCGCGCTGCAATGAAGATCCTGTGTGTCGCGACTAAGACCTAACAGAGCCAAAAATAATAAATAAGTGAATAAAATAAATATATTTTTTTAATTTTTAAATAAAGTCACATCTCTTGATAGAAGTGTCTAAAGTCATCATCTTTATTCCTCATTTCTAATTTTTTTCACCCCACTCCAATCAGGCCTTTGTCCCAAGCACTCTAATTACAGTTGTAATCACCTTGTCAAACTTAAGTTTATTCCTTATAAGTCTTATTGTAACAGGGAAGGACAAATCTGACTCCATATTGGATCTATTTCTTTTACTTTAACCTTTGTATTATACTGTTTTTGTTGCAAGTTAATCACTAAAATAATGTTGCTTATAGCCTGAAATACACAGGATAGCCCATTCTCAAGGTGTTGACCTTTAAAGGTATAACACTTTTCCATTCATCTAGAGATATAAAGTTGCAGAACTGAGTATAACATTTGTCTTGTTGGAGGTTTATAGGAACACTGTGACCAGACTTACATAGACAGATGCAAGAACAAAGGATTATGGCACCAAGAAGTTTGCAACAATCTACCACACCCCTTCCCCTTTTAGTATAAAACAAACCTGAATTCTAACTCAGGTGAGATGGTTCTTTGGGACATTAGTCCACTATCTTGGTCTGCTGGCTTTCTGAATAAAGTTGCTATTCCTTGCCCCAACAACTCATCTCTCGATTTATTGGCCTGTTGTACAGTGAAGAGTATGAGTTTAGACTCAGCATTATTCCTTATTTTATTCTATCTCCTATAAGCATGTGTCAGAGCTGACCACCTCCCCTATTTTTAAGTCACTTTTTTGGCTTCTTTGAACACATCCTGCTTCTATCCTACTGACTATTCTTCTAAGTCTCCTTCTCTAACTTCTCTAAACATTCACCCTAGGTAACTCCCTCCTGTCTACAGTCTTAAATACCATTTATATTCAGACTGCTTTCAAACTCACATTTCCAGCTCTACCTCTCTCCTAGACCCCAAAATCCTATGTCTCAACTGGAGGAAGGGAAGAAAAAAGGAAAAGAAGAATGTGAAAGAAAAAGAAGGTCTGCAATTATACTAGATATTGGTGATTCAAATATGGGTGAGATAGAATTCCTAACTGTGGCCAGCTTATATTGACCAGTCCTTAACATGTAGTTACTGCAATAGGTAGTTTCTGCTTATGAATCCAAAATTCCACCTTCTATTCCTCTTTATCAATTGGGAAAGGCATTTTAAATACCCTATGGCTTATTTCTAAATTGATGAATGCTAGGAGGGAGACTGAAGGGTAATTATATATAAAATGAGGCGATTTTTAAAAGAGTTCCACATGTTTTCTCCTATTGAGTAACTGCTAATGAATTTATTAATCCCTTACAGTGTTCTCTGTTAGGGAATTACTGGACTTAAAAACCATAGCAAAGAACAGGATCCTTATATGTGATATTTATCATTTAAAAACTCCTTAGTGGAACTGGTCTTTTAGGGTGATATTAATTCCATGGACTGGAAGTAAATACTTAAAAAGATGATCACAAGGCAGTGGGGAAGGATAGTCAAACATGTATCTCTAAAGAGAACAATATTTTAAGATTAAAGTATAAGTTCTTTTCAATCACCAGTCATTATTAACTGCAGTGTAGTGTAGCTTTGTAGGGCAGAGGGGAGAAAAGCATCACTTAATGGTGAAAGAAGTCTCTCATCTATAGAAAAGAATAAAAATGAGTGCTTTGAAAGATTCCTGTTTAATGAAAGCTTTACTCTTGTAAGAAATGACCCACTGTGCATTAATTTAAAATAGAGAGCTAGCAAGCTTAAGCAGGACTAAACTCTGGAATGTATTTAACCCATAATTGTCAAAACAAAAGTAACTAGGTGGCACCTATGTAAAGGGAGTAGTGATGATAGCAATCATTCTCAAAATAAGCACTCAGGGACTAATAGATGCCAGAGTGAAGCTTTGATGGTAACACTCATCAGGAAGAGTCGGAAAAAGGCAGGATTTGACTAGAATATTTGAAGCCCGCTGTTGCAGAAATCTTGGACTACAAACTCCCCTCATGTAAACACTTAATCTGCTGTGATATTTGGCAGGAGGAGAGGAAGAGATAATTTTTGTCTCAGCAAAAGAATGAAGTTTTAGATGTAGAGATTTAAAATGTCATAACATGTCTCATAACAAACCACCGAAATAATAATTGGAATAGACTTGAAAGAAAAGCCAAGAGTGTTAGTTGAAAAGTAATATAAATATAATAGGAAAATCTGTAGGAAACAGCAAAATTATCTTGGAAAGTGAGAAGATTTTTCATTAGTTTACAATATTTATTGATAAGCTGCAATGTGCCATGCAATGTCCTTGATCTTAGGGAGCTCAAGGTAAAGAAAACAGACATTTAAGCAAGCAGATGATAAATGCATCTACATTTGTATCTAAATCTATGTCTGTATTAGTAGTGGTAGTTAATATCCTGAGCACCAGTGTCAGACTTCCTAGGTTTGAATCTACTCACTAATTTTGTGATCTTAGGCAAGTTAGTTAACCTCTCTATACCTGTTTCTTCATCTGTAAAATAAGAATAATAATAGCACATTTTGGAAAAAATGAGTAAATCGTGTAAACTACTTAGAACAGCACCTGTCACATAATAAACAATACCCAATGTTATTATTACTGTTATAATTACTAACAGTTATATATGAAGTAAAATGGTAATATAGTACATAAATATAAGATCTTAAAGATATGCTTACATAAATAGAGGCTCATTTATGAAGAAGTTTGAATGCGATTATCTATCCCAAACACATCACTCACATTCCTCTATATAAGGAACTTATTTTTAAAATCTATATATTTGAATTGAAAGAGAAAGATCCTTAAAAAAACCTGCCATTTCAAATTGACTGTAGATACCACAATAAATACAAATTAAATTAGTTCTGAAAACAGAAGTGCCAAACAAACATTAACATACAAATAAGAAAGAAATCTACAGAATTTTGAGGAGTTTTATACTGAATTTATTGCAGAATATAATTACGATCATATACCTAGCTGCTCAAATATATCTAGTAAGTTATTATCTTATAATGAAAATTTGATGTGTTTTTCTTTGTTCTTTTTTTCAAATACTCTACAAATATTTGAGTATCTAATACATGCATAGAATTATGTTAGATAATAGAGGGTGGTAATTAAAATGGGTAAGATATAGTCATATCAGGACTTGCAATTAGGAGCACACATTTCTGAAATTTAAAAAGATAGGGATTTATTTTTATTTTGTTTATTACTGTCTAAGGTCTTATATTCTGGAATCCAGCTGATATAGAATTTCAGTGAAGAAATTGTCATCCACTCATGCCTCTCTGATTAGCTAACACACTGTCATATCTATTCAGTTCCTCCCTTACTTTCACTACTCTTTTAAAAATCTTCAATTTCAATATACCATTCTCTGATGATAGGCATCTACCCCTCAAGCTCTCTCAGCCCTTTACTCCCAATGCACATTCTTTAAGACCTCAAATTTCTCAACCTTGTCTTTTTAACACTATCTCCATTTTCATGGTTTCTGTCCTTCCCATGTAGCTTAGACACTTGGCAGATGACATCAACCACCTTCCTGTTAGCACACTCTGTATTTCATCCTCTTATTCTTCCAAAGCACTTCTCTTTTAAATCCCCAAATTTCTGGACATTTCAACTACAGTCCATAGCTTATCCAGCAAACAATTCCCTCTTCCATTTCCCACAGCCACCATTTCATCCTTTATCATTCCCTGTCAGTCTTCCTCTCACAAATCCTTCCCCCTCTGAAAAAAATGACATTGCCTTCAACATCACAGAAGAAACTGAGCCTCCTCAGCAAGAAGTTCCCTAATTATTTACCCCACATATATTAATCCTCAATTCACCATTTCATTGTTCTCAAAGATGTCTCTCTGTACAAGGCTAATCCTGCCATCTGTGATTTTAATCAGATTATAACACATTCAAATTTCACAACTTTTTTGCTTATATTATACAATTTTTCTTCTCCTTCTATATTAACTTCTTATTCACAACCTAAAATTAAGTCTACATCTCTCATTAAAATTTTTTTCTCTAGTTCTTCAGAATTCTCACTAGCTATGATGCTCTCTAGCATTCTCCTTCCCTTCACTGCCACACTCTTGAAAAAAAAATCCATGTCCTTAATATTTTTCTTTCTTTCTTTCCATTTACTTCACCTCTCTTCCTAAACCACTCCACTAAAAGTGATTCTAACAAAGATCAACAATGACCTCTGTGTCAGTCAGGTTTCTGGCAAGAAACAGCACAAACAGAAAAGGTATGATTGAAGGGAGTATAATGAAGAGACTGTGTATACAAGAATGTGGGCAGGAAACTAACAGGGGATGGTAAAGCACCACAGGGCTAGCAACAGGTGAAAGTGACTACTACCCCCAGGCCTTGAGGAAACCAGAGAGACATAGTTATAGGAAAGTGCTGCCCAACAGGAGCTTTAGTTGTTGGGAGAGAACACTGCCCCTGCCAATCTATGACCTAGGAGGGAGAGAGATATCAAAATAAATAACAGGAGTTATCTCTCTTTCTGTTCTCTTATCTCTCTTCAGTGCCTCCCATTGTCCAAACCCAACCAGAAGCCAGAGGGCAAAAGAACATTGTTGATGTGTATTAGGTCAACTTTCCCTGGGCACAAAGCAGGTTGGAGAAGGATAGAAAGTCGTTCTTAAGGGGCAAATGGGGGATATAAAACACAGCCACCTAGCACCAAACACACTAGACTCTATAATCCTCATCTTGATTTTTGGCTTCATTGAATGCTGGTGACCACTCTCAAATTCAAATCCTTTCCTCTCAGGTTAACATCCCTCTTACAACAATGGACAAATCATCCAGCCAGAAAATCAATTAGAGAACACTGGCCTTAAATGACACATTAGACTAATGGACTTAATAGATATATATAGAATATGCCATTCAAAGCAGCAGAATACACATTCTCTTCAAGTACTCATGGGATATTCTCCAGGATATATCACATGCTAGGCCACAAAACAAGTCATGGTAAATTTTTAAAAAGTGAAATCATATCAAGTATCTTTTCTGAGCATATATCTATGAGACTAGAAATCAACTACAAGAAAAAAACTTCAAAAACCACAAACACGTGGAGGCTAAATAATATGCTACTAAACAATCAATAGATTGTTGAAGAAATCAAAGAAGAATTTTAAAAATACCTGGAGACAAATGAAAACATAAATACAACAATCAAAAATCTATGGGACAAAGCAAAAGCAGTTCTAAGAGGGAAGTTTATGGTGACACATGCTTACCTCAGGAAACAAGAAAAATCTCAAATAAACAACCTAACCTTACATCTAAAGGAACTAGCAAAAGAAAAACAAACAAAACCCTAAGTTGGTAGAAGGCAAGAAATAATAAAGAATCAGAAGAGGAATAAATAAAATAGAGACTAAAAGAACAATAGAAAAGATCAATGAAACTAAGAACTGGCTCTTATAATAAACAAAATTGATAAACCCCTAGCCAGACTCATCAAGGAAAAAACAGAGAGGCCCAAAATCAGTAAAATCAGAAATGAAAAAGGAGAAGTTAGAATGGAAACCACAGAAATACAAAGGATCATAGGAGACTACTATGAGCAACTATATGCCAATAAAATGGACATCCTAGAAGAAATGGAAAAATTCCTAGAAATGTACAATCTCCCAAGACTGAACCAGGAAGAAATAGAAGGTATGAACAGAACAATTACCAGTAATGAAATTGAATCAGTAATTTAAAAACTCCCAACAAACGAAAGCCTAGGACTATATGGCTTCACAGATGAATTCTACCAAACTGTTCTAAAAAATTGCAGGGGAAGGAACACTTCTGAACTCACCCTATGAAGCTATCACCCTAATATCAAAACCAAACAAAGATATCACAAAGAAAATTACAGGCCAATATCACTGATGAACATAGATGCAAAACTCAACAAAATATTACAAACTGAATCCAATAAGACATTAAAAGGATCATAAAACTTGACCAAGTGGGATTTACTCCAATGATGAAAGGATGCTTCAGGGCTTCCCTGGCGGCACAGTGGTTAAGAATCTGCCTGTCAATGCAGGGGACACAGGTTCGAGCCCTGGTCTGGGAAGATCCCACATGCCGTGGAGCAACTAAGCCCGTGTGCCACAACTACTGAGCCTGCACTCTAGAGCCTGTGAGCCACAACTACTGAGCCCATGTGCCACAACTACTGAAGCCGGCACACCTAGAGCCCGTGCTCTGCAACGAGAAGCTACTGCAATGAGAAGTCTGCGCACCTCAACAAAGAGTAGCCCCCACCCGCCAAAACTAGAGAAAGCCTGCGTGCAACAATGAAGACCCAACACAGCCAAAAATAAATAAATAAAATAAATAAATTTTTAAAAAAATTTTTTTAAAAAGAAAGGATGCTTCAATATCCACAAATTAATCAATGTGATACACCACAATAACAAATTGAAAAATAAAAACCATATAATCATTTGAATAAATGCAGAAAAAGCTTTTGGTAAAATTCAAGATCCATTTTCAGAAAGTGGGCATAGAGGGAACATACCTCAACATAATAAAAGCCATATATGATAAGCCCACAACTAACCTCATATTTAATGGTGAAAAGCTGACAGCATTTCCTCTAAGATCAGGAACAAGACAAGTGTGCTCATTCTAGTCAATTTTATTCAACATAGTATTGGAAGACCTACCCACAACAATCAGACCAGAAAAAGAAATAAAATGAATCTAGATTGGAAAGGAAGAAGTAAAACTGTCACTGTTTGCAGATGACATGATACTGTACTTAGAAAATCCTAAAGACACCACCAAAAAACTACTAAAGCTCATCAATCGGTAAAGTTGCAGGACACAAAATTAATATACAGAAATCTGTTGCATTTCTATACACTAACAACAAAAAAAGAGAAACAACTAACAACTATCAAAAAGAGAAATTAAGGAAACAATCCCATTTGCAATCACATCAAAAAGAACAAAATACCTAGGAATAAACCTACCTAAGGATGTAAAAGACCAATACTAAAAAATTAAGACACTGATGAAAGAGATTGAAGATGACACAAACAGATGTCCCATTAAAGGGGTTACTCTCCAAAATATATAAACAGTCCACACAACTCAATATCCAAAAACAGAAACAAACAACCTGATTAAAAAATGGGCAGAAGACCTGAATACATATTTTTCCAAAAGAGATATAGAGATGGCCAACAGGCACATGAAAAGATGCTCAGTATCACTAATCATCAGACAAATGCAAGTCAAAACCATAATGAGATGTTACCGCACACCTGGCAGAATGGCTATCATCAAAAAGACCACAAATTATAAATGTTGGCAACGATATGGAGAAAAGGGAACCTGCTACACTGTACACTGTTGATGGGAATGTAAATTGGTATAGTCACTGTGGAAAACAGTATGGAGGTTCCTCAAAAATAGAACTACAATATGATTCAATAATTCCACTCCTGGTGTATATAGCCAAAGAAAATGAAAACACTAATTTGAAAAGTTATGGGCACCCCAGTGTTCATAGAAGCATTATTTACAATTACCAAGATATGGAAGCAACCTAAGTATCCATCAACATATGAATAGATAAAGAAGATTTAGATATATACAGTGAAATACTACTCAACCATAAAAGAGAATGAAGTTTTGCCATTTGCAACAACATGGATGAACCTGTAGGATATTATGCTTAGTGAAATAAGTCAGACAGAGAAAGACAAATACTACATGATATCACTTATATGTGGAATCTAAAAAATAAAACAAACAAATGAATATAACAAAAAAGAAACAAACTCACAGATACAGAGAACAAATTAGTGGTTACCAGTGGGGAAAGGGAAGAGGGGAGGAGCAAGATAGGGATATGGGATTAAGAGATATAAACCATTATGTAAAAATAGATAAGGAACAAGAATACATTGTACAGCACTGGGAATTTTAGCCATTATTTTCTAATAACTTTTAATGGAGTATATTCTATAAAAAGTGTGAAACACTATGTTGTATACCTGAAACTAATGTAATATTGTAAATCAACTATACCTCAATTTAAAATTTTTTTTAATTAAAAAAATACTTAACAGCAATGATTTAGTCAACTTTCAAGCGTTTGATCCCTAACTGAATGTTTGAAGTCTAAAAAGATTATAAAGACTACTATGGTATTGACACAAATTTAGATAAAGACCTGCAGGTTTTATGACAAAAGTTATTATTTTTTACAGCAACTTTACTTGAAAAAATTTGGTATATATATGTTGTTTCAATAACCCTTGTGCCTTTAGCAAGAAAATTTGAGAAGTTATTTAAGAACAACTACATTTGTCATGGGCAGCTGTTTGTATATCCTGTTATGAAAGTAAAGCACCTCACAAACAAATTAAATATTAAATTACTGAAACAAATATAAAGGCAAAAACACCATGTAAGTTGTGATTACTAAAGAATTCATGTGAAGGCAATACTATCCATGCTATGCAATAGTAGCTTTGGAGATTCCAAATAACATAGCTAACATTTTTATAATGTGTTATAATATCTATAAGAATTTCACATACATTACCTCATTTGATTCTCACAATTCCTCTATGAGATAGGCAGAGCAATGTTTTTAATACATCCTGCTCAAGGACAGAGACAATTTTTTTCAGCTTATTTGGGGTATAATTGACAAAATTGTAAGACATCTAAAGTATACAACATGATGATTTGATATACATATACACTGTGAGAGGATCTCCCCCACCACCAATCAAGTTAACTAACACAGAGGATGGAGGAATTGAAGTGTTTGTGGTTAGTTCATTTGTCCAGGTTTATAAAGGTACTAAGATGTAGAGTTTGAACTTAATGCCTAGTGCCTACACTATTCACATTACATCATACTCCTCACAAAGCAGTCATCAGTACAAAGAACACAGGAACAACCAAAATTGGGATTCTGTAAGATTAGAAAATATGTTTTAATATATTCAAGTCCATATGGCAATTCTACAGAAAACAAAACAAAACAAAAGTTACCTGGAATCCAGACAAAGCTTCAGTAAGTCTCACAACTCCAACAACTAATGCAGTGGCCATGGTCCTGGGCAGAGAGAACAAGGTTAAGTATACACTAATCTCAGTTTTCAATTATAAGTTTTCCTTATTTGGGCAATAGCATTTAGAGAAAACATTGCATTTTATCTTTACTTGAGGTTCTCAGTTATAACGAGTGTCAAAGTCCTTATATCTTTCAGGGCTCTTTTATTTTGCCATAGTATGTAAGATAATGCTTCAAAAATTAGTTTTCACAAAACCAGGTGTTTCACCCTAGGCTATTTTATTTCTCAGAGTGTCCACCCCCACTCCCAATCCCTGAACACATACTAGTTTGATTTAATCATGGTATCTCAAAAATAATAATTCATTTTTAAACGTTGACATTTATTCATTGCTGACAACATATAATTAACTCCCCTACACTGTTCCTGTTCTAACAAATTAATGCACTTTCAACAGGCAATGATAATCACACATGAAATTAAACTGGCTAGGCAACTTGAATTACAGAGGCTTACATAACAAGCTACATAAGTCCCAAGAAGTTTAGAAGAATAAAACCATGGCTTTACAGTATATTTATCTTTTATTAAAAATACAGATGCCATTTTTGCCCATCATTTTCCTACTTTGAGTGTTTAAGGAGAAGAGGGATTTATAAATAATTTTGTTGTAGCTTTTGTTTTGGTGGGGGAATGGGAAGGAATGTTAAACCTGATTTGACTTTTCCTGAGGTGAATAGCAGTGAATTGCTATCCATTTGAAACGAGCATTATCTTCTAAGTGGCAAAGTGAACATTTAAAGTAGAAAGAGTTCCGAACATAACAATAGTAACAAAAACATAAATGATTTAAACTCACTAGTTAAAAGGCACATATTCTCAAATTAGACTTTAAAAATCAAGGTACTTGCTGTTCAAAAGAAATACATTTAAAACATAATGACACAGAAGCAAGAAGAACTACAATCCTGCAGCCTGTGGAAAGAAAACCACATTCACAAAAAGATAGACAAAATGAAAGGCAGAGGACTCTGTACCAGGTGAAGGAACAAGATAAAACCCCAGAAAAACAACTAAATGAAGTGGAGATAGGCAACCTTCCAGAAAAAGAATTCAGAATAATGATAGTGAAGATAATCCAGGACCTCAGAAAAAGAATGGCAGCAAAGATAGAGAAGAGGCAAGAAATGTTTAACAAAGACCTAGAAGAATTGAAGAACAAACATCTAGAAGAATTAAGGAACAAACAAACAGAGATGAACAATACAACAACTGAAATGAAAAATACACTAGAAGGAATCAATAGCAGAATAACTGAGGCAGAAGAATGGATAAGTGACCTGGAAGACAGAATGGTGGAATTCACTGCTGTGGAACAGAATAAAGAAAAAAGAATGAAAAGAAATGAAGACAGCCTAAGAGACCTCTGGGACAACATTAAATGCAATGACATTCACATTATAGGGGTCCCAGAAGGAGAAGAGAGAGCGAAAGGACCCGAGAAAATATTTGAAGAGATTATAGTCGAAAACTTCTCTAACATGGGAAAGGAATAGCCACCCAAGTCCAGGAAGCACAGAGAGTCACAGTCAGGATAAACCCAAGGAGAAACAGGCAGAGACACATAGTAATCAAATAGGCAAAAATTAAAGACAAAGAAAAATTATTAAATTCAACAAGGGAAAAACAACAAATAACATAGAAGGGAACTCCCATAAGGTTAACAGCTGATTTCTCAGCAGAAACTCTGCAAGCCAGAAGGGAGTGGCATGATATATTTAATCTTCCTGGGCAAGATTACTCTACCCAGCAAGGATCTCATTCAGATTTGATGGAGAAATCAAAAGCGTTAGAGACAAGCAAAAGCAAAAAGAATTCAGCACCACCAAACAAGCTCTACAACAAATGCTGAAGGAATTTCTCCAAGTGGGAAACACAAGAGAAGAAAAGGACGTACAAAAACAAACCCAAAACAATTAAATAAATGGTGATAGGAACATACATATTGATAATCACCATAAATGGGAATGGATTAAATGCTCCAACCAAAAGACACAGGCTCGCTGAATGGATACAAAAACGAGACCCATATATATGCTGTCTATAAGAAAGTGAGGGGATGGAAAAAGATATTCCATGCAAATGGAAATCAAAAGAAAGCTGGAGTAGCAATACACATATCAGATAAAATAGACATTAAAATAAAGAATGTTTCAAGAGACAAGGAAGGACACTACATAATGATCAAGGGATCAATCCAAGAAGAACATATAACAATTATAAATATATATGCACCCAACGTAGGAGCACCTCAATACATAAGGCAACTGCTAACAGCTATAAGAAAGGAAATCGACAGTAACACAATAATAGTGGGGGAATTTAACACCTCACTTACACCAATGGACAGATCATGTAAACAGAAAGTTAATAACAAAACACAAGCTTTAAATGACACAATAGATCAGATAGATTTAATTGATATTTATAGGACAGTCCATCCAAAAACAGCAGATTACACTTTCTTCTCAAGTGTGCATGGAACATTCTCCAGGATAGATCACATCTTGGGTCAAAAATCAAGCCTCAGTAAATTTAAGAAAATTGAAATCATACCCAGCATCTCTTCTGACCACAACGTTATGAGACTAGAAATCAATTACAGGGAAAAACATGTAAAAAACACAAACACATGGAGGCTAAACAATACATTACTAAATAACAAAGAGACCACTGAAGAAATCAAAGAGAAAATCAAAAAATACCTACAGACAAATGACAATGAAAACACGATGATCCAAAAGCTATGGGATGCAACAAAAACAGTTCTAAGAGGGAAGTTTATAGCTATACAAGCTTACCTCCAGAAACAAGAAAAATCTCAAATAAACAATCTAACCTTACACCTAAAGGAACTAGAGAAAGAAGAACAAACAAAACCCAAAGTTAGCAGAAGGAAAGAAATCATAAAGATCAGAGCAGAAATAAATGAAATAGAAACAAAGAAAACAATAGCAAAGATCAATAAAACTAAAAGCTGGTTCTTTGAGAAGATAAACAAAATTGATAAACCAATAGCCAGGCTCATCAAGAAAAAGAGGGAGAGGACTCAAATCAATAAAATCAGAAATGAAAAAGGAGAAGTTACAATGGACACCGCAGAAATAAAAAGCATCCTAAGAGACTACTACAAGCAACTCTATGCCAATAAAATGGACAACCTGGAAGAAATGGACAAATTCTTAGAAAGGTATAACCTTCCAAGACTGAACCAGGAAGAAATAGAAAATATGAACAGACCAATCACAAGTAATGAAATTGAAACTGTGATTAAAAATCTTCCAACAAACAAAAGTCCAGGACCAGATGGCTTCACAGGGGAATACTATCAAACATTTAGAGAAGAGCTAACACCCATCCTTCTCAAACTCTTCCAAAAAATTGCAGAGGAAGGAACTCTCCCAAACCCATTCTACAAGATCACCATCACCCCGATACCAAAAACAGACAAAGATATTACAAAACAAGAAAATTACAGACCAATATCACTGATGAATACAGATGCAAAAATCCTCAACAAAATACTAGCAAACAGATTCCAACAGCAGATTAAAAGGATCATACACCATGATCAAGTGTAATTTATCCCAGGGATGCAAGGATTCTTCAATATACACAAATCAATCAATGTGATACACCATATTAAAACACTGAATAATAAAAACCATAAGATCATCTCAATAGATGCAGAAAAAGCTTTTGACAAAATTCAACACTGATTTATGATAAAATCTCTCCAGAAAGTGGGCATAGAGGGAACCTACCTCAACATAATAAAGGCCGTATATGACAAAACCCACGGCAAACATCATTCTCAATAGTGAAAAACTGAAAGCATTTCCTCTAAGATCAGGAACAAAACAAGGATGTCCACTCTCGCCACTCTTATTTCAACATAGTTTTGGAAGTCCTAGCCACAGCAATCAGAGAAGCAAAAGAAATAAAAGAAATACAAATTGGAAAAGAAGAAGTGAAAGTGTCACTGTTTACAGATGACATGGTACTATACATAGAGAATCCTAAAGATGCCACCAGAAAACTACTAGAGCAAATGAATGAATTTGGTAAAGTGGCAGAATACAAAATTAATGAACAGAAATCTCTTGCATTCCTATACATTAACAACTAAAGACCAGAAGGAGAGATTAAGGAAACAATCCCATTCACCACTGCAACAAAAAGAATAAAGTACCTAGGGATAAACCTACCTAAGGAGACAAAAGACCTGTACTCAGAAAACTATAAGACACTGATGAAAGAAATCAAAGATGACACAAACAGATGGAGAGATATACCATGTTCTTGGATTGGAAGAATCAATATTGTGAAAATGACTATACTACCCAAAGCAATCTACAGATTCAATGCAATCTCTATCAAATTAGCAATGGCATTTTTTACAGAACTAAAACAAAAAATCTTAAAATTTGTATGAAGACACAAAGGACCCCGAATAGCCAAAGCAATCTTGAGGGGAAAAAATGGAGCTGAAAGAATCAGACTCCCTGACTTCAGACTTACTACAAATCTACAGTAATCAAGACAGTATGGTACTGGCACAAAAACAGAAATATAGATAAATAGAAATCCCATTGGATTAGGATAGAAATCCCAGAGATAAACCCACGCACCTATGGTCAACTAATCTATGACAAAGGAGGCAAGGATATACAATGGAGAAAAGACAGTCTCTTCAATAAGTGGTGCTGGGAAAACTAGACAGCTACATGTAAAGAATGAAATTAGAACACTCCCTAATACCATACACAAAAATAAACTCAAAATGGATTAAAGACCTAAATGTAAGACCGGACACTATAAAACTCTTAGAGGAAAACATAGGAAGAACACTCTTTGACATAAATCACAGCAAGATTCTTTTTGACCCACCTCCTAGAGTAATGGTAATAAAAACAAAAATAAACAAATGGGACCTAATGAGACTTAAAAGCTTTTGCACAGCAAAGGAAACTATAAACAAGAGGAAAAGACTACCCTCAGAATGGGAGAAAATATTTGCAAATGAATCAGTGAACAAAGGATTAATCTCCAAAATATATAAACAGCTCATGCAGCTCAATATTAAAAAAAACAAACAACCCAATCAAAAAATGGGCAGAAGACCTAAACAGACATTTCTCCAAAGAAGATATACAGATGGCCAAGAGGCACATGAAAAGCTGCTCAACATCACTAATTATTAGAGAAATGCAAATCAAAACTACAATGAGGGATCACCTCACACCAGTTAGAATGGGCATCATCAGAAAATCTACAAACAACAAATGCTGGAGAGGGTGTGGAGAAAAGGGAACCCGCTTGCACTGTTGGTGGGCATGTAAATTGATACAGCCACTATGGAGAACAGTATGGAGGTTCCTTAAAAAACTAAAAATAGAATTACCATATGACCCAGCAATCCCACTACTGGGCATATACCCAGAGAAAACCGAAATTCAAAAAAACCCATGCACCCCAATGTTCATTGCAGCACTATTTACAATAGCCAGGTCATGGTAGTAACCTAAATGCCCATCAACAGACGAATTGATAAGGAAGATTTGGTACATATATACAATGGAATATTACTCAGCCATAAAAAGGAACAAAACTGGGTCTTTTGTAGAAACGTGAATGGACCTAGAGAGTGTCATACAGAGTGAAGTAAGTCAGAAAGGGAAAACAAATATCGAATATTAACGCATATATGAGGAATCTAGAAAAATGGTACCAATGAACCGGTTTGCAAGGCAGAAATGGAGACATAGATGTAGAGAACAAACGTATGGACACCAAGGGGGATAGTGGGGTGGGGTGGGGTGGTGGTGGGATGAACTGGGAGATTGGGATTGACATATATACACTAATATGTACAAAATGGATAACTAATAAGAACCTGCTGTATAAAAAAATAAAATAAAATTCAACAAAATGGAAAAAAACATCAGGACCCAAAAGTTGGAAGTAAAATAATGGAAAAGTTATAACACGAAAATAATTTTTTAAAGCATGAATCACTAAATTAATATCAGACAAAATAAGTTTAAAGAGAAAAAGCATTATTATAGAAATGGTCATCACATAATGATAATATGGTACATTTCACCAGGAAAATCTATCAATTTTAAACTTACACATACCTAATAAAATGTCATAAAATATACACAGTACAAATTAATAAAATACAGGGAGAGGGGGCTTCCCTGGTGGCACAGTGGTTGAGAATCTGCCTGCCAATGCAGGGGACACGGGTTCGAGCCCTGGTCTGGGAAGATCCCACATGCTGCGGGGCAACTGGGCCCTGAGCCACAGCTGCTGAGCTTGCGCGTCTGGAGCCTGTGCTCGGCAGCGGAGAGGCCGCGACAGTGAGAGGCCCGCGCGCCGCAATGAAGAGTGGCCCCCACTCGCCGCAACTGGAGAAAGCCCTCGCACAGAAACGAAGACCCAACACAGCCAAAAATAAATAAATAAATAAATAAATAAATTCATATTAAAAAAAAAAAAGCAATAAGTTTAAAAAAAAAAAAAATACAGGGAGAGGAACTTCCTTGATGGTCCAGTGGCTAAGACTCCATGCTTCCAGTGCAGCAGGTGTGGGTTCAATCCCTGGCTTGGGAACTAAGATCCCATATGGTGCAGCCAAAAAAAATTTTTTTAATTAAAAAATTTTAATAAAATAAAATGCAGGGAGAAAGTGACTAATACACCATCAGATATTTCAGTTCAGTTCTTTCAATCTTTAATAGATCAAATAACAAAAAATTATTATCGATGTAGATATTTACCACATAATTAATAAGCTTGATCTAAGGGACATATAAAACACTGCAACCAAGAATTAGTGAATTAACCATTTTTTCCCAGCTAGCACACAAAGAAGATTTTCAAAAGTTAATAAATTATGTCACTATTAGACAGATTACATTTTAGGAAACTGAGATTAAATCTGCCATGATTCTCAACCTTGCATTCAACACAGTCAACATCCAAAGTGAAAGCTCCCCAACCTCTTCCCATTCACTACTGCTTGCCCACTCCCAACTTGCTGTTTGCCATAATACTCTACTGTACCATTATCCCCATTCACTTACACTTCCCCTCTAAAAGCAGCACACTTCCCTTTATTTTCAACCTTTTCTTTAAGCATTCCTTCTACATCTTTGCCATAAGTAAAACCTAGTTCTTAAAAGAAAGTACCCGTTCCCTTTATTGCTTTTAAGTGGTGATTGTTTATTCTTTCAAAATCCAAACAGCATTTACACTGTAGATCATTGTTCCCACTTGCTTCTGTAAAAAATCTTATGTGTTTTTTAAAAGGCTCATGCTGTTTGTCTGTATCACTTTTCCTCCATCCTTGGAATTGTCAATTAGTGATATTCTAATCACTCTCCCTCATTTATCAAAATTTTGATACTCAATTCACACAGCCTTCTCTTATGCTTCAAGTTCTATTATCATGTTGGGTATTATCATTATTCTAACAGACCACCCTTCCATAATCTGGACTCTGTTCCTTGACCTCCTCATCTCTTGACCTCCAATAACCTACTTTACATCAGCCACTCACTTCATTTGCTATCATCTATGTGTTTCTTCCCAAATCACTATTCCAAGCATTCTTGTTTATGATCACAATCGTGTCTCCATATTTACCTGTCAACTACATGCGGGATCTTAGTTCCCCAACCAGGGATTGAACCTGTCTGTGCCCCCTGCAGTGGAAGTGTGGAGTCTTAACCACTGGACTGCCAGGGATGTCCCTCAACTATCAAAATTTTAAGTCTTTTATTTTTTCTCGATCTCCATGGCACTGATGCACTTACAATTCACCAGAACATTCTCTTTCTTTCTCTCTCACGGTGTTCTCTCCCCTTTCTCTTTCTTCAATTTTTTATTCAGTTTAGATTTCATAGTTCATCCTTTAAATAATATTCTTTAAATAACAGTATTGGCAATATCTTACATTTATTAGCCTTTCTTTGCTTTCAGCTTATCTGTTGGACAAGACCCTCAAATGCTGCTATTTACTTTTTCTATTCTTAAATCTGAGAAGTCAAAGACTACTGGGGGCAAAATAATATAAGTTCATTCATTTATTATTACTAAACTCAAATGGGGCTTTACCACTGTCTGGTAATCCTGCTATGTTTGTTTGTTCGAATTGACCTCCCATTATTTGCAACAAGTCTTTGAAGTCTTCTTTATGCTCTTCTTTCTTCACTCACAGTAGATGACCTTGCCAACTTCATAGAGATCTGAAGCCATCAGATAAAATTATCTTTAACTTTCCACTACTGAACCTATAAGTCCATACACACATGCACTAATTTTCTTCTCTCTCTGAGCTATTATATTATAGATGTTCCTTCTCTCAAGGCCAATGCTTTAGAGACTATCCCCTTCCACCTTTCCAGGAATCTTACTTTCATGTTTTCTTCTGTATAGTCATCCCTCTTGCTTCTTCATATTCAGTCCCTCCCTTTCATCAGTATCTTTCCCCTGAATATGTATATGCCCCACTACTATGTTTAGCAAATTACTTTCCTGAACCTCAATTTCTGAATTGTTAAAGTATGATAAAAATGAAAATACTTTGTAAACTGTAAAGCACTACATAATGAGAGTTAGTTTAATGTTAGAATTTGTTTCAACCTAAAGATCAAAGGAATTAAGTGATTTCCCAAGGTTTTGTTTCCTAATTGAAAGACCTAGGGATACAACTCAACTCTCCATTATCAACAACTATTATTTCATTTATAATTAAAATCTAGAAAATTATTTTCAGTAGTACTAACTTGAAAGCACAGAAATATTTTTTAAATGACATAATTTTTGTTTAGATATAGATATTGCAGTCAGCATCTTAGTTTATTGACATTCAGAATTTTAATCATGGGGACAGGCATCAGGCGCGTCTACAACTAAATTGGATTTGACTAAAATAGAATCTGAGCTGATTAAAGTACCTTCATCCCTATCATCAAGTTTCCCTTCACAATTCTGTAAACATAAGATCTCCTTAACAAACTGAACAAATGGATTGAAAAATCTTTTCCTAAAAAGAATATATATATATATACAGGTAGGAATAAGTTAGGAGTATGGGATTAACAGATATGCACCACTATATATGAAATAGATAAACAAAAAGAATTTACTGTATATAGCACAGGAAACTATATTCAATTTCTTGTAATAACCTGGAAAATGTTCTGGAAAAGAACTATATGTGTGTGTGTGTGTGTGTGTGTGCATGCATGTATAACTGAATCACTTTGCTGTATAGCTGAAACTAAAACGACATTGTAAATCAACTATATTTCAATAAGAATTTTTAAAAAACACAAATTCACATACACACACATATGCACACACAAAAGAAAAATCTTCTCCTAAAAGGTAAGCCTTTCTAATTAAAAATTTTTGTACAGGGTTATTTTGGGATCAGAATTTAAGTAGTTCCACAGTACAGTATAAACTCTACTTTTATTTGATGGGGCTAATTATGTAAAATATTTACAAAATATTTTTACAAAGATGAAAAAATAAGGAATAATCTGATTATTGAGATAGGTAATAGTTACCCAAATGTCTACTCTTCCTAACTATATATCCTTGGATACAACATATAATAATCAATGTGTGGGGACGTTCAAGATGGCGGAGAAGTAAGACATGGAGATCACCTTCCTCCCCACAAATACATAAAAAATACATCTACATGTGGAACAACTCCTACAGAACACCTACTGAATGCTGGCAGAAGACCTCAGACTTCCCAAAAGGCAAGAAACTCCCCATGTACCTGGATAGTGAAAAAAAAAAAAAAAAAACCAGACAAAAGAATAGGGATGGGACCTGCACCTCTGGGAGGGAGCTGTGAAGGAGGAAAAGTTTCCACACACTAGGAAGCCCCTTCACTGGCAGAGACGGGGTGTGGGCAGGGGGGAAGCTTCAGAGCCATGGAGGAGAGCACAGCAACAGGGGTGCAGAGAGCAAAGCGGAGAGATTCCCGCACAGAGGATCGGTGCTGACCAGCACTCACCAGCCCGAGAGGCTTGTCTGCTCACCCTCCGGGGCAGGTGGGGGCTGGGAGCTGAGGCTCGGGCTTCAGATGTTGGATCCCAGGGAGAGGACTGGGGTTGGCTGTGTGAACACAGCCTGAAGAGGGCTAGTGCGCCACAGCTAGTCAGGAGGGAGTCCGGGAAAAAGTCTGGACCTGCCTCAGAGGCAAGAGACCATTGTTTCAGGGTGTGCGAGGAGAGGGGATTCCTTTCCCGTCTGACCACAGAAGGCATAGCACCACCTAAACGAGTTCCAGAGACACGGCTTTCAGCTTGGACACCAGAGACAGGAATGAAACGCTAACGCTGCTGCTGCAGCCACCAAGAAGCCTGTGTGCAAGTACAGGTCACTATCCACATGCCCCACCCCTCCCCCCACCACAGGAGCCTGTGCAGCCCACCACTGCCAGGGTCCCGTGATCCAGGGACAACTTCCCCAGTAGAACACACAGCACGACTCAGGCTGTTGTAACGTCATGCTGGCCTCTGCTGCTGCAGGCTCGCCCTGCATTCCAATTATAACTACTGTACCCCTCCCTCCCCCCGGCATGAGTGAGCCAGAGCCCCCTAATCAGCCGCAGCTTTACCCCGTCCTGTCTGGGCAGGAACAGAAGCCTGAGGACAACCTACACGCAGAGGTGGGGCCAAAACCAAAGCTGAACGCCAGGAGCTGTGAGAACAAAGAAGAAAAAGGGAAATTTCTCCATGCAGCCTCAGGAGCAGCGGATTAAATCACCACAATCAACCTGAGGTACCCTGTATCTGTGGAATACCTGAATAGACAACAAATCATCACAAAATTGAGGTGGTAGACTTTGGGAGCAACTGTAGACTTGGGATTTGCTGTCTGCGACTGACTTGTTTCTGATTTTTATGTTTATCTTAGTATAGTTTTTAGCGCTTGTTATCATAGGTGGATTTGTTTATTGGTTTGGTTGCTCTCTTTTTTTAAATTACTTTTTTGTTTTTTTATTTTAATAAATTTTTTATTTTAATTATTTAATTTTATTCAAAAAATTTTTTTCCTTTCTTTTTTTCTCACTTTTCTTCTGAGCTGTGTGGTTGACAGGGTCTTGGTGCTCTAGCCTGATGTCAGGCCTGAGCCTCTGAGGTCGGAGAGCTGAGTTCAGGACATTGGACCACCAAACACCTCCTAGCCCCACGTAATATCAATCGGTGAGAGCTCTCCCAGAGATCTCTGTCTCAATGCTAAGACCCAGTTCCACTCAACAACCAGCAAGCTCCAGTACTGGATGCCCCATGCCAAACAACTAGCAGGACAGGAACAAAAACCCATCCATTAGCAGAGAGGCTGCCTAAAATAATACTAAACTCACAGACACCCCAAAACACACCACTGGGCGCAGCCCTGCCCACCAGAAAGACAAGATGAGCCCAACACACCAGAACACAGGCACCAGTCCCCTCCACCAGGAAGCATACACAACCCACTGACCTAAACTTACCCACTGCGGGCAGACACCAAAAACAATGAAAACTACGAACTTTCAGCCTGCAAAAAGGAGACCCAAAACACAGTAAGTTAAGCAAAATGAGAAGACAGAGAAATATGCAGCAGATGAAGGAGCAAGGTAAAAACCCACCAAACCAAACAAATGAAGAGGAAAGAGGCAGTCTACCTGAAAAAGAATTCAGAGTAATGATAGTAAAGATGATCCAAAATCTTGGAAAGAGAATGGAGAAAACACAAGAAAGGTTTAACAAGGACCTAGAAGAACTATAGAGCAAACGAACAATGATGAACAACACAATAAATGAAATTAAAAATTCTCTAGAAGGAATCAATAGCAGAATAACTGAGGCAGAAGAATGGATAAAGTGACCTGGAAGATAAAATAGTGGAAATAACTACAGCAGAGCAGAATAAAGAAAAAAGAATGAAAAGAATTGAGGACAGTCTCAGAGACATCGGGGACAAGATTAAACACACCAGCATTCAAATTTTAAGGGTCCCAGAAGAAGAAGATAAAAAGAAATGGTCTGAGAAAATATTTGAAGGGATTATAGTTGAAAACTGCCCTATTATGGGAAAGGAAATATTCAATCAAGTCCAGGAAGCGCAGAGTCCCATACAGGATCAATCCAAGGAGAAACATGCCAACACATACTAATCAAACTATCAAAAATTAAATACAAAGAAAAATTATTAAAAGCAGCAAGGGAAAAGCAACAAATAACATACAAGGGAATCCCGATAAGGTTACCAGCTGAGCATTCAGAAGAAATTCTGCAAGCCAGAAGGGAGTGGCAGGACATATTCAGAGTGATGAAAGGGAAAAACCTACAACCAAGATTACTCTACTCAATAAGGATCTCATTCAGATTCGATGGAGAAATTAAAACTGTTATAGACAAGCAAAATTAAGAGAATTTAGCACCACCAAACCCGCTTTACAACAAATGCTAAAGGAACTTCTCTAGGCAGGAAACAAGAGAAGGAAAAGACCTACAAAAACAAACTCAAAACAATTTAGAAAATGGTAATAGGACCATACATATCAGTAATTACCTTAAATGTAAATGGATTAAATGCTCTCACCAAAAGACATAAACTGGCTGAATGGATTAAAAAAAAAAAAAAGACCCGTACATATGCTGTCTACAAGATACCCAATTCAGACCTAAAGACACATACAGACTGAAAGTGAGGGGATGGAAAAAGATATTCTATGCAAATGGAAATCAAAAGAAAGCTGGAGTAGCAGTTCTCATCAGACAAAATAGACTTTAAAATAAAGACTATTACAAGAGACAAAGAGGGACACTACATAATGATCAAGGGATCAAACCAAGAAGAAGATACAACAAATTGTAAATATTTATGCCCCCAACATAGGAGCACCTCCATACATAAGGCAAATGCTAACAGCCATAAAAGGGGAAATCGACAGTAAGACAATCATAGTAGGGGATTTAACACCCCACTTTCACCAATGGACAGATCATCCAAAATGAAAATAAATAAGGAAACACAAGTTTTAAATGACATATTAAACAAGATGGACTTAATTGATATTTATAGGACATTCCATCCAAAAACAACAGAATACACTTTCTTCGCAAGTGCTCATGGAACATTCTCCAGGATAGATCCTATCTTGGGTCACAAATCAAGTCTTGGTAAATTTAAGAAAACTGAAATCATATCAAGTATCTTTTTTGCCCACAATGCTATGAAACTAGATATCAATTACAGGAAAAAAAACTGTAAAAAATACAAACACAAGGAGGCTAAACAATACACTACTAAATAGCCAAGAGATCACTGAAGAAATCAAATAGGAAATCAAAATATACCTAGAAACAAATGACAATGAAAACACGATGACCCAAAACCTATGGGATGCAGCAAAAGCAGTTCTAAGAGGGAAGTTTATAGCAATAAAATCCTACCTCAAGAAACAAGAAAAACCTCAAATAAACAACCTAACTTTACACCTAAAGCAATTAGAGAAAGAAAAACAAAAACACCCTGAAGTTAGCAGAAGGAAAGAAATCATAAAGATCAGATCAGAAATAAATGAAAAAGAAATGAAGGAATAAATAGCAAAGATCAATAAAAATAAAAATTGGTTCTTTGAGAAAATAAACAAAATTGATAAACCACTAGCCAGACTCATCAAGAAAAAAAGGGAGAAGACTCAAATCAACGTAATTAGAAATTAAAAAGGAGAAGTAAAAACTGATCCTGAAGAAATACAAAGAATCATGAGGGATTACTACAAGCAACTATATGTCAATTAAATGGACAACCTAGAAGAAATGGACAAATTCTTAGAAAAGCACAACCTTCCGAGACTGAACCAGGAAGAAATAGAAAATATAAACAGACAAATCACAAGCACTGAAATTGAGACTGTGATTAAAAATCTTCCAACAAACAAAAGCTCAGGACCAGATGGCTTCACAGGCAAATTCTATCAAATATTTAGAGACGAGCTAACACCTATCCTTCTCAAACTCTTCCAAAATATAGCAGAGGGAGGAACACTCCCAAACTTATTCTACAAGGCCACCAACACCCTGATACCAAAATCAAAGATGTCACAAAAAAAGAAAACTACAGACCAAAACCCATATGATAATCTCAATAGATGCAGGAAAACGTTTTGACAAAATTCAACACCCATCTATGATAAAAACTCTCCAGAAAGTAGGCATAGTGGGAACTTACCTCAACATAATAAAGGCCATACATGACAAACTCACAGCAAACATTGTTCTCAGTGGTGAAAAACTGAAACCATTTCCTCTAAAATCAGCAACAAGACAAGGATGCCCACTCTCACCACTATTATTCATCATAGTTTTGAAAGTTTTAGCCACAGCAACCAGAGAAGAAACAGAAAAGGAATCCAAAACGGAAAAGAAGAAGTAAAGCTGTCACTGTTTGCAGATGACATGATACTATACATAGAGAATCCTAAAGATGCCACCAGAAAACTACTAGAGCTAGTCAATGAATTTGGTAAAGTAGCAGGATACAAAACTAATGCACAGAAATCTCTTGCATTCCTATACACTAATGATGAAAAATCTGAAAGAGATATTAAGGAAACACTCTTATTTACCACTGCAACAAAAATAATAAAATATCTAGGAATAAACCTACCTAAAGAGACAAAAGACCTGTATGCAGAAAACTATAAGACACTGATGAAAGTAATTAAAGATGATACAAACAGATGGAGAGATATACCATGTTCTTGGATTGGAAGAATCAACATTGTGAAAATGACTATACTACCCAAAGCAATCTACAGATTCAATGCAATCCTAATCAAAATACCAATGGCATTTTTCACAGAAGTAGAACAAAAAATTTCACAATTTGCACAAAACGTAAGACCCCAAATTGCTTTGCTTTCTCAAAGCAATCTTGAGAAAGAAAAACGGAGCTGGAGGAAACAGGCTCTGTGACTTCAGACCATACTACAAAGCTGCAGTAATCAATACAGTATGGTAGTGGCACAAAAACAGAAATGTAGATCAATGGAACAGGATAGAAAGCCTAGAGCTAAACCCACACACATATGGTCATCTTATCTTTAATAATGGATGCAAGAATATACAATGGAGAAAATACAGCCTCTTCAGTAAGTGGTGCTGGGAAAACTAGACAGCTACATGTAAAAGAATGAAATTAGAACACTCCCTAACACCATACACAAAAATAAACTCAAAATGGATTAAAGACCTAAATGTAAGGCCAGACACTATAAAACTCTTAGAGGAAAACATAGGAAGAACACTCTTTGACATAAATCACAGCAAGATACTTTTTGACCCACCTCCTAGAGAAAGGGAAATAAAAACAAAAATAAACAAATGGGACCTAATGAAACTTAAAAGCTTTTGCACAGCAAAGGAAACCATAAACAAGACGAAAAGACAACCCTCAAAATGGGAGAAAATATTTGCAAATGAAGAAATGGACAAAGGATTAATCTCCAAAATATACAAGCAGCTCATGCAGCTGAAAAAAAAAAAAAAACCCAATCCAAAAATGGGCAGATCTAAATAGACCTTTCTCCAAAGAAGATATACAGATTGCCAACAAACACATGAAAGAATGTTCAACATCACTAATCATTAGAGAGATGCAAATCAAAACTACAATGAGGTATCACCTCACACCAGTCAGAATGGCGACCATCAAAAAAATCTACAAACAATAAATGCTGGAGAGGGTGTGGAGAAAAAGGAACCCTCTTGCACTGTTGGTGGGATGTAAATTGATACAGCCACTATGGAGAACAGTATGGAGGTTCCTTAAAAAACTAAAAATAGAACTACCATATGACCCAGCAACCCCACTACTGGGCATATACCCTGAGAAAATCATAATTCAAAAAGAGTCATGTACCACAATGTTCACTGCAGCACTATTTACAATAGCCAGGACATGGAAGCAACCTAGGTGTCCATCAACAGATGAATGTATAAAGAAGATGTGGCACATATATACAATGGAATATTACTCAGCCATAAACAGAAACAAAATTGAGTTATTTGTAGTGAGGTGGATGGACCTAGAGTCTGTCATACAGAGTGAAGTAAGTCAGAAAGACAAAAACAAATACAGTATGCTAACACATATATATGGAATCTTAAAAAAAAAAAAAAAAAAGGTTCTGATGAACCTAGGGGCAGGACAGGAATAAAGACGCAGACATAGAGAATGGACGTGAGGACACGGGGAGAGGGAAGGGTAAGCTGGGACGAAGTGAGAGAGTGGCATGGACATATATACACTACCAAATGTAAAATAGACAGCTAGTAGGAAGCAGCCGCATAGCACAGGGAGATCAGCTCGGTGCTTTGTGACCACCTAGAGGGGAATAGGGAGGGTGCGAGAGAGAGGCAAGAGGGAGGGCATATGGGGATATATGTATACATATAGCTTATTCACTTTGTTATACAGCAGCAACTAACACAACATTGTAAAGCAATTATACTCCAATAAAGGTGTTTAAAAAAAAATCAATGTGTACTTCGGTTGTATCCATCAAATTTGGATCCATTCAACAAATTCTTGCTCTGCTTACAACAGAAGAGTGTTGTAAAAATCCAATGAGATCATGTATGTGAAAACACTTTAGAAATGGCAAAAGCCAAGAAAAATAACTGTCATTTCTAACTCCAGTTTTTTCTCCTGTCTTTAATCAATTAATCAAAACCCATTAAAATATTAATTTACCTTTTAAGAGGTTATGAATTATATGAGAACTCATTGACTACCTTTAGTGAATATTTAATACCATATTTGATATTCCCAATATAATTACTTATTAGGTTAAAATGAGAAATCAAGAAAAATTTACTAGATATTTTGGCTAATTTATATTTAGACAAATCCTTTAGATAATAGTCAACAAACATAACAAGCATTTTAATAGAGCTTGATGATCCCCAACAATTATGGTAATACGGTTTTGAACCAGTTGGCATTTGAGCATTATAGAAATAAGTAAAAGGGAAAGATATTTTATATTTTCACCGAAATGTCACAACAGAAAGAAGAAAGACAGAGGCATTTTAGTAAAAGGCAGACTATGGTAAATATAATATTTGGATTATGCTTTTAGGTAATAGTAATTATTTCTCTGGGAACTTCTTTAATAGTCTCCCGTTTCTTCTGCATTTTTGATCATTTTTATTATTTTACTTATTTATTTGTTTATTAAAAATAAATTTATTTTTATGTATTTATTTTTGGCTGAGTTGGGTCTTCGTTGCTGCGTGTGGGCTTTCTCTAGTTGCGGTAAGCGGGCTTCTCATTGAGGTGGCTTCTCTTGTTGTGGAGCATGAGCTCTAGGCACGTGGGCTTCAGTAGTTGCGGCACGCAGGCTCTGTAGTTGTGGTGTATGGGTTTAGTTGCTCCATGGCATGTGGGATCTTCCCAGATCAGGGATCAAACCTGTGTCCCCTGCATTGGCAGGCGGATTCTCAACCACTGCACCACCAGCGAAGCCCCTTGATCATTTTTAAAGTTTGACATATACTAAAGTATATATATGTGTAGTTAGTCTTCAGTGATGAATGCCATCAACTCTTTCCCTCTCTGTATGCATGTGCTACTCCTCCCCTGAGAAATGTGCTTTTTCCCCTCCCATGGAAGCTAGGCTGGTCCTGTTTGCTCTGACCAATAGAATACGGAGGAATGACATTCCAGGACTTTTGAACGCTGACCTTAAGAAGTTAACAATTTCTACCTACTTTCTCTTTGAACATTGATTTTGGGGGCTCTTTTTTTGGAATTCAACCACCATGCTGTGAGAAGCCTAAGACCTATGGAGAGGTCATGTGGAGGAGAAACAGATAAACTGCCAACCATGTGGATCAGGCATTTTGGATGTCACAGTTCTTAGGTAATTGAAGCCCTGGCCAACATCATGTGGAGCAGAAGAACCTTTCAGCTTAGCCAGTCTACTCACAAAAACATGGTAGTTTAATGCCAACAATTTTGAGGTTGTTATGAAGCCAGAGATAACCAATAGATGTTGATTGGTACCTAGAAATAGGATTCTATTGGGCCAAAACCAAAACATGTAACTTTAACTTTGGAACTGAGAAGGAGATGGCTGTACAACCTTCAGGAAACAGTGGTGGTAGAATAACAATGAGGAAATTGTCATTAAAAGGCAACTGTTGGGCTTCCCTGGTGGCGCAGTGGTTGAGAATCTGCCTGCCAATGCAGGGACACGGGTTCGACCCCTGGTCTGGGAAGATCCCACGTGCCGCGGAGCAGCTGGGCCCGTGAGCCACAATAGCTGAGCCTGCGCGTCTGGAGCCTGTGCTCTGCAACGGGAGAGCCCGCGATGGTGAGAGGCCCGCGCTCCGCGATGAAGAGTGGTCCCCGCTTGCTGCAACTGGAGAAAGCCCTCGCACAGAAACGAAGACCTAACACAGCCATAAATAAATAAATAAATAAATAAATAAATAAATAAATAAATAAATAAATAAATAAAAAGAAACTTGCTTTAAAAAAAAAAGGCAACTGTTGTGAAAGCCAACACTTTCACCTACAGTAATGCAAAAGGTAGAATAAACTTGTGGAAATTGCTAAGGAGAAGAAGTAACCTAATAAACTTGTGGATCTGGCTAAGGAGATTTCCAGGCAGAAAACTGAAAATGCCAACTGACTTCTTCTAGCTGGCTAAGATCAAATATGAGAAGAGAGAGATGAACTAAATCAGAAACAGTTGGGTTTTGGAGAAAAATTTATAAAAAATATAAAGGACCCAGAACACCTTTTCCAGACACCAAAAGGTTCTCAAGAAGGAAATGCCCTATGCGCAGAGATCAAATCCAGGGAATTGCTAGTGAAACAGAGCATCAGGTTAAGTTAGGATCAAGGGTGCAGCTGTAATAATCTTTAAGACTTCAGAAATATTTAAGCCAGTGCCTCATAGATCTCTTAGCTACACAAAAAGACTTAGAATCTTATGAGCAAAGACTGTACTCCTCTTAGCTAGACAATGGGTATCTAAGATTTTTAAGGGTATTGTCCTTCAGCACCCTGACTCTCTGCTCAAAGTAGAAAGAGAGAGGTCCGTCTTGAACATTTGTGGGTGCGCCTTTTGTCTAATGGAATGGATAATTTGATTCATAGTAAATACATGATATTTTAAAAGGAATTACATCAGTTTAGTCTAAAAGGGAGAGACAGCTCAAAATAAAAAGATGCTTCTGGGTCTTGAACCTTTCTCAACCTGCTTCAATAGAAAACAGGTTGAGAAAGCTACTCAGCTTCAAATATAAGCCATTTCTCATGGAAAATGACTCAGAGTAGAGCCAAAATCTTGTATGGAAGAGCCAAGAGATGAGGACCACTCTCAAGAAGAATTAGGTTCTAACTGACATACATTCTCTGCTCGTAGAATCATGACGAATTAGACATGTGTCCCACTGGAGTTCAGAATTGCTATGGAGCATTCACTGCATTGTACCTCCAATTTTCCCTCTTTTTGAACAAGAGTGGCTATTACCTGTCTTGCCATTGTATGCTGGATGAGTATGGGGAAGAAAACTTGGTTCTTTAGTTCATGCATCATTAGATTGAGAGCAACTGCAGTAAAGGTTGCCCATGTGTACCTGAAACCAATTTAGATGACAAAATTATGAGCCTTGAGCCTGAATCTGATGACACAAGATGAGACTTTAAGGTGTCTAGGGAGGTGGTGAATGCATTTTCCACATGTCAGGAACATGAACTGCTATAACCCGGGGTATATTATGGTAACTAATTTCCAAAGATGGCTTCCATCAAGCCCTTTTCTTCTTGCATATGCATAACCATTGAGAGGTAAAGGTTCTCCTTCCCTGTCCCCTTTGACCTAGGCTGGTCCTGTAGATTAGTTTGACCAATACAATGTAGTGAAAATGATGTTCTGAGACTTCCAAGCCAGGCTTCAAGAGAACCCACAGCCTCTACTTTTCTCTTCTTGGAACTCTCACACTTGGGATGCTACTTCTTGGCTCCCAGCCATCATGACAGGAGGAAGTCCAGCCACCATGATAGAAGAACCACAAGACACATGGAGAGAACTGAGGTGTGATAGCTGAGTTCCCAGCAAACAGCCAGCATCAACTGCCAACCATGTGAATGAGCTGTCTTGGATGTTTCAAGCCCAATCAAGTTCCTAGAAAATTGTAGCTCTAGACAACACCATGTAGAGCAGAATCAGCCAACGGATTCCTGTCAACTCAGAATTATTAGAAAAATGAAATGGTTGTTGTTTCAATTAAGTTTGGGGGTAGTTTTTTAGTAACAGACAACCAAAATAACACATACATAAATGTCATGAAGTAAATAAAATGATCAAGAAACTCACTTCAAAAAAGAAACAAATGGAACCTAATCAAACTTACAAGTTTTTGCACAGCAAAGGAAACCATTAAAATGAAAAGACAACCTACAGAATGGGAGAAGATATTTGCAAATGATGCAACCGACAAGGGCTTAATCTCCAAAATATACAAACAGCTCATACAACTCAACAAAAAAACAAACAACCCAATCAAAAAATGGGCAGACCTTGATAGTCATTTCTCCGAAGAAGACATACAGATGGCCAGTAGGCACATGAAAAGATGCTCAACATCCCTAACTATTAGAGAAATGCACATCAAAACTACAACGAGGTACTACCTCACACTGATTAGAATGGTCATCATTAAAAATTCTACAAATAACAAATGCTGGAGAGACTGTGGAGAAAAGGGAACCCTCCAACACCATTGGTGGGAATGTAAGTTGGTGCAGCCACTATGGAAAACAGTATGAAGTTCCTCAGAAAGCTAAAAATAGAGTTACCATATGATCCAGCAATCCCACTTCTGGGCATATACCTAGACAAAACAATAATTCAAAAAGATAGATGCACCCCTATGTTCAAAGCAGCACTAGTCACAATAGCCAAGACATGGAAACAACCTAAATGTCCATCGACAGATGAATGGATAAAGAAGATGTGGTACATATATACAATGGAATACTCCTCAGCCATAAAAAGGAATGAAGTAATGCCACTTGCAGCAACATGGATGCAACTAGAGATTATCATACTAAGTGCAGTCAGTCAGAAAGAGAAAGACAAATACCACATGATATCACTTATATATGGAGTCTAAAATATGGCACAAATGAACTTATCTACAAAACGTAAGCAGACTCACAGATATAGAGAACAGATGTAGTTGCCAAGGGGCAGGGGAGAGAGAGGGATGGACTGGGAGTTTGGGGTTAGTTGATGCAAACTATTATATTTAGAATGGATAAACAACAAGGTCCTACTGTATAGTACAGGGAACTATATCCAATCTCCTGGGATAAACCATAATGGAAAAGAATATAAAAAAAGAATGTATATATGTGTATAACTGAGTCACTCTGCTTTACAGCAGAAATTAGCACAGCACTACAAATCAACTATACATCAATTTTAAAAAAACTCATTTCAACTCAAGAACTAAAACATCACCAATACTGTTTCATTTGTTCATTTGTTCCTTCTTGCCTTCCTATCCTGCCATCACTCTCACTCTGAAATCGTAATCATGAATTTTTACATGATCCTTTACTTAAAAAAAAAAAAAAAGTTTACACAAATATATGTATTCCAACATAATATAGTTTAGATTTGCTTGTTTTTAAGCTTTATAAAACTGCATGTAGGCTTCTAAGACTTGCTTTATTTAATCATCACTTTATTCTCAGGTCATTCTCACTGCCAAATAAAATTACAAAACCCACAATTTATTTTTTATTCTCTTGTCAGCGAACATTTGGGTGGTTACAAAAAGGGCTGCCTTGAACATTCCCACACATGTACTCTTGTGCACGTATGCAAGAATTTCTCTAAGGTATGTATGTAGAAGTAGAATGGTTAGGTTTTAGAGTACATGGATGCTTAACTTTACAAGATAATGCCAAATTGCTTTCCTAAGTTTATTAGTTTACAACTCCACCTTTAGATACCTTCTTGATGTACATCTTCTTCTTGGTATTGCATATTTCTTAATTTTTCAATCTGTCAGATGAAGTATTATTCATTGTGGCCTTAATTAGTTGATAACTTGAAATTAAACATCTTTTCATGTGTTCCATGTGTTTAAGGGGGTGTTTAAGTCACACCCCCTTAAAATACCTGGTTTCTTTTGCTTATTTTTTTACAGGACAATGATGAATAGAAGTAGTGATAATAGGTATCCTTGTCATGTTCCTGATTTTTAATGTATGCAACTTCATCATGATGCATTATCCTTTTTTACATAATGTTGAATTCAGTTTATCAATAATGCTTTTGACTTTCAGATTTGTGTTAGTAAGTGCTATTAGTCTATAATTTTCTTTTCTCCTACCATGTATGTCTGGTTTTAGTATCAATAAAAGTTATACAGGCCTCATAAAATGAGCTGAAGAGTATTCCCTCATTATATATTCTTTGGAAGAGTTTGTATAATATGTTGAAATAGTATGGTCCTTGAAAGAGTAAAACATCTGTAAATATGAGCTAGATGTTCTTTATCAAAACTTTTAAAAGTATTTTCTATTCAATACTATTAAGTCCATGTAGCTTGTCTATTTCTTCTTCAGCCAATCTAAGGAAATGGTACTTTTCTAGACCTTGGTCTATTTTGTCTGTTTTCAACTACATTAAGATGCTCCTGGTAGTCTCTTATCATTTTCATCTCTGCTGTGGGTTAGGACCCCTTTTTCAATCTTTATATTGTTTACTTTAGCCCTGTTTTCTTCTTGTTCAAATATGCCAATTTGTTTTGTCATGAAAACAACTTTGACGTTGTGATTCTATGTTTTCTAATTCATTGATTTCTTCCCTTTCCTCTGTCTCCTTGCTTCTATACTGTGTTTATTCTGTTGTTCTTTTCCTAAGTTATACACTTAGCCTTTAATTTAAGCATTTAAAACCATTTCCCTCTAAGCGCTCTTTCTGCTGCATCACCCAATTTTTCCAAATGTAGTATTTATAATTAGGTTCTAAGTATGTTTTTTTTTTCATCTATGAAGTTTTTTTAAACTTGTAAAATCATGATTAAAAAAAAATTAACCTAAGTTATTTCTGATTATTCATTTAATACTAATTTTTTGAAACTTATTGTAACTTACTTCATGCCTAATACATGGTCAATTTTTGCTAATACACAATGCTTAAGAATATTCTGTTGATTATTCTAAATATGTTCATCGAATCAACATTGTTAATTGCATCATTCAAAACTGTGTTTTCATTCATTTTTTGTCTGGTTGATTTATTAGTAATTGAGAGCTGTTAAAATCACCTGTTCAATTTGTTCGTTCAGCCCTAGAGTTTATACATTTTGAGGCCATTTTATAAAGCATAAACAAATCTAGAATTGTATATATTCCTAATAAATTGATCCTTTTACCATTATTTAGTGGCCTTCTCCATCTTTAATAATACTATCATAAAGTCTAATTTTGAGTTGATAGCACCAAAGCTATGTAAGTTTTCTTTTGCTATTTGCCTAGTGCAGTTTTTTCATCCTTTAAAAAATCCCATATCAGCCTATAGCTGATTTTTAAAAAACTGAATCAATGTTTTTAACTGGGTTTAGCCTATTCACAGTTATTTTAATTATTTGACTTGTTACTATTTATCTTACTAATTTTGTACTTCCCCCACCCTAATTTCTTTCCCTTTTTTTGTATTGAGGTATTGTCTTCTTATTCCATATTTTTAACTTTTTTCTTTGGAATGATTCATCCCATATCTATTATTTAGCAGTTACACTTGAAATTTTACTACACATATTTAACATAATTTCAATGTTAAACAGTACCTTAACCCATTTTCTGAATAATAAAATACTTCAGAACACTTTAATTCTAATCACCTCCCCATCTTATAAACTACTGTCCAGTTTTTCAATTATATCCTATTTTAAAAGTCCACATTAATGTTGCATAAAACGTTTATTTAGTTTTATTTAGTTACAATCTTGCTTCTTATAAACACTTCTTTCATTACGATTGTTTTATACAAACAACACTTTTGATTTACATGTTTTTCATTTATTTGCTTACTAGTTCTTCAATTTCAGATCATCCTTTTGGAATCATTTTCCTTCTTGAAGATAATCCTTTTGCAATTTCTTTAAAGAAGTTCCACTGATGGTAAAATCTGTTTTTCACTTGAATATGTCTTTATTTCAGTTTTGCTTCATACAAATTCCAAGATGATAATTTTTCTCAGAATTGTGAAGGCACTATTCTACCACCTTTGGAGTACATTGTTGCTATTGAGAAGCTTTCTGAAGTATCTGTCTTGCCTTCACTGATAATATTTTTCCCCCTTTGATTGCTTTAAGAATCCTCTGTTTGGTATCTCACAGCTATACTACACTGGGTTTAGGCTTGGATTTTATCTATATATGCTTGGGATACATTGTGCTTCCTGAACTTATGAATTTGTGTTTTTCCAACAAATGTGGAAAATTCTGTTATCTCTTCAAATATTGCCACTCCTCCATCCTCTCTATTCTCTTCTGCTGGTACTTCTAGTATTCCTAATTCTTCCTTCTGTATCTCTTATCTTTTCCTTAATATTTATATTTTCTAGCACCTTGTTTCTCCTTGCTGCACAGTGGATAATTTCTTTATATCTAGCTTCCAGTTTATGTATTGTCTCTTCAGCTGAGTCTAATATGATATTCAACATGTCTAAGGGATTTTTTTTTTTTTAATTGCAAGTAACGTATTTCTCATCAAGCAGTTCCACTTGTTTCTTTTTCAGATCTGTCTGTGGTTCCATCCTCATGTATGTGGATGATAAAACCTTGGAAAACTGAGTCCAAAGTTTATATCTACAGGTTCTTTCTCAAGCTAGCTAGTTTCAACTTGCACCTGGTGATCTCCAGCTATGAATAATATTGCTTATCTTAATCTATGGGAATCTGGGGCCTATATCTTGTTTCTGCCAGGAACTATAGGGTATTACAAACTGAGGCCCACTTCAGCTGTCCTGGATGGGACATCTCAGATTCAGATATATCTCCTTGTTTCCGGTCTAAGGAAAACTGCATATGGCGGTGCTGCAATTGGTATTTGTCACCCACGCAATCACTGTCAACCTTATGCTTAATATAGTTTTCACAATTTCCAGATCAAAATGTGTTCATTTTGTCAGGGAGAAAAAATAGAGGTGTAGTTCCTGGAGATTTCCCCTACTTTCTTTGAGCCTATTAATGTATTCAAAAGGAGATTTTATTCAGGATCTAGTTGTTTTGCAGTACCTAATATATTACTGGAAGCAAAAGTCTTATTTAATATATTAGGTTATGATATACTAACCAGAGAAAGCTGATGATTTATGACAATCCTTGCTGATTCAAGAGGTCTGGAGAGGTTTCCTAGCCCTCAATTGGAACTCAATCAGTATTTCGGAACTGAGTATAGAGAGGTCCTAAACTATGAACTTATCCAATAAGTTTTTGCCCCACTTTGTAGAAATTTCTCCTATTGTTCTATTACTAAGATATTCAGTCAACCCTGACTATTCAAATTTCCAATGTCCTGATCAATATGTGGTTCAGGTCAACAGGACTAAAATCTATGAAAATAAACCATCATTTTGAACATTTTAAAAAATAGATAATAACGATTTTTTACATGCAACTTCCATCTAGATTCATTAACTTTATTCTTGGAAGCCTGAGCCGCCTATAATATAAGCAGGGCTAAACAAGGCAGCTGGTGATTTCATTTTAGTCAGAAACACACCTAATAGGCATTATGGCAGCAGATCTGACTGCTATTGTCTTAGACGCAGATGGATTGTTTGCATCATTATTATTCATAATTGTTGGTCAGTGTTCTCTGGATGATCAGGAAGTTCTTTGTGCCTCACCCTAATCACTGAAGTAATGAAAGGAGATACCCGCAGCAAGGGCTGCAACTGCAAATGCTGCAATCACACCTAAAAGTAAAACAAACACAAAACAAATGGAAATGGAATGAGCAAAAGAAAGGCTTAAGTGATTCTAGGCTTTGAAATGCTGGTAACTGATGGGCCTAAACAACAATAACAACACACACACACAAATACATATACTTACACACACACATATACAGGCATGAAAAGCCAGCAAAGTTTTAGAGGAAAATATAGCAATAGGTTGAAAATTATATTTTACAAAGTTGGACTGGTAATCATATACTTCACCACCTTCGTAACACCTTAAAATAAAAACGTATCTTTCTTATACACATGAGTGCACTCACACACATCTAAGAGACAAACTAATACATACTTAAAAAGGCTTCTATAAATATTTATACTGACATTTCAGCTGTCTCATGCTACTTAGCTTAATCCAAAAAGACATCTCCAATGGGCAGGAGTCCTCAATAATTACCATGTGAAGTCATTTATATAGCTATTGAAAACTACAAAAACTAAAATCTATGAATTATTAAGCTTGGGTTGGTAACTTTTACTTTTTTTTCCTGAGTATTTTAAGTTAAAAAACAACAACAAAAACAAAACTGACCATAGTAGTCCAGACACACACACACACACACACACACACTTAGGTACAAAGAATTTAGGTAATTAACTTATGAGTAAGTGACATGAAAAATAACCAAAGTTTCTGGCTTCTCTCAGTCAGTCAAAAATCTTAATGCTTATAAAGCATTTCTCAAATTGGCATTCAACTAAACAACAGTCTACATGTTCTTTGATCAATAAGTCTGAAAAATGTTAGAGTGACTGTCACACTTCTTGGAGCCTTTAAAATACTAAAATGCATTAGAATTTCCAGACTTGAATTTGACTTTTTTCATAGAGCACCTATCAAAATCTTCCACAATAGCAATCCTGGGAACACCAGTTTGGAAAACACTGGCCCTACTATACTAATTGATTCCCAAAACTCAACATGTTTTTCTTCTAAAAACACCAAAACATTTAATAGGAAGTGTCATCTTTTAGGGCACTTGAGACAATGCTTTATTTACAAATCTTTCTATCTCTTAGGGCGTACCACTTTCCATAATACTGAATAAATACTAGCTTAATCTAGCTCTTTTAAGAAATGAAATGAAAATAATTTTAAAGAAGAAAACTCAAATCCAAAATACCATCTTTTCAATGTTATAGAAGAAATATAATACCTATGTTTTGCTGAATTTTCAACACTATTGTAGTTTTAATTGGCTGTTTTGGTGGTTCATCATCTGTGTTGTCCAATGATGCTTCAGTATTCATAGAGGAACTTACACAGGCTGCAAGAGGATAATAAAAATAAATCCTAAATAAAATGAGAATTACCGCTTAAAAATGAGTTTTAAATAGAGCTGCAATGAACATTTTGGTACATGACTCTTTTTGACCTATGGTTTTCTCAGGGTAGAACCTAGTGGCAAGACGGGAATAAAGACACAGACCTACTAGAGAATGGACTTGAGGATATGGGGAGGGGGTGGGGTGAGATGTGACAGGGTAAGAGAGTGTCATGGACATATATACACTACCAAATGTAAAATAGATAACTAGTGGGAAGCAGCCGCATGGCACAGGGAGATCAGCTCGGTGCTTTGTGACCACCTAGAGGGGTGGGATGGGGAGGGTGGGAGGGAGGGAGATGCATGAGGGAAGAGAAATGGGAACATATTGTATATGTATAACTGATTCACTTTGTTATAAAGCAGAAGCTAACACACCATTGTAAGGCAATTATACTTCAATAAAGATGTTTAAAACAAAAAAAAAATGAGTTTTAAAGAACATTATAAAAAACATACAGTGAGCTCCATTTTCCTTCAACTTGACTTTTTTTTTTTTTTTCAACTTGACTTTTTAAACTTGCTCTTTATCAAGTGCAGGTGAATTAAATTTCATGGACTATATATCAAACTGATGTACTTTTTAAAATACTTTATGGGGACTTCCCTGGTGGCACAGTGGTTAAGAATCCACCTGACAATGCAGAGGACACGGGTTCAAGCCCTGGGCCAGGAAGATCCCACATGCCGCAAAGCAACTAGCCCTGTGTGTCACAACTACTGAGCCTGCACTCTAGAGCCCGTGAGCCACAACTACTGAGCCCACGTGCCACAACTACTGAGGCATGCGCAGCTAGAGCCCGTGCTCTGCAACAAGAGAAGCCACCGTAATGAGAAGCCTGCGCACCACAACGAAGAGTAGCCCACACTCTCCACAACTAGAGAAAGCCTGCGTCCAGCAATGAAGACCCAATGTAGCCAAAAATAAATAAAATTTAAAAAAAAGAAAAGAACGATTCAATGCAATGACCTCAGCTTCTATCTTAAAAAAAAATAATTTATGTACTTTTATAACTGATCAAAACCAAGGAGCCACAGAGCCAGTTCTGAATGACTCCCACAAATTATAATCTGATTACTATATGGTAGTGGAGATAAATGATACCAAAAATCAAACTAGATAGAACAGGGTAAATTTTGCTCTTAATTGGGATTAATTTATAATATTCTTATTGATGGTTTTGGCAATTAATAATTTTAAGTAATCAGTAATAATAAAAGTAGGGATCAGCAAACTGTAGCCATGGGCCAAAGTGCAGCCCATGGGTCAGACCTTACATGCCCTGAAAAGCCTAAAATATTTACTAGTTAGCCCTATACAGAAAAAGTTTGCTGACTCTTGATCTAACCTGAATTACATAAGCAAATTGGGACCATAAGTTTGACCTTAAAACAATTCAATGTTAAGCAAAGTAAGTACATTATCTCATTTATAGTTGGAAAATAAAACCTGGGACATGAAGTGCATATTTGAGGGTCATAGGCAACAGAATGAGGATTCAAATACAAGTTCTCTTTCTACTTCATTATGGTGACAATAATTTGTGTAGGTTAGCCAAGCTGAATTTATTTAACACTGACTAAAAGTGTCTGAACTGAAAACATCCTTAGGGATCACATAGACCAATGGTTTTCTTTTTTTTAATTAGTGCTAGAAAATCTGACAGAAAATCCCAGTATGTAAAATTGATGAAAGCAGAATTACTCTGGTTGAAGCAGGGATGAAGGGCTCCTGGAGCCAGATTCCCTCCTTCCCCTAAGAGGTGACAGCAGAGTGCTGTTCTATAGAACTCGAGGGAACTATGTTTGAAAACAACTGCAGTTGATCCTTAAACAACATGGGTTTGAACTGCGTGGATCCACTTACTTATACGCAAATTTTTTTTCACTAAATACATACTATATGATCCATGGTTAGTTGAATCCATGGATGGGGAACTGCCCATATGGAAAGCCAACTGAAGCTGTATGTGGATTTTCGACTGCGCGAGGGTCAGTGCCCCTAACCCCCATGTTGTTCAAGGGTCAACTGAACTTCACGTTGATCCCTTTATTTACAAAGAAGAGAAGAGAACCACAGAGTGACACAGTAAATACTACTGTTTAAATTCAAAGTAAAATAGCTTATTGCTTGGATTTAAAATATCTTTTATAGACATCTTTGTATCCCAACATACTGGCACATGCAGATGTGCTCACAAGGATGACGCATAACTTACTGAAATAATTATCTGTGGTACCGAAATGGATGAAAAAACATTTGCCTGCTTCTCATCAACTTCCCCTGAAGAAAAGTTTGTCATTTTGAGAAATAATCCTTAGTAGCCACCTCATTAGAATCAAGGGCAAAACTGTCTTTTTTTCCCTCTTTGAGCATATGACTAAAGTACTTTAAAAACAAACACAAAATGTTTTTCTCTTTTGTTCTACTCCCATATCAAACTAGTCACAAAGGCCAACAAATTCTCATGAACTGTCTCCAGAATTATTCAGTCTTCCATATTTCTACAGCATCCAGTTTTCTCGGGGGCCGTAACACTTTACTTCTAGACTACCAGCTTAAAATTTCCCCTAACTTCATCCATATGTCTAAAAGTTGAATGGAGAGTACAATTTTATTCATTTTAAAAACATACACTCACACACACACAGAACTTTGGTTTTTTCTTTTAGCAAATATCACTGCTAAAAAGCTTTTTCTTTGGGCCACTAAAATCCTTATCTCAGATAAAAACAAAAATAATGGATGAAGCATGAATTATACTTATTTGCGACAGGAAATTTTTTACTTTTTTACTTGAGTACCTATAGATAAAGAGCACAAAAATGGTTTTATTTGTCATGACATATTACTCACACATTTAATACTGATTTGTTATTTGTGAAGAAGAGCATGCTCTAAGAGGTCAAGTCCACTGTATAAACAATTTACTTCTATTAAAAAAAGACATTCCATTGCTCTGCTATTTCCATTTTAAAATCTGTCATTCAAAATCATATTGATTTGATACAAAGCTGAGACAATTTTACTGAAGCAGAGCATTTTTCAAGGATGAATAAATCCTACCATAACAATTTGTTTGTGTCTGTTTTTGGTGGGGCCACGTAGAACTTAATTCAAATCTCAGATACTGTCATTTTTACCAATACCTTAATGTCATCTGAACTTTAAATGCAAATAACATGTGATTCAATAGGAAATTAGATCTTAACCATTCCTTAAAACCAGGTAATTTTAACTGCAGACAAATCTCAAATTATTCATGTAAGAAAGCAACCTTTCTTAAGCAACTGTCAACAAAGGAGAAGACAAGGGCCATGATGAATGCACGCTAAGTTGTAAATATAGTCAATTTCATTCCAAGCTGCTGATAGGTAGGACTATTTAGAAGCTTAAAATGAAATATTAGCACTTGAACTCCTTAGTTAGGTGTCATCTTCCAGATCCCTAAATCCTAAGTTAATGAGGTTTCACTAGACAGCCATTAAAATACATCTTCAGCATTACTTTTTTTTCTTTATAATTAAATTATCAATGTTTAACCAAGCAATGAAAATTAATTTCACCTCTGATATCAAGACAGAATTGGCAAAGATGGGTTTCACCAGATTTTAAAGGTGTGTCTCCAAATTTGCTGATACTGTGGATAAAGTACATCTGAATTATTAAGTTAATATCTACCAGGAGATGACTAATACATTTAAGAAATTTTAAAGCCATAGTTATCCCTCACCTTAAGTGAGTCATTTTGACAAATTGTTCTTCATCCCTTAAGTCATTTCAAAGTATGTTATTTTAAAATACTTACTTGGCAAAATACGTATTTTAAACACAGCAACTACTTGGCAACTACATTACAGAACAGAAATAATTAAATAATCAAGCAAATAATAACATCAAATACTTGGAAAATAAAGCTAGATACTTATAACAAGTTTAACAATCCTAAATGTACAGTAATTGATTTCAAGTTTGAATTTGAACATTTGAACTCCACTTTTCATGGTTTATTTTACCTGGAAACCCTAATTTCAAATAATTAGCAAAATCTATGCACACTACATAGCATTACTCTTATACTTTAATGTTTTTCATTATAATTCAGAAGGTCCATTATTTAAAAGTTTTATAATAACCCTAGTAAATATCACCTTACATTTCTATATCTCTTTCTGTTTAGAAAGTATTTTCCCTAACATTTTTACTAAATTCTAGTACCAACACCAAAAGAATTTGGGGTTCAGAGAGGACTTGTTCAAGGTTACACAGCTGTAAGTGGAAGACCTGGACTCAGCCAGCTAAAACATCTTGGTAAAATTATGCATCTAATATTTTTGAATAAATGAAAGAATAAATGCAAAAGTGAACATAATTCTAAACCAACAGAATGTATATGTAAAAGCACTTAATTTTTCTATTAAAATGTTTATGGGGCTTCCCTGGTGGCGCAGTGGTTGAGAATCTGCCTGCTAATGCAGGGGACATGGGTTCGCGCCCTGGTCTGGGAAGATCCCACATGCCGCGGAGCAACTAGACCCGTGAGCCACAACTACTGAGCCTGCGCGTCTGGAGCCTGTGCTCCACAACAAGAGAGGCCACGATAGTGAGAGGCCCGCGCACTGCGATGAAGAGTGGCCCCCGCTTGCCGCAACTAGAGAAAGCCCTAGCACAGAAACGAAGACCCAACATAGCAATCAAGCAATCAAGCAATCAATAAATTAAAACTTTAAAAAAAAAAAAATGTTTATGTTTTTACCCTATCCCATAATTTGGAATGTGTTATTTTACTACTAAATAACTATATCATTCCTTCTAATTCAACAAATACTTGATGAAGCAAAAATAATATAATTCTAGACAAGTCTTATTCTTGGCCACAATAAATCTGATGCCAATGTTCAATTCCTAAACAGCTTAGAGTTACTTTTACTGTATTCATCCTTGAAAATGAACTCAAATGTTACCTGCTCTGAGAAGCTTTCTCTGAATCACCTCCAGGGATAATGCCTGTGCTAAATGTTCTGATAATTCTCTGTTCATTCCCCTATTATGGAACTAACCTCTAGTTAAAGTGAAATATAATAGTAATAATAAAGAAAGAAAAAATGGAAAGAATTTACTAAAATTTGAAAATACTAATGTCAAACCTTTCTTACTATAGATTACAGGTTATTGCTAACCTACCATCAAAATATTTTTTCTGATTGAATTATTAGCCAAATCACTAGAGACCCTAAAATTATGATCATTAATCTTGATGTTCTTGAGTTCTTAGTTACTCTTTGGAACTTACTACATGCCCTGCAATAATTAATAATGCATACAATTCTATCTTCCAAGTCAGATTATAGGCTTCTTGAGGAAAGGAATCTGGCCATTGACTTGTCATCTATAACACTACCTTGAACAGAGCAAATGCTTAATAAACATCTAACAAATAGACATAATAAATGCTATAAACTGGAATATTTACGGGGCAACAATTAGTGTTACATGTTGTCATATGTTTTTAATGTTCTATATCCCTTAAAATGTTCTGAACTATTGAGCCATAGAGCTATGACCATTATATCCTTTTAGAATCTTCATCATGTTCAGTGTAGTGCACTACACAAACCTTAAAAACCTTATATCTCGCTAGGCATAAGCTTACAATTTTTCAAGCATAAAATAAGTATTAAAAAAAGCTGTGCTATAGTTTCCTAAAAATGACCAATTCAGTATATGTCAAGTCAGTTAGGAACAAATATTTATGAATGCCTATCATGTTTTAGGCATGGAATTCAGACAGAGAAATAAATACTCTCGAGAAACTTGCAGTCTAATATGAAAGATTAATATTAAACATGCAACTGATGAGTTCAATAATTACAAGAATGGAAACTAATGCAAAAAAGCAGCAAAAAACTATGATTAAGTATAATGGAGGAACTCACCTAGTCTGGGCACATAAAAGTATCTACACAGGTTAAAAAAAATACTATTTAGCTCCTTGAAGACAGGATCAGTATCTTATTGAATTTTGGTCCCCAAACCCTAGGACTGACAAAAATCAATAATTTGTTCAGTCAACAAATATTTACTGATTACCTACAATGTGTTAAGGCTAGGTTCTTAGGAAAGTGCTAGAAATGACAGCAGTGAGCAAGAAAGGAAAAGTCCCTTTCCTTGTGACTCTTATGGAAAAATCAATAAATGTTTGCTGAAATGCAATATAAAATTGTTTCATACGGGTTTTAATTTATTAGGTTTTAGTTTTATTTGGGGGAGGCTGTCAAGCAAGGCTGCCATAGTTGCCTCCTTAGGAATGTATTACAGTGGTGAAAGCTACTTGGATTTTTATTTTAACCTGTCTTAGCAATTTAAACAATGGATATTAATCTGTTATTAATTGATATTAATAACTATAACTATTTTTAAAGTATAACTTATAAAGTACTGAATAAAATACAAACTAGTCTATAAATGCTTATGTTTAAAATATGACATAAAATTAAACAAGATAAAAATATTTCAGACAGATGGTAGTCTTAAAAAAATCTAAATGAAATCTCTCTCTTCCTATTCTTTTATATCTGATTTTTTTTATAAGTTTTTTTTTTTTTTAATTTATTTATTTATGGCTGTGTTGGGTCTTCGTTTCTGTGCGAGGGCTTTCTCTAGTTGTGGCAAGTGGGGGCCACTCTTCATCACGGTGCGCGGGCCTCTCACTATCGCGGCCTCTCTTGTTGCAGAGCACAGGCTCCAGACTTGCAAGCTCAGTAATTGTGGCTCACGGGCCCAGCCGCTCCGCGGCATGTGGGATCTTCCCAGACCAGGGCTCGAACCCGTGTCCCCTGCATTAGCAGGCAGACTCCCAACCACTGCGCCACCAGGGAAGCCCTATATCTGATTTTTAAAAAGTTGTGAATGGGCCAAGTTTTGCATACAGTGCTTCCCTTAGTCATACTTAATTCAGCAATGTAATATGCACTAAAAGTGTGACAAATAATTCAAAAGAATATGAAAACTATATATGATAACAGATCCAAGCTTCTAGCCAACAAGTGAGAAATTACACTGACATAAGATGAAATTAAATGAGGATGATGTAACATCATTTATTTAAGTTTAAAAAATTGTTTTAAATGATGGAATTAAGAGGGTAGGCTAAAATAAGTACCTAGATCATGGAAAGTAATAACCCTATAGTCTGACCTGGTTAAGTGTCACAGAAAGGCAGTAAAACAAAACTGTCGGAAAAAAAGCACAGACTCTAAAACCAAACTGCCTAAGTTTAAATTCCAGCTCCACCATTTATTAGCTATGTAACCCTGAAAAAATTACTTGACCTTTCTGAGCCTCAATTCTCTTATTGGGAAAACTGAGCTAACAATAGTATAATAATCATTATAGGGTTCTTATAAGGACTAAATGATTTAGCATCTGTAAGGCTCTTAAAACGGTGCCCGGCACATAGCAGGTTCGTTAAAAACAATAGCTAATATTATTAGAGTATTAGGTTCAATTCAGGGTAACATATTTCAAGAAAGGCAAGCCAGACTATACTGATATTTTAAAAAGCAGTTTTTAATCCTTCTTAGGTCACCAACCCTTTGAAAGCTATAGATCTTTCCCCCAGAAAAAAATTATACAATTATGTTCAAGCGGTTTAGGGATCTCCTGATAGCCAACTATGACCCAAAAATTTTGGACACCACAGGTTAAAAATTCCTAACCTAAAGAAAGGTAAACAAGGTGGTAAGGAAAAATGAGGTCTAGAAACTGTAATAATGAGAACAGTTAAAGGTATATGGGAGTATTTGGCTTTGAAATATTTAGAACATGACAACTGCCCTCAATTTAAACTTACAGCAAGGCCTCAATAAAGAAGCAGTACAGTTGACACTTGAACAACATGGGTTTGAAATGCACAGGTCTACTTATACTTGGATTTTTTTCAATAAATACATACTACAGTACTACACAATCCACGGTTGGCTGAATCTGTGGATGTAGAACTGTGGATATGGAGGGCCAACTGCAAAATTATACATGAATTTTCGACCACATGGAAGTCAGTGCCCCTAGCTCCTGTACTGTTCAAGTGTCAACTGTACTCATGTTTAATTGCTCCAGATTACTGAAAAAGTAGAGGTTTCAGGAAGGCAGACTGGAATTCAGAATAAGGAAGAAAAAAGTCTAAATACCCATAGATTTCAGTATTATATGAAAGAGGATGAACCAGGTCAACTCTAATGATCCCACGTAAAACTAATTCAAGTTATCAACAATAGAGTTGGTCAAGAACTACTGTTAGGCACTAGTGACAGAAGTAAACAAAAGCAAACAAAAATCTCTGCCCTCATGACTCTAAGATTGGTTGGCAGAAATAGCATAGTCGCTAATCTGGAAAAACATATTTCACAAAGTAGCAAACATTTCTACCAGTCTACTCCAAAATCTATCACTTAGAGAATATGCTATAGCTATACCTTTAAAAATATTAGTTTTCAGAGGACTGAAACATAGCTGCAGCTTTAACATCTTTTACTGAGCAATTTCGAGGGTTTTTTTTTTTCCCCTTTAAAACAAACTTACTATTCCACATGATTAATATGAACTTGGAGTTGTTGAAAAAACAAGCCTGGTGATCTCCAACTAACCTGAGGCTTTACTGACAGATTTGAAATTCACCAACCAAATAATTACTTGATTCACCATAGAAACAACAGGACTCAATCACTCTACTCTTGTGGGGAATGAGAATTAGTTAAGCAACAGAAGAATAACTAAGAAATTAGAATTAGAAAAAGGACTTAAAAATGGTTATATTCAAATTTCATAAACATTTATATTCAGAAGTAACCTAAAAACTTTCTACTATGATATCAGAAATTTCAAGACTGATAAATGGCTAGATACTCAATATTTATGGATACTTGCAAATAACTACCTTTACCACATATTTTTAAAATGTTTCAGGAAGACTGTCATACACATTTATAGACACGCTTTCATATCCTACTCTCACTAGAAACAAAAACAAAGCAAAGCAAAGCAAAACAAAAAAAACCTTTTAAAATGTAAGATGAAATATGAAAATAATGGTTAGGGGAAGAATATGTGTTACACAATTACATAGTATGGCAAATCTATGCTCTGTAAAAATAATCTTGATCTAATTTTTGGAACTGCCCATTTTAGATTAGTATCCCAATTATAATGAAGGGGACAGGAAAATAACAGCAAATAGTATGGAGATGTTTAATAGAGTGTTTAAAAAAACTTCTGCAACTTGATGCTTAACCAAATAATTAAAATAACAGATTTTGAGAAAACTTCTCTTATAACAAAAGAAATCCCTTAAAGCTATATATTTCTACCTGTTTAAGACTGAACTTATTTTATGAAGATCTACTTGCTAGGCTTGGAAAAATCTAAAGTATCTTAAATTTTGATACAATTTTCCAGGAAAACACTGCATGTTTATATACTGTGTAGAAAAAAAGACACATTTTTAAATGCCTCGAAAGTATCAAACAGAACTAGCTTTAAGGAAATCTAAAGACATGATACTTAAACTAGATGTCCCATAGGTAACCTCAGCTATAGTCTAATCTGGTTCTTAAATAACCTCATATAATTACCTGTGTTTATTTCCTCTGCAATTTCCAAATCTTCTATTTGAATCATATGATCTAACATCTCTATAAAATGGTCTCTTATTTCTTCAGCTGACTCATCACCAAATTTATAATCACATAACATTACAGTGGATCCCGGAATGGGGACAAAAACTCGGTGAGGGAGGATGTGGAACTCTTTTTCAGAATCTAAAAGGAGAAGAAACAATATCAATATTTAGACAGGTCTGTCACTGGTATCAGTGATAAATACTGTATAAGTATATGAAAGCATATGCCAAAAGAAATAAAATCTTAAAAGGTCTTTTCATTTTCTAATTTATCTCGCACAAAATTGCTTACTGAATTCTTTAACTCAATACCTAAGGCCTCTGCAAGGGACATAAATGATACTCCCATGAAATATAAACTCACCTCTGCCTTCAATGTGAAGACATTGTTGATTATACATTCTTATATTATCCACTGTCCTATGAAGGAATACCTAGGAGATAATTTTGCCCCTGGTCTCAGAAGTTGTTTTTCTTGTTTGTTTTAACCTTACAAGTACTGAATTTTCTGAACAATTTTTCCCTTTTTCATGCAAGTTTACAGAGCCAAATTAGTGGCTCACCTACATCAAGTGTATATAGGTCGTGATAGCATTCATTTCTGTACTAATCTCACCACTGACTTCATCTTACATGATGTAGCCCCCTAATCAAGCATGTGTAGGACATTAAGATACACATTTTCTGTACTAACCTCACCACCAACTCCATCCTGCTTTCTTTTTCATTTTCCCTTTGCCTCGTTCTCATTTTTAATACCTACTTTACCTTCTTAACTTGTAATGCCTTTTTGTAAATAGCCTTAAGTCATTTTTAGAAAAAATAATCTGGACCTAAGTAAATAATGAATATTTCATTCTTCTTTCAACACACACATTTCGCTCAATTTCTAACATAAACACATAATTATTGTTTGGCTCAAAACCATGACTCTGATGCAAGTAACAAGATAGAGATTTTGTGTAAAGAATGACTTTTTTCAGCAATGGATATGATTTCAAAAGCTACCAATGTACAGACCAAGTAGAAAACCAGGGCTCACTTTAACAGTAACCTACCTTTCCTTGTCAAGAAACAAGTGGTAGCTTTATATAACTACAAACAGATGACAATGAAGAATGCCTTAAGTGTCATAGGAAATGTCGTGACTTAAATATGTAGTCCTGCCAGATCCTGCTTAATATATTGTTTTCAAATGAGAACTGGGAGAATTTTACTCTTTAACCAGACTGCCTCCTAGCTGTAAAATTATATTACTGCAATTTGTCTTATAGCATGTAAACTGTCCACACATTGATATTGGGAATATAGTATTTTATTTTGGGCCATAGTTTCTTAAAACAGGTTAAGTTCAAAATTTTCAAAGGTGGCCTAAGTGTAATTGGCATGCAAAATTTTAAAACAATTTCAAACTGCATTAATTCTAGGTTTGCCTGAAAAAGAGACAAATATGCTTGCTTATAAAATCAAATGTTAAAGAATTGGTTGCAATGAACTTACATTACTCATTAAAAAAAAAGTGCTTACAATTTTCAAGTTAAAGTTAAATTAAACATTTATTATCTAAATAAGACCAAGTTTTCTAGCTGGTCTGAGGTTTAAAATGGGAGAGGAAAGCTTTAAAAAAAACCATACATCTTAAAAAGTACTCAAAAAAACAATCCTTTAGGCGTATTCCCATAGCAGAGTATTTAGTTCAAAATTATTTAAATAAGTTCAAAACAGAGAAAAAAATTTAAAGTTAAGCCAATATGATAAGAATTGAGATTTTGCTGGTTAAGTATAGAATCCTAACTCATACTGGAATATTATAGAAAATTTTGTAGAATAGGCAATATCTGAGCTGACTCTTGAAAGACAAACAGACATTTGCATGAAGGGATGAGAAGCGCGATCCAGACAGTGGAACCATGACTACAGGCAAAGAGGAATATAAATGTTCTGAGAGGACAGGCAGTATGGATGGATGTGGATGTAGGGATGGAAGAAGGTAAGAGATTTCATAGCTGATGACCTCAGTTTTCACAATGAGTATGTCATCTACTGAGAGTAAGTTGGGCAGGACTGAATGCAGGCGGATAGAGAATAATGAAGAAAGCCTGGAATACTTGTTAAGGGAAGGAAAAGGGGAAGACCAGAATAAGTAAAGGGACTGACTGGAGTTCTTATTTTATTTATTTATTTATTTATTTACTGTCACCTGAAGTATTAAGTTCTTTCATCTGGATAGCCAGAATTTAAAAACTATGTTTACTTTAAAGATTAAGAATGTAATGTTAATATGCCCTTTGCAGACTTCCTTATGCATGCAAAAAATATTCTAGTTCAGGTTAATTTCATGGCATACATTCTAGATTTTACCATATTACAAACCTACAAGATTTTACCAGTATATAAGAAGCATAAGCAAAACAAATATCGTATATTAATGCATATATGTGGAACCTAGAAAAATGGTACAGATGAACTGGTTTGCAGGGCAGAAATTGAGACACAGATGTAGAGGACAAACGTATGGACACCAAGGGGGAAAGTGGCGGGGGAGGGGTGGTGGTGGTGGGATGAATTGGGAGATTGGGATTGACATATACACATTAATATGTACAAAATAGATAACTAATAAGAACCTGCTGTATAAAAACATAAATAAAATTCAAAAATTAAAAAAAAAAATAATATTGTGTTAGCTATTCTAGGTCTTGTGCCCCTTCATACAAACTTTAGAATCATTTAGTTGATATCCATAAAGTAACTTGCTGAGATTTCGATAGGAATTTCATTGAATCTATGATCAAGTAGGAAAGAATTGACATCTTAACTATATTGAGTCTCTCAATCCATGAACAAGAACTATCTATCCATTCATTTAGATCTTTGATTTCTTACATCAGAGTTTTATAGTTTTCCATATACAGTTTCTATGTATATTTATTAGATTTATACATAAGTGTTTCATTTTCGGGGCCCTATTGTATTGTATATGTTATTTATTCATTGCAAATTCCAATTGTTCATTTCCATATATAGGAAAACACTGACTTTTATAAATTACCTTGTACGCTGTGAACTTGCTAGATCACTTATTAGTTAGAGTTTTTCGTATCCTTTTTGTGACTTTTCTAGATAGACAATCATGTTATCTGAAAAGTTTTATTTTTTCCTTCCCTATCTGTATATATTTTGTTTCCTTATTGCACTACCAAGGACTTCCAGTAAAATGATGAATAGGGAATTAAAAAAAAAAATGTCCTGCTGGGATTTTGACCTGCATTATGTTGAATCTATAGATCAATTAGGAAAAAGTTGACGTCTTAATAACATTGAGTCTTCCAATCCATGAGCATGGCATCTTTCTCCAATTATTAGGTCTTTTCTAATTTGTCTTGGCAGTGTTTTGTAGTTTTCAGTACATAGATCTTATATATATTTTGTTAGATTTATCTCTAAGTATTTTATGGTTATTTGAATTCTATTATAAATGGTATTTAATTTTTAAAAAATTTCCAGTTTTTTCTTACTATAGAGAAATATAATTGAGTTATATATATTGACCTTATATTCTGGGACCTTGGTAAATTCACTTATTAGTCCTAGTAGTTTTATTTTTAAAGATTCTTTTGGATTTTGTGTGTACACAATCATGTCACCTGAGAATAAAGACAGTCATTTCTTCCTTTAAAAAAAAAAAAAAAAAGAAGAAAGATAAGCTAAGTAAAATGAGGACTAAATTTAAGATCTAACAATTGGGTGTATATATACTCAACTTCAAAATTTACACGTTCGTATTATTATACTTGCAATATATTTTTTTATCTTGATATCTTAAAATCTACTAACATGTTGCTGGAATAATTATCCTCTTACTACAGTTCAAAAAATGTATACTTATACTTGGTTCATTTTTGAAATATAAGGCTACACTGCACAAAACTTAAAGTTAAGAAAGTTTAAATACAACCATCATTAAATAATTCTCTTCCTTCAGTACCTCCAACTTAATAGTCACTACTACTTGATGAGGGCTTGGCCTACCAACCTGTATTAGGGACTTTAAAAACATCATCTTCTTTCATCTCACAGGCTCGAAAAATAGCTACTATAATCCCTGTTTTTCACATAAGACAGTGGATGCTTAGACAGGCTAAATTATTCGCCTGAAGTCACTCCAGTAGTGTTAGAGTAGACACAGAACCCAAGAACTTCAGTCTTTGCTCTTTCCACCAAACTACACTGCCTATTCTCTCTTCCCACAAGCTCAAAGGCTACTCAATTATCAGTGAAAATATTCTTTCATTTTGTAAAAATGTAAGATTGGATGATAACATTAACTTCTAATATATCAAATTTAATGTATAAACAACTGCTATTAGAAGTAATTAATTTTACTGATTGGACATCAGCAAAAATTTCAAAATACTAACTCACTTAATAGAATACTAGAGCAGTCATTTGATACCCTTTTTATGAAGCATTTGTAATGGAAAGGAATATTTAACTAATGTGTGTGATAAGGCAGATCTTTGGCATTATTGGTGGATATATCCCCATGTCCCAGAAAATCCTCAAATTCACAGTTCAGTTGTAACACATACTGTTACTCAGAAAGTGAAGTAGTGTTTAATACCATGAGTTATCACACACACAAAGTCAAGTAGCAAAAACAAAGCCACAGAGATGAGACTGCTAGACTAATTGGGTGGCTAAGTGACCAGGTTTTACATACTTCCCAAAACAAAACTCTCAACCCAATTGCTGCATGTAAAATTCAAATTCATGTCTCAGCAAAACTATACATTATTAGTGGATGGGTTTTTCCACTAATAATAACTTCAGGGTTATTTGTGAAGTACATGAAAGACAGATGTTAAATCTGGAAATTCCAGGTATCTATCATACTAGGAATAGAAAAAAGATTATAATCAGTCAACCAAACCTGATATACTGGCTATTATAACTAAAAGAAGTTAGTTATACACAGGAGCTATGCTTTTCTCCTATAAAAATAAACATATTCCCTTAACAAGCTAATATGTATGTTTCAACTAGTACATATTCAACCGTGAATTGCAAATCCACCTGAATAGTAGAAAGGCAGATAAATGTGTAGCTTCAAAAAGCATACTCAGGGCTTCCCTGGTGGCGCAGTGGTTGAGAGTCTGCCTGCCAACGCAGGGGACATGGGTTCGAGCCCTGGTCTGGGAAGATCCCACATGCCACGGAGCAAATGGGCCCGTGAGCCACAACTACTGAGGCTGCGCGTCTGAAGCCTGTGCTCCGCAACAAGAGAGGCCACGATAGTGAGAGGCCCGCGCACCGCGATGAAGAGTGGGCCCCGCTTGCCACAACTAGAGAAAGCCCTCACACAGAAACGAAGACCCAACACAGCCAAAAATAAATAAACAAATAAATAAATAAAAATAAATTTTAAAAAAAGCATACTCAATATTATAATTTTCTTTTTGAGTAAAAAAATTTTGTCTAATACAAATTACTGAAAAGGTATAAATTGTTCATGTTTCTCAAAAGATGGAATAGTTATAAAAGGTTAAGACACCATGACTCAGCCTTTTTTAAATCTAGTAAAGTCTGTTAGAGAAGAGATGAGAAGTATATAAACTAGTACACACACACAAAAAAAAAATTGGAAAGAAAAAGAAAGATCAGTTGCATATACACCTATTAAAGACTCTATTATATATAATGGTCAACACTAATAAATTAATGGCTTTAAAATGGTAACACAGACAGTCTCTTCAATAAGTGGTGCTGGGAAAACTGGACAGCTACACGTAAAAGAATGAAATTAGAACACTCCCTAACACCATACACAAAAATAAACTCAAAATGGATTCGAGACCTAAATGTAAGACTGGACACTATAAAACTCTTAGAGGAAAACATAGGAAGAACACTCTTTGACATAAATCACAGCAAGATCTTTTTTGATCCACCTCCTGGAGTAATGGAAATAAAAACAAAAATAAACAAATGGGACCTAATGAAACTTAAAAGCTTTTGCACAGCAAAGGAAACCATAAACAAGACGAAAGGACAACCCTCAGAATGGGAGAAAATATTCGCAAACAAATCAATGGGCAAAGGATTAATCTCCAAAATATATAAACAGCTCATGCAGCTCAATATTAAAGAAACAAACAACCCAATCCAAAAATGGGCAGAAGACCTAAATAGACATTTCTCCAAAGAAGACATACAGATGGCCAAGAAGCACATGAAAAGCTGCTCAACATCACTAATTATTAAAGAAATGCAAATCAAAAGTACAATGAGGTATCACCTCACACCAGTTAGAATGGGCATCATCAGAAAATCTACAAACAACAAATGCTGGAGAGGGTGTGGAGAAAAGGGAACCCTCTTGCACTGTTGGTGGGAATGTAAATTGATACAGCCACTATGGAGAACAGTATGGAGGTTCCTTAAAAAACTAAAAATAGAATTACCATATGATCCAGCAATCCCACTACTGGGCATATACCCAGAGAAAACCATAATTCAAAAGACACATGCACCCCAATGTTCACTGCAGCACTATTTACAATAGCCATGTCATGGAAGCAACCTAAATGCCCATCGACAGACGAATGGATAAAGAAGTTGTGGTACATATATACAATGGAATATTACTCAGCCATAAAAAGGAACGAAACTGAGTCATTTGTTGAGACGCGGATGGATCTAGAGACTGTCATACAGAGTGAAGTAAGTCAGAAAGAGAAAAAGAAATATCATATATTAACGCATGTATGTGGAACTTAGAAAAATGGTACAGATGAACCGGTTTGCAGGGCAGAAGTTGAGACACAGATGTAGAGAACAAACGTATGGACACCAAGGGCGGAAAACCGCGGCGGGGTGGGGATGGTGGTGTACTGAACTGGGCAATTGAGATTGACATGTATACACTGATGTGTATAAAATTGATGACTAATAAGAACCTGCAGTATAAAAAACCAACCAACCAAACAAACAAAAAAACTAATACTACACTTTCTTTGGGTTATTTGTATGGAAATATGTTAATATAAATGTTTCAGACATTACATGAAATTTCTAAATATCTTATATGTTCCAGTATAATTTATAAGTCATAATTCTAGTTATTTCTTTAAAATGTATATCTCAGAAATAACTAAAAAAAAAAAAAAAGGTAACACAGCTTATCTATTCTGTCAAAAATTCATACAAAATTTTTCTTTTTAAATACTCCCTGAAATTATTAAATGTTGACAGATTTACTATTACAAGGTGTTCAAAAACTTTTTTTTAGGTGGCAACTGAAAATTTTCATTCAATAAGAAAAGTAAATGATGACATATTGTTTTAAAAAAGATATATGCAGTTAAAAAGATGATATTATCTATTATATCTTGACATCCTAATATATTAATTGAACACATGCAAAAAAAGTACTAAATATTATATTCATAACTTTTTTTTCTGGAATTTCATTCAAAAGCAGATCCTCAAATAGTATTTCACAACGATCAGCAACTGTATTCAATATATCTCTTTTCATGGCCTATGGAAAACCAAAACAAACCACAATAAGAAATAAAATCCATTTCCTTAAATTTGCATTATTTTATTACCAAAACCCCCCACATAAATGACTTCCCTGTATAATCATGTCCACTAAAATAACTAGTACGTCATTCCATTTGTCCATTTATGTAACAGGCTTATCTATACATTAACAGTTTAACAGCAAATTTACCCAGACTTCATCTAAACAGTAAATTTAAACCAAATAAATGAACAAAATTTTGCATCTGAACAAATAATGCTAGTGGTCCAAATTAGAAAATGCATAACTATGACAAAAGTGCCAGTCATCATTTTTTAAATTTCTAAATTATATTGATTATAGAACAATACCTAGTAATTCTTTGTAGGTGTACTTTTCCTGTTATTTAAAAAGTTCAATTTCCCTCAGAAGAAATGATTTCAAATATTCTAATATGTTACAACTGTGGAACACTTAATACACTTGTATAATCACTTCAAAAAGGTATAAAAATAGACATTCTACAAAGGAAAATCTTGGGACCAATTACCGGTATATTTGGACTGCCCAACAGACTGGACTTTTATCAGTTAAAATCAAATGAATAATTATGAAATTTGAGATTGAAAAAAGGTAAAATTTTAAGATTTTTGAATAATTATGTTAACATGCTTCAGTTTTTCATATACCAGTTATTCCTTTTTTTTTTTTTTTTTTTTACCTGTACAGCATCTTTAACCTTGGGTTTATTGCTATGAATATAAGCTCTGCATTTCACAGCACCCTTAAGGTTTACAGAGCCACTGCAGATCTGGACTGTGGCTGTGGATCTGTGGTCTGAATTCAGAAGCTGAAAGACAAAATCTGTTTAGATTCTAATAGCCAATGACTATTAATTATGTGAAACATTTAAACATTATATATGTGAGTCATTTCATGAAGCAAGAAGGAATTTTTAACTGGACCAGGTGTCTGAAAATATTCCCCATAAATTTTTAAAAGGCCTTCATATTTCTCCTTATAAGTTACATGTTATTTTCTGAGTATTTTGAACATACTCTGAAATTAAATACACTACATCTAATTTTTTTCTTACTAATATAACCATGTAAAGTACCAATATTCATTCAATACGTTCATTAAACATACATTATTTGCAGATTACGCAGATAAGTACTATTAAGATGAAAAGATGTAAAAAGAAGATATGATCTAGTAAGAGAAGGTACACTATGCAAGATCTGCACAAAAATAACTGGAATACAAAGCAGGATGTGATAAATATGATAAAATTACAAGCAACATATAGACACTCATTTATTTATACATTTTTAACTCATAACTTTTATAGACTGAAGGTAATGTTATAGGCTTCACAGCAGAAAAAAAGCAAGTCAACTATGCCTGTCACCAGAAAATGATACCAGTGATTGTCATTTTCACCTCACAGACCCATTCTTATTTAATCTAAGTAGGGTTAGTTTATGCATGGTTTTGAGCTTTTTCACAGACATTTTTAACCTTATCATTTCAGTAAGTGCCAAAACAAGGAGAGGATCGAAACTTTGAAAGTACTACTAGAGGCCCATAAAATCACACTGGAACCAAAAATTATGATTAAAAAAAAAATAGACATGGTAAAAATATATGTTCTAAGTGTACCTGAAATAAATATTCAACAATAGGGTCAATTCTGAAGAACAGAAACAAATCATACAACCCGTGACCAGTGCTAACTAACCATGTGCCTAGGCAGTAAGAAACAGTCAGGAAGTGATGAGGACAAATGGTGAAGAAATCAAAAGACTTGAATATGTAGCCACTGAAAGAGCATGAATAGTCAACGTCTAATGTAATTCAGGCAAAGGCTAAATTTTTTTTAAGAATTTAAACTTAAACACAGTCAAGGTCTTGGTAAAAAATTTGTCACAGACCAAATAAATAGTCCAGAAGATTCCAGGTCCATGCAAAAATGTCAATCATCAAACCAAGCAAAAGGGTGATGATGCTGATACTCTATTTGGAATAAGCTTCTTATGATACTTGTGGAGATCACTGATATATCAATAAGTGGAGCAGAGGAGGAGTAATGGGCTTCCCTCATCCACTCAACAGAACTTTACTATAGAAAAATAATGCTCTATTTTACATACTTAATATCTAATTTACAATACATATTATATAACACATTTACAGCATATATATTATATATGCATAAATTAGAACATTATTTTCCAAATGGACTAGACTATATATATAAAAGACTACACACACACACACACACACACACACACATACCAAGGAGAAGACCTTTTAAAGAATAAAAGGACTGCTTCACTCCTTTTCAGTGGAAATGTATCTGGGCTCTATACAGGTCAACTCGCCTTGGTTTCTTTGGACTTAGGAACAAACTAGCTACTTTGGGAATCTAACCTATTCATAAGTGGAGGAACTTCTGTGATGCTGACATGATATTTTGGAAAAGGAAAGACCCCTCTGGTTATGGCGACCAAATGAAACCTTACTGAAATGGTAACATTTGGGCTAGATCTTCATGTATAGAATAGGAGGAGTTTGACAGTCTGGATGATAAGGGAAAAAAATGGCACTGGTAAGACAGACGGCTCGGGAAACACACAGAACTTTGAAGGCATAGAAAGCATACCTCTAGAATAGTAAGTTAGAAAATAATGGAAAGGCATGTTGAGGCCATGAAAAGCCTTGAATTAGACTTTCCTAACTAGTCAATATAGAGCAATTAAGGAATTTTAAGCAAGGAAAGTAACACAATCGGTGTCTAACCCTTATACACACTTAATAAATACTAACTGAAAAAAAAAACTAGTAAGTAAATGAACAGTGAATGAATGCAAACTGTGATTCAGAAAGGATAATCTGAGGTAATATACAGGATAGATCAGAAATACGGAAGATATTCCAAGAGATATACAAACAAAGGTATCAGGATTTCGGAGAATGAATCACTTTGGACAAGAATGAATAGATGGAGAGAAACTAGTTAAGAGTTACTTGTGATAAACTAGGTAAAATAATTATGTTGTAAGGCTAATGGCACTGGGACTATAAGGAAAATAAAAGAGGAGCTATGCTGCAAAGAAAAAATCAACAAGACTTGATGAAGGGTGACTGGGAGGAAAGTGGCATCAAATACTTATTGACTACTTATTATATATTGGTCATTTTAAAGTTTCCAGCTGGCTGACCAGTGGAATTATTGACAAAAATATATGATACCATATACTATTAATTATAATAAATTATCTCATGATATTATCTTCTACTCTTCTCTCTATATTCCCACCCTCTACACATCTTCTAACTGCAATTTTATAACTAAAATAATTTTAACTGAATTGTTTAATAAACCGAGAGGTCACATAAGCATAACTAGTAAAAAGCGTATAGGTAGAAGAATAGCCTTAAAATAAAGAACACTTCTAAAATCAAAAAGGAGGAGGAAAACTAAAGACTGAAAGTACTTTTAAGATACTGAGAAGAGAAACTGAGAAATGTTTAGTGGCGTAAGTCCAACAACAATTTAGTAATGTTCTATTGCTAAACACAGAAAAGGAAAAGAAGAAATTAAAGCATCCTCATATGACAAACTGCTTTTGAGTCTATTTTATTCAGTTAAAAAAATATATAAGTCCTGGTAGTATTTCCCTGTTTCAACATTTTCAGTATATTGAAATGAAAAGTTTTCTAAAAACATGGATGTTCTTTATACCCTATCTGGCCTCTAGGATAATTTCCAGCAGGATTAAAATCAAAAGTATGCATACTTTTAGGAATAATTATGCAACTTTAAATTCCTGAAAAGAGATGTGTAATTTAAAACAACCATATAAAAACATAAACCTTGCTAATACTGTGTGGGTTTTGTCAAATCAGAGGTATAAATCTGCTTCAAATTAGGTATATAACAACTCTTGGCACATCTGTGCACACTTATTTTTAAGTTAAGAATTGCAACTTTGCTCATAAAACTTACAACACCAAATATCATACACATGTATATGTGTGTACATATATATGTGTATGTATACATATATACATTTTTTCCTAATTACTATCTACTTGATGTTAAAATTTTAATAGGCTTGAGACAATAGACCCAAATAGATTTTATTAAAATAATGTATCTTGGGAATAACTTTCTTAGAACTGAACATTTTTTATAGTCCTTTACATCTCTAAAATTCTTTGACTCTCTAACAATAACCATAAAAACAGAAACAATTTCATTAAGCTTATTCTAAGAAATACTGTATTTTAATTTTAGATAAGGAGTATGTTAAAATATTTACCAACTGTGTTAGCACTCTGACATCAAAAGAATGATTAGCTGCTTGAGTATTTCCTCTAGAAGATTTTTTCTGAAACAACACAAAAATTTAAAAAATTAGATTGTTGAGGTTGGAGTGGAACATAAAAGACAATTTAGGGACTATCCGACATACACTAATTAACTCAGAGGGAAAACAGGTCTTATTATTTGTCTTATTTTAGCTTTTTCTATAGATGTGTAACTTTGTGTAGTCTACATCAATTAACGTGCACTCTTAAAAACCATTTATCTCCTACTTTTATTCCCCTAAAGCAAGGATCGGCAAACTATGGCCTATGGGTCAAATTCAGACTGCCACCAGTCTTCGTAAATAAGGCTTTACTGGAACACAACCAAGATCAGTCATTTACATATTGTCTATGGCTGCTTTCATGCTACAACAGCAGAGCTGAATAGTTGTAAGAGAGAACACATGGCCTGCAAAGCCTAAAATATTTACTGTTTGGTTTTTTACATTAAGTTCACTGATCCCTGCTCTAAAGGGAGAGATCACCAAAGTTCCTCTTCAAATCGAAGATATTTTAGAAGCCCATATAGGCCCCTCTTATAAAATGGCCAAATTTAGTTTTTAAACTGTTATTAGGGCAGAACATGACTTTAGTTTTAAGCAAGCAGTTTACACTGTAGAAATTAGATGTTATTTAGATGACACTCTCTCCTTTAGGTTTCAAAATTCCTATGATTTAAGAAATAATCTCGTATCATTTTCTGAGAAAAACATTTGCGCTTTAGTTTAAAAGACCTTAGAAATAAAAAGTAGATGAATTGTTTTCATGAAGGCAAGGCCTAAAGAACTAAAGATAAGTCATCTTTTATTTTTCCTTAAGCACAAATAATTTCATAAGAAAGATGATTTTCTCTTAACTCACCTGTCCTTCTAATAGGTCACAATCTTCATCTTTAACTTGTCCATTAATCAAATAAATACTATTTTCTATTTGCTTGGCCCAATGTATAAGTCCATTCTTAAAAGAAATACAACATGGATATCATTCAAATATAATGCCATCTCAAACTCCCTCGAGTCGACTTTTTTCTACCTAGTATACTGAAATATTAAAAATCCCTAAGTATCAGCAATGTGGCATTTAAATTCAATATCATAAACAACAAAAAAGTGTATCCCCAATTTTTGGCACTTTACCCATATTTAATAATAGTTTTTCTAATCTTTTTCCCAAACTAACATTTATGTCACAGACCTAGGAGACTTAATAACCACAGTCAAATAAAATTCAATAATTCCTGTTATCTTAAAAAAAGTGAGAAAAGAGAAAGAGCCTCAAACAAATATATAAAGCAGTATTAAAGAAGAAAAAATAAGCAAGCTCCATTTACCTCCTTCAATAGGAAAAAAGAAGAGAAATAAGTTATGAACAAAATGGTACAGAAATACAAAAAAGAACTGGAAGATGGAAAGCAAAACTAAAGATGAAGATAGTTCCCTGTGCTATACAGTAGGACCTTGTTGTTTATCCATTCTATATGTAACAGTTTGCATATGTTACTCCCAAACTCTCAATCTATATTCAATATCCTGTGATAACCCATAATCGAAAAGAATATGAAAAAGAATATATGAATCACTTTGCTGTACAGTAGAAATTAACACAACATTGTAAATCAACTATATTTCAATAAAATAAATTTTTTAAAAAACTAAAGATGAAGAGAAAGCAAGAAGACCAAAGAGTACATCTTCTTACATAATTATATTTTACAATGTACATAATTACATGTTAATTAACAAATATTTATGGAGCACTTATTATGCTAAATACATTAGTATGATAACAATGTCCCACCTCTAATTTTTTAATCTGGGCAGAGCAACAAATTAGTTACCCATAACAATATTATTATAATTAGAATGCAATTTTTGAGGATTATAAAATGAATGGCACAGACAACCAGAATAAAGGCAGATCATCTATTCAGCAATCACTAAAGAAAATTCATTTTACCCTGATACCTTTGTATTTTTCTCCAGAGTATAGCTGACAGAAGTAGTAGACAGTGGGACATGAATATTAATATATACTGTACACTCTAAAGAAAGCCATGAAGCTGATAGTCCATTTTGATACTTCCAATCTGCTGGTTTTGCAGAACTCTTTAGCAAAGGGGGAAAAACATAAAATATGTGATTTACGTAAAACACACGGAGCAATAAAACATCATAAAATGTACAACCCAGTAACTTATACAAGCTGTTATCTAATATATTTGGCCAAATTCCTTCATCAAAGGGTAATAGGTTAGAACTAAATAAAAATAAAGCATGCATTAAAAGTTCAGTATTCTTCAGCATATCCCAGGCAATCTTGGCAACTCCCTCGCCCAGTGAAAGGCTTGCTTAAAATTCTGACAAGTCCTCTGGTCCTGTAGTTCCCATCTGTAGCTTCAACAGTGTCAATTCTGAAGCTTCTGGTGGACAGTAAATAATCACTGAGCAAATACTAAGTGCCAGACATTTTCCTTTCTGTCCTATCCTTGCTAACAGAATACTGCATTACTTTTTCACACTGCTTCTTTTTTTTTTTTTTTTTTTGGCCACACTGCATGGCCTGTGGGATCTTAGTTCCCAGACCAGGGATCAAACCCGTGCCCCCCTGCAGTAGAAGCATAGAGTCTTAACCACTGGACCACCAGGGAAGTCCCTCACATTGCTTTTTAGACACCTTGGCAAAATGTTAGTCTGGATTCTGCTGAGTACAGACAGCTTGTTTACTGGGCACTGTGGCTCCCACAAGTCTAGACACTTTTACTGCTAGCCTCTCAAATATAATACCAGACACATAAACAAGGTAGGGACAGCTTAACAAAAATATTTTAACAATAAAAAAAAAATATATAAATTGTCCTTGTCTGTAGTGAAATTAATCATATTTCAAAATAAAAAACTACAGGTGGTTGTGGACATTAATAGGAAGAGATAGCACTGAAAATTATTAAAACTAAAAATTGAATTTTATTTAAAAATAGTTTGCAACACAGAAAAATCTTTAAGGAGCAGTTTTTCTTACCTTTGGATTGTGGATATCATAAGTTCGACAAAATATTCTTTATTAATTAAGGATAGAAATAACCAAAAAAATAAAAAATAAGAAAGCAATTCTTGATAATCAAAAGAAAATAAACCGTCAAAAAATAAAAATAAAGTATACGCATCCAAGAGTTTTTACAAAATCATACCACTTCATGGCATGACACTTAAAGATATGTATACACATATATATGTATGCATATGTTTGTGTAAATACATATACTTATATATATATAAATTCCTCTGACTATAATACTTGTGGTACTTTAAACTATTTCCTGTTTATAAATCCTGATAATCACAATGAACAGAATGATAGCTCTTACAAAACTGTCCTCAAATACAGACCCTTTTTAACAAATAGGAGTGCTGTTTTGAATGAAGTCAAGCCTGGGAATGTTTATTGGGTCAAAGGGTCTGTACATGAAACTTTCTAGTTAAATACCAAAGGAGTTAACAGCCCACCTTCTACAGGAATGATCCCTTTTTGAATTTTGTCTTTTTGCAGGTCCTAATTTATTGGGCCCTTGCATTGCTTCACTCCCTTGGTGAGGCTGCCTCATGCTTGGGAGGTACTTGCCCTGGTAATATGTAGAGGAAAGAAACTAAGAAGGCCCTATAATTGGCTTTTAGTGTCACTTGATCTTGGCCAAAGATATAAAAATTGCCAGCTCGGTGCACCTGTGCTTTGCATTGAACATTTTATCTATAGGAACTGGAGGTAAACAAAATAAAAGCATTACTTTGCCTAAGCTGTACCTTTCTGTAGGGGCCCTAGTGTATTTTAATGTACAGGGGTGGAGAGCTGGGAAAGAGTTCAGAATGCCCAGTCCTTGCCACCTCTCTCAAACTCTTTACAACCCTGACACATGATTAACAACCATTCTTACCATTATTATTGGCAGTCCGAATTATGTGTTATTTACAGAAAAACGTACAAACTAAGCCTATTTTTTAAATGATGACTTAAATAAATGTTTGGGGAAAAAACCTGCAGGAACATTATTTTGGTATCATATACTTTAGAACATAAACACCTAAATAAAAGATACTTTTTTGTAGAAGAGCAAAAGTGAAGTGTCACTCGTTCTGAGACCTCCTCGTCTGTGAAATTCCACAGTCTCTTTTTATTCATAGATTTTTCCACAGCAAATACTAGCTGAAAGAGAGGAAAACACATCAACTGAATGCAAAATAAAATAGAAAGAGAGTGCAGAAAAAGACAATTATAATATCCTTAAGCACCCATCTAGCTTTAAAATTCCACGATGCTATCATTAAATTTCCTTTTTCTCAAAAGAAAGAGTGAAACTGATTATTAACCATTTAGATTCCATGTTTAGGGATATACAAAAATTAGGTATTAAATAAAAAAATATAATTCACTGTCATTAACGATCAACTGAACATGATTTGGGGCAACTAACATTTAAGTGAAGTACAGAATAAAGACTTTAAGTAGAATGAGAAGTGACAAGTGATTTTTAACCTATAAAAATGGAGCGTGTCACCCATTTGGCATTTCTTATTTAAATGTCACAAAAGATGTAAGGTAATACATAAGGGCACATAAAATATAGTAATAACATAAATTCTAAGTGAAAAAACATCAGAAATAGTGACAAAAATCTATGCCACATGTAAGAATTATAAAAATGCATACTTGATATGGGGAGAGGGTTCATAAATTTGGCTCTAAGCTTTCTAAAAATAATGTGCACAGAGAAACCCAATCAGTTCCCTAATTCGCACGGTCCAGAAGCTAAACAATTGATCAGAAGAGGCATAACTTTCTTAATAATGATATCAAAAGAAATTTCTTCAAAGACAATATTATGTAATATAACAAACAAAGTTCTTAGCAATGACCTTACGGGAGACAATGACAAGTTTTATAAGGTTACTTCATATACTGTCCCTCAGTGCAGGTCAATGGAAACAAAGTTAGATAATTAAAACGCTACAATTTCTGAAATAGGGCATTTCTAAAATTTTACATGCTTCTTAGAAACGAAAGAGATACAAAAAGCAAGAGGAAGGAGGATCTACTGCATCTCTCTAGCACTGAGCCCACATTCAACCCAACCACAAGAGGATGCACAGCCAATGCTATTAAATACACATGGATATAGATTACATTTCAAAATGCCAAATAGGATGAACGATTGTGAAAGAGGTACATTTATTTAAAATGGTAAAAATGGCAGAAGGTTGAATAACTTGCCAGGGGAGGGATTATCACCATTTTCTTCCTTTACCTCCATAAGTACAAATATCAAAGGTTTGAAGGTGGGATATTTGATGGGAGAGAATGTTACAAAACTGGAAGAATCTGTAGCACCTGGATTCTTAGCTGTACACTTTACTAGAAAAAGGTTTGGGGGGATTCTGTGGGGTTTTGCACTTCTCAAGATAATGAGGTCTCCTTCTCTCTTGGGGTGGAAAATAACTTTTGAAGGCTTATTTGGATCTTAAGTACTAAAAGAGATGAAAACTGGCTACACAGTTTGCTTTAGGTTTGGGCTTAAGGGGAAACAGCTTGTGGACCCTCACATTTACTTGTAAACCATGTTACCCAAATAACTGACATAGGAATTAAACAAAAAGCAGGGGATTCATAATAGATACTCGGTCCAGAAATAAAGAATAAGTATCTGACTGTCGTTATTTTATGTCTTACTCTCAGGATCCTGAGAGAATTGAAGAGGTGAAGAATTGCAAAACCTATTAATTTCATATTACAGCAATCACTTGGAACTAAATGGAAGGTCTAGCAGAATACTGCTACTGCACAAGAAAAATTGTTAAACCATTATAACTTGTTTCACAATAGTAAAAAATTATCTTTAAAATAACGACTATTTTAAAAATATGTAGCTTTGGTTGAAAATATAAATACTGACATGTATTACACTCAAGATACCAAGCAATTGGGTGGAAAAAGCTGTTTCAACATAATCCCAGCATAGAGAATTAATCTAAATATGCCTAGGATCACTGTATACAAGTATAATCAATTAAGATATAACTTTAAGAATTTCTGATATTTCAGACTTACTCTATGTAGGATATTTTGAAATTCATTTCCCATTTCTAAAGTTGTAATAATAAATACTCCAAGAACTAAAAGTCCCCCTGGTAGCATTCTGGATACCTAAAAACAGAAATATAGTATTAGCTAACAAAAGCATTTGACATCATATGCAATCTTTTGTGTTTGAGAAGCTAAATATTAAATCAGCAAATGCCTACCTAGTACCAACTATATGCAAAGCATTGAAGTAGGGGCTTTGAAAAAACTGGTTAAAATATTGAGAAATGGGGACTTCCCCGGTGGCACAGTGGTTAAGAACCCGCCTGCCAATTCAGGGGACACTGGTTCGAGTCCTGGTCTGGGAAGATCCCACATGCCACAGAGCTACTAAGCCTGTGCGCCACTACTACTGAGCCTGCGCTCTAGAGCCTACAAGCCACAATTACTGAGCCCGCGTGCCACAACTACTGAAGCCCGCGCGCCTAGAGGCTGTGCTCTGCAACAAGAGAAGCCACCGCAATGAGAAGCCTGCGCACCACAATGAAGTGTAGCCCCCGCTCGTCGCAACTAGAGAAAGCCCGTGCACAGCAACAAAGACCCAACACAGCCAAAATGGATGAAAACCAAGACGAATGGGGTGTTATTATGCACACAATCTTCCTAGAGTGTTCTTAACTTTTTACCTTAAAACTACTTTATAAATAAAACCATTTAGTAATGACACTCTTTAGCTACATCAATAAATAAACTCCTTTCTCCTAAGACCGAAAACTAAAATATCTCCTAAATTTTTCAATGGCTTCCACTATCAGCTAAATAAAATACAAATTTTTATCTTAGACTGGTATTGCAGACTCTCTAAAATCTGGCTGATCTGATATTCAGAGCCTCATTTGATACTACTGCCCACGAAATATTCAAGCATCAATCACAAACTTCTCACTGTTCTCCACATATATGGCTAGGCTTTCTAACTCTATACCTTTACTCAGGCTGCTCACTCAGCCTGAAAAGACTTTCTCTTACACGTCTACATGTCTGAACTCTACTGAATACCTCGAAGTCAGCTTGAGGAAGCTGCCTTCCCTGATCCTTTGATCTCCAAACTCCTGCAGGACCTCAGTGTAGTTTTCCCATGGAGCTTATCACATGAACGTGTACTATGGTTATGTCTGAACCTTACTAGTTGATCTGGGAGCTCCTTAATGGAAGAAGTTAATTCTCAACTACCTTTGTATCCCTATAATATTCAGCAGAGTCTGGGATTTGAGCAGAGGGGGTCCAACTTGAAACTCCATTGTTTCCTATTGTTTAGATTTACCTCAATTTTTAAAGCTTTCTTATTGATATTGGGCATTTAATATTATTTCCAATTTTTCTGTACCTTAAAATAATATTGGTTAAAAATCCTAGCAAGTTTCTGTGTTCACAGGATTATTTGCTTATAATAAATCTCCTGAGGTGGGTAACTAGGTTAAAGGGTCATACATATTTTTAAGGATTTTGACACATCCTACCAGTTTGTCCTGCATAATATCTGTGATTTTCCTTCCACATCATTGTGGCTAGTTCCTAGTGCCACATGTATTCCTTTCTACCATCTATACTCATAGTGCTCTGGTTACCTTTTATGTACTTAATATATGAGCAAACTGATCACAAAGTTAAGTCTTCAGAAAATTAGATACCATGGTCTAACCCCTAATATATTTGCATTATGTCTGCTGGTGGTTCCCTCTGATTTCATAAATTCTATTTACTACAGTGACACAAGCTTGACATACATAAATAAGGAATAAAGCTTTCATACTTAGCATGGGGAACTTGCACATCTTTTCAAAATCATCAACAAATAAAATTAACCATTTCTTTCTAGAGGCAAAAAGATTATCTATTTTACTACATAAGTTTTATGTTTGTGTGTATAGATGTATATAGACTAGACATAGATATAGATATGTAATTTTACAGAAGGCCAAAAGCAAAATTAGAGTAGAAAGTTATTTACAAACCATTGGAAATTTAAGTTTAAAATATTTAATATTTCATTAGAAGTTGGTATTAAATATTTATTGCATTTTTCAAAAATATAACTACATACTACCCCGCATCACAAATGCAGATAAACATGTGTGTGTGTTTGAAGATTTAAAGATAATTGGAGAAGGAAATAATTTTATTTTTACCTAATTTAACATACTTTATTGGATGATATAATCCATTCAATAACTACTTTTAAGTGAATTTACTCATCATTCCCTCTGACTCACCCCAAATCTGTTTCCTCTTCGTGTAATGGCAACGCCATCTTCCTAGACCCAGGCTAAAAACAAAATCTCAATAATTTTTAGCAACTCTCTCACAATCTCTTTTTACTGCCAATCTACTTGGTCACTGAATCATCTTAATACTAGCTCTTTCTTTGAAATGTTTTGGCAATGAGGTTTTAGCCCACTGCTTTAGTTTGCTTATTTATCCATTCACTTATCCAATATTTTGGAGTTCTCATCATAAACCATGGGAACACTATGCTTGGCACTAAGGATACGGCCATAAACAAAACAGCCGTGACCCTGTCCTCAGGAAGCTTAGAGTCTAGTCACTAGCTCATGTCACCTTTTTTTTTTTTTTAATTAATTAATTTTATTTTATTTATTTTTGGCTGTGTTGGGTCTTTGTTTCTGTGCGAGGGCTTTCTCCAGCTGCGGCGAGCGGGGGCCACTCTTCATCGCGGTGCGCGGGCCTCTCACTATCGCGGCCTCTCTAGTTGCGGAGCACAGGCTCCAGATGCGCAGGCTCAGTAGTTGTGGCTCACGGGCCTTGTCGCTCCGCGGCATGTGGGATCTTCCCAGACCAGGGCTCGAACCCGTGTCCCCTGCATTGGCAGGCAGATTCTCAACCACTGCGCCACCAGGGAAGCCCTCATGTCACCTTTTTTTGAACTATTACTGTAACTGTATATTTTCTGCTCTCTCTCTCTCCAATCCCTCTACTCTCCATTTACACTGTACCAAGGCACTGCAATTACTTTCTCAATTATTGGCAGGATTATTTCTCAATCCTTCTCAAAATAGGGAGCTCTGAAAGTCTACCATAGAGCTACTGGCTCCAAAAGAACTCCTTCCTTCCTAGAATGACACTTCAAAACCATCCATAAACTGGCCCCATACAGTCTTATGTCTAAAAGCATTCTTTTATATACACCATGCTTCAATTATACCCAATTGTGTGCTATTCTAACATACCTTTAAATTTCATGCCTTTGGGTCATTTATCCACTGTCCTTTGTGCATTCAATGTGCTCCCTGACTTCTACTAGCAAAGTCCTATTCATCTTTCAAGTTCAGAGCCTTCCGTGAAGCTGTTTGAATCCAACCTTTGACAGATATTTAATCATTCCCCACTCTATATTCCTATAGTACTGTCCTATTTTTATTCACTTCTCTTACAATTTGTTTTGGTAATAATGTCTTTCACTTTGCTTAAAATATAAATTCTAAGGACATTAAAGAAAAATTTAACCATCATTTTATTTCCTCAGTACCTGGTTTAAGTCTTTAAAACAATCTGACCAGCAACAATGTTACCAATAACTAATATTATTTTAAAATAAGGAAAAATTGGAAATAAGGTAAATGACCAATAACAGGATATAGGTTAAAAAACACAACAGATAAAAGTTAACAATGGAAAAGCATAGTGTACAAGATCAAAGGCTTTCAAGTCACACCGCCTGGGTTCAAATCCCAGTTTCACTACCTATTACACTAATCTTGGGTGGATTACTTAACTTCAAGTAAGAAAATGCTTTTTTAAAAACTAGATGCAAGTAATCAATAAATAAAAAATATACTCATGGATGAAACAGAGCAGAAAATACTTCTATTTTTGATATACTACCCAAGTTTTGAAAACTTAAGAACGAGTACTCTGAAATCCTAGTCTAGTAACCTGAGGATAACGTACTTTTATTTTGTTAGTCAATAAACACAAACTTAACTATATAAAGAAACAAACATGATGACCTGGTTGGCATGTTCTATGGCCCATTCTTCATCCAAGTTATCCAACTTAGCTTTGGAATGTTTGGAGCTCTCATCTTGTTCCTCTTTGGGTGGTGTTCTAGTGGCAAGAATCACGTAATCCTTTTGTGAAGAACACTTAAAAACAAATTAGAAAAGCTTATTAGGGTGATAACTGACTGAGGAATGCAAAGCCCTTATGACATGCAAAAACTGAGCAATATTTATAGCAGCTTAAATTGTTTATACCTGTATTATACCAGAATCTACAGAGTAAACAACTTTCATGGATAGCCTTACAACATTTTCCTCACATGTTATTTATCTTTTAATATATTTAATACCAGCTCCTTATTTATTTGGGCAACCTGAATGTGAATCATGCAGTGGTCCTTAAAAATGGCTTACTGGAACAGATTAGACAGTTCAACAAATATAAAAACCCAATAAAATAAAGCAACAAATGACCTTGTGCATCTTACTTTCATAAAAACAATGATAGTGGGGAACGTGTTCATGTGTGTCCACAGAAAAACAAAGGTGAAGTGATATTAGATTTATGTTCCTCAGTTTTAATAGCAATTAAATGCTAACCAGAAGTGGGAAACCTAAAGATAAATTTAGGGAAAATTTAATAGCTCAGTCTCATTACAGTGAAAATTTCCTATAAAGAAAGAGTAAAAATACAAGTAAGCACAATGTTATCCTCACACATGACCTGAAATTCTAATCGTTAGTGTCATCCTGGAACAGAAAATAAAGGAAGAGAAATTATTTCAATAAAAGTTATTTCCAGAAAGTTACATTGAAATGCACACAAGGAAAAGGTAGGTGCTGATTAAGAAAGCTCTTTCTTTTCATAAAATCTATGATTTTGAAAAGAAAAAGAAACTGACTCTGGGAGTAGGAGACAGGCAAGCCTGAAAGCTTGAGCGGAAGGAAAGAAAAGTGATGAATCCTGGAACAAAGAGAAAGAAGAAGCATGTAGAATACTGAAAGGAATGAAAAGGCAGCATGAAGAGAGATTGGAATTCTCCCTAAATTGTGGGAGACTTATACGTAAGATGGTGATTTTGCTGAGCTCTAGAAACAGCCTATGTGCTGTAAGGCAGGTTTGGAAGAGGGTATTTCTCCCTGACCTTTCACCTTTACTGATCACTTCTGTTCCTAGCAAAAAGAACCCCATACTAGATGTTAAGTAACCTGAATCTAAAAGAAGTTCAGATTGTTGCCAGGAGAGGTCATCTGGCTGTCTAATGAGAAGCCTCAGAGGGTGGTATTACCTGGGTGAACAGTGCAGGGTCTGCCCTCTGTCTTACAAGTTAAGAAATTGGATTTGTGAAAACTCTGAGAATGTACCTGTCTCTCAGGGCTACGCTGACATTACCTAAGATCATTCAGAATGATGCTAAAACTAGAATACCATGAAGGGATGTGAACATGCAAGTCCTCTGCGTGGTGCATTCTTTATAAGTAGGCAACATAGGGCATCAAATTATAAGAGAAAGTAGCTTGGGAATGTGGATAGAATCAGAACAAGTTAATTATCCAATTTGAAGGTTCTAAGCCATCATGTTAAAATATCCAGAAAGAAAACTGCCCCCAGTAGGGTTTTATTTGCTATTAGGCCTCAAAATTAATCTTTGGACCAGAGTACACTCTCCCCTAAATAGTGTTTAGATGTATGTAGCCAGTTTGTTTGTGTGACTCTCCTTTTTTCATTTCTGTGTACTGCTGACAAGTCCTCCCTGCTGATTAACACATTCTTTTTTTTTTTTAATATATTTTTCTTAACCATATTTGTTTATTTATTTATTTATTTATATTTTATGGCTGTGTTGGGTCTTCATTTCTGTGAGAGGGCTTTCTCTAGTTGCGGCAAGTGGGGGCCACTCTTCATCGTGGTGCGCGGGCCTCTCACTATCGCGGCCTCTCTTGTTGCGGAGCACAGGCTCCAGACGCGCAGGCTCAGTAGTTGTGGCTCACGGGCCTAGTTGCTCCGCGGCATGTGGGATCTTCCCAGACCAGGGCTCGAACCCACGTCCCCTGCATTGGCAGGCAGATTCTCAACCACTGCGCCACCAGGGAAGTCCCTGATTAACACATTCTCCCTTCAATTATAATAAATCAGTGGGTGCTTATGCTTTTTAAAGTAACTGTCCAAATATCCATTCCATTTTGGTTTGATTTTTGAGCCTTAACTCTAAGAGGGAAATAAAATTTGTGTAATTTCCAAATTTCTCCCAGTCCCTTTCCCTCAATCTCCACTGAATCAATATTTTAAAAAAAATTCAATAAATGGGTACGATAATATACAATAAAATATATGACCTATATTTGCTACAAGTCTGAAATAAGACAAACTAGAAATAAAATTGTAAAAAGCTACCTTTGTAAAGAATTGGACAACCTGGAATTAAAGATTAAAGGGGTGCAAAAGTCACTTTGGAAAGACAATAAAACGTGAATAATCTGGTCAGTAGAATTCTAATTTTGCAGTTTCTACCTTATAAGTTACTTTTACATTGTCAAAAGGGAATGTGTTCTGACTTGGGCAAACCTGGGCTACATTCTTCTTTTTCATTCCATCCCTCCATCCCCTAACTTGAATTTATTGTTAAATAGCATATTTTAACTTTAAATCAACAAATTTGCTTTATCAGTAAATGCATAGGAAAAGATACATACCTGTCCTATTAAAAGACCAGAGACAAAAGCTTTTCCTTGGAGACTGATGTTTGAAAGATACTGGCCGACAGTCTCTTCTACAATGTAGGTTCTTCCCATTATTAAGAACTAATTCAACCTCCTAAATTACAAGAAAAAATACAGAACATTTTTAGGCAAAAAATATAATTTGCAATGTTTTCCTCATGGGGGTAGTATAAAGAGAGAAGTTGTACTACCCTGATACTACCCCATACCTTACAGTGATTGCTTATTCAATAGGGTATTCTTTCTTGCAAAGTTTGAATGTAGCTTCAGAATTCTCAACAGAGTGTTGCAGGAAATGACTACCAATCAACCAGAGTTGACATGAGCGATAAAACCTACTCTCATACCTCAGATAAAGAAGAGAACACTAAACTACTAGTAGCCAACACACCTGATTTCTCATTCAGATCTATTACTCCTTAGTTGTATCATCTTTGGTAATTTACTGCTGAGCCTCACTGTACTCATTTCTAAAACAGAAAAGATGATAATTTCTGAGTTGCTCAATGGGAGGTAAAGGGAATCAAATTCATGTATTCAGTAAGCACACTATAAAGAACCACTATGCACAAGAAATTGTGCCAAGTGGGATGGCACGAAGATGAATAATACTTGGCCTCTGCCCTTGAGGAACTCAGAGTACAGCTGGAATGATGGAAGTAGACAAATAGCAATACAGTAATAACAAACATTTGTAGCGCTTCCATTTTGTGTAAGGCATTGTTCTAAGTACTTAACATATGGTGACATTTAATATTCAGAAAAACCCCCATGAGGTAGGGGATATATATACACCCTTGTTTTATAGATTTAGAAACTGAAACGAAAAAAGGTAACATAACTTGCCCAAGTGACAAATCTGGTAAGTGGCAAAGGTAGGATTTAACTTCAGGCAGTCTGGCTCTAAAATCCATTTCTTAAATAGGATTCTTAAATACTGTGCTCATACTAAGGAGTCATACCCAGTCTCTCAATTAAACTTTCACTAAGAGGGACTCCTGTTCTGCCCTCTCGCCAGTTTTGGGATGAAAATCAGCATATTCCTCTTACTGGCTCATGCTCCTTTGATTTGAGTTTCTGTAGCTTAAAATCAAAGATGCTGAATAAAAGAGGTAGGAAATAATAAATGATGATCTCAAGGAGTTCACATTCAGTGTGGGAGAAACAAATGTAAAGACATGATTCCAAAAAGCTATAAAATAGCCACAGAGAGACTGAAGAAACACAGTTGCAGCATTCTGAATAGCGGTAATAGTCACTTAGGTCCTGCAAAAAAAATTCCAATCTTATTCAGGACAACAAAGTCCAGGCAACTCTAGATGTGCTGAGGTGGCTTATCTGACATCAGTAAAATAAACTGCCAGTCACAATGATTTACATTACTCTAAAACTAAAGCCCAGAGAATTGCTTCCAGTTTGAAATGGCCTATTAGATGGTCTTTTTCCAAAGTTCCTGTTTGGTTTTGTCTCAAAATGCATTAAATTTCTTCTTAGCTCTCAGGTTTGCACTTTTTTTTTTTGGTGAAGTCTAGGACTGCCTGTGTAAATCATTAATGCCTCTAAAAAGTTAAGGGCCTTCCACTTTTACCACCCTAAGGTATGCATTTCTGTGTATTAAACTTTCTTCTACTTCATCATGCTATTCTACTCCTTTTCCTTCTGCCCTAAATAATTCTTAATTCTTACAAGAAATAGCAGTTAACAGTGACTCCAAGGTTATGATATGTAACTTTCTAATCTTACTTTTTCCAAGGTGTCATCTACTAGTCACATTAATGTGTAAGAAACTGAATGCAACAGAAAGATGAAAATCTTTGGGTTATGAAATCTGGTTGACTGTCGTATATTTTTTTTCTTTAGTGCTCCTTCAAAACTTTGAAATGTAGCTAACCATACTTTATAAAGGACACTAATAAAAATGTAGATCTTCTCTTACACAGTTCAATTTTTCCTGAAATGCTGTGTATCAGCAGAAGCTTTGCAAGTTGTCCAAACGCTGACTTGAGACCACTCAACTTCCCTGGACTCTGGTTTCCTAGTCTACAAAATAAAGAATTTGGATCATAGCAGGTCGGAAAACCTAATTTTAGGATTCTCGAAGTCCAAGTACAGAACATCTGCGTTTTCCAAATGGTAGATCAATGATGATAATATTGTGGCCCTAGGACATAATACAGTACTGCACATACAAGCAACCTTAATTAAAGTGCTTATATAAAATATTTTGGGGGAAAGAAACAACCTTAAGCTCCTTACTGCTAGTCTCAAAGGTCTGCTACTGTGGGAATTGTAGGGAGGATGACATTAGGAATGCTTTATTTTCAATAAAGAATTTAACAAATTCTTTTAGAAGAGTAATCAAACATGAAATAATCTACGGATTCAGCTTAGAAGTCACAGAACTACAATTTGGAAACAAGTAGCTCTGTTATGGTGGCAGGGTGAGAAGTGGTTTTTAAGAAGGAACGTGTTTAACAACTTCCGTTCCAACAGTTTTTCAATTTTAACAATATAAACACAAGGCAACATTTTCTGTAACGTTACCTTAAAACACAAATAAAAGCTACACTCAAACTCCTCTTGGTTTTTTAAAATCCTCTTCCTGGAAAATAAACCGAGCTCCTTAAATTCCTATTAAATCACTGTTACCAACTCCGCCACCAAAAAACCAAAAAATCTAAGTAAGTCTCACAACTGGACTTGAGTGTGTCGTACAGGAGTGACCGTCCATATGTTTCCTACACTCTATCCCTTTCTGTCCTCCTTGAAAAGGCAGTTCTCTGTGCCCGAGTGCACACACACACACACACACACACACACACGGATTCCATCCTCAGGCTGACTCACCTGTACTCAGACTGTGCACGCGTGGCAGACAACTCAGTCGAACTGTCAGACCACCTGAGAAAGGTGTTTAGAGTGCAAGTACCAGCCTCCAGGGACCAGATTCGTCTCCGGTCCCAATTCCACAGTCAATGAATTCATCAGAAAGCGACGAACTTCCCGCACCTCACTTCCTACTCCACACCCGTGGTCTCTGGAGTCAGGTGGCTCAGATTGATGACGCACGCTGGCCCCCTGCTTTCACAGCAGCGCCTCAGCCAAAGCGACTGCGGTCGCCACCCCGCCCCCTTCCGGGCGCCATTAAGAGCGTGGCGGTAGCCCGGCGTCTGCCGGCCGGCCCTGCTGGGACCGATGCCCTCTAGCGGCCCAGTGTCTAAAAGCCGCCAAAGAGGACGACCCATGGCATCCCGGAGCTATGACGGTAAGGTCGCTCTCCTCTTCAGGGAGGAACGTAGGTTAACGGGTATTATGTGGCGCCACCTCGCGGATAAGTGGTCGCGCGACAGGCAAGGAGAGCCGGGGGGCGGGGAGAAAGGAGGAAGCGGACTTGGTGGTGCGGAATTGGGCTCACGGAAGGGATTGGGAAAAACTACGTTTCCCAGAAGCCTAGGCGGCTAGAAGCGGGTGGAAAAGGGGGCCGGAAAGCGGAGTGCACGACAGGGGTCAGAGGCTGCCTCTGAACTCGTATTCCCAGGGTACACAGCTTCCGGTGGTTGCGCGCGCACTGCGGACGCGGGCGCTGCGGCGCGTCCGGTGCAGCGGTTAACGCGGGACTCGATTTCCCAGGGTCCCGCCGTGGGAGTCTCCGTCGGGCGGGCGCGCGCGAGCCACCGAGCGAGGTGGCGGAGGCAGCAGCCCACGCTTCTGGGTCCTCTTGGTCTTCGCCTTTCTTCTCCGTTTCTGCTCCGTCGGCCGCGGCCGCCGCCGCCGCCGCGGTCCCCGGCCCGATCGACATGGCGGCGGTGTTGCAGCAAGTCCTGGAGCGCACAGAACTGAACAAGCTGCCTAAGTCGGTCCAGAACAAACTTGAGAAGTTCCTTGCTGACCAGCAGTCCGAGATCGATGGCCTCAAGGGGCGGCACGAGAAATTTAAGGTGGAGAGCGGTAAGTGCGACGCTCTTCCCGCCCTTGTTTCTGGGCGCGACCCCAGTGATGGCTGGTCTCCTCCCCTTGCAAGCTCGCCCCGTCCACGGCTTCACGGCTTCATCGCTTCTCCGGCTCCGTGGACACCATAGGCCTTCTCGTAACTGCTTCCTTCACAGTTTGATACGAAGGAGCCTGTTTTGTTTGTTTTTAAAATGTGAATCCACATTGAGTTCCTGTTTTCTTTGTAATTAGGGTGGTCTCATTTAGGGACGCCTAACGTCCGGCAAACAGAAATTGTGAAGATTTGGGTCTGTTTACACCGGGCTAGGGGTCTGCGACTCCTAACTCTTCTAAGCCTAGAGTACCCTGTCTGTATGTTGCACGTTAAATGATAGTAATTTCTGCTCTGTTTTCTAGTCATCTGCCTTCAAAGGCCTATGTCTTTAATGATAACTTTCTGCACTTGTTCTGAGTCCGTCTCGCTCTGGTGCGTTTTGTGTTCACAAAAACGAGTAGGTGCATAAGACAGCGCTGGAAACACAGTGCACGTGCAGTAAATGTTTAACGTATCCGACTTCTTTCTAAAAGTTGGAGTTTGATAGAAAATATATTAAGACCTTATAAATACCTGTAGTAGTAGACCCTCAGATAAGAAAGTACCTCACAATGGTGACTTGAATATCGTTGAAGAAAGATTAAGAGCATAGTAATTACCATTAGTAAAATACAAACCGTCTGTTGTGTGTCTTGGTTTACCAGGTTGTGTGTCTTGGTTTACCAGGTTTTTTTGGTGGGGGGGCGGTGCGGGACTGGTAACTGGTTTTTGCTAAGTGGATTGAAAATTCTGAAGAAGTTTTCATTTTAAAAAAATAAATAAAATTACCAAGCAGAATTGATGTTGAAAATTAATTCTCTGAATCCCAACACTGAATATAGTACCCTGCATTCTATGTGTTAATTTACACAATAAATATTGAGCGTCTTCTATGTGCTTCTAATGTGCTGAACAGTACACTATCGGTCGCTTCCCTTGGAAAGTTAACATGTTTATTTTTACATAAATTTAGTAATTTTATATGTTCAGGCATTATTTTGGCTATCTTAAGACAAACCTTTTTAAAGCAAAGCAGTTTTTAACCTAAATAATTTTTTCTCCATTTAATAAATATATTTTTTGGGTCTGCTTTATGCTAAGAAGTCTACTGATGTGTGGGGGAAATACTATGATAAATGAGACATGTTGCCTGCCTTGAAGAATCTCATAATCTTGTGGAATAGGCAGAAAAATAATTTGTTAAAACCCTCTCAGGCCTTATTTTCTTTTGTCATTTTACATATGTCGGTTGGAAATGTTGGATTAAAGTCCTTTTCTGTACTTGATCTATTTATCTTTACTCAAATTCTCTCTTATTTGCAGTGTGGGTTCCAATACTATGTCTTAAATTTTAAAATCAAGGTTATCAAAAATAAGTAGCAGTATTGACAGTGTGTACATGTATGTTTGATTTTTTTTTTTTTTCCCTCTGATCATCTGTAGAACAACAGTACTTTGAGATAGAGAAGAGGCTGTCCCACAGTCAGGAGAGACTTGTGAATGAAACCCGAGAGTGCCAAAGCTTGCGGCTTGAGCTGGAGAAGCTCAGTAAGTATTTAATTATATCTTTCTAATATTGGAGTATTGAGATCTTCAGATACTCCTTTGTATGCTTTGGAAACATTTATTTACTATATATGAAAATAGTGATTGTCCTTGTTTTCATTTCTGGTAATATTATGTTTTTTTCTTTCAGTGTGATTTTTTTTCAGTCAATGGTAAAGACTTTGAAAGAGGACAGGGCTTTAATGGTCAGGAGGCATGGGTTCTAATTCTGACTGCTATTAAAAACTCTTATGTCGGGCTTCCCTGGTGGCGCAGTGGTTGAGAATCTGCCTGCCAATGCAGGGGACACGGGTTCGAGCCCTGGTCTGGGAAGATCCCACATGCCGCGGAGCAACTAGGCCCGTGAGCCACAATTACTGAGCCTGCACGTCTGGAGCCTGTGCTCTGCAACAAGAGAGGCCGTGATAGCGAGAGGCCTGCGTGCTACGATGAAGAGTGGCCCCCGCTTGCCACAACTAGAGAAAGCCCTAGCACAGAAACGAAGACCCAACACAGCCATAAATAAATAAATTAATAATTGGGGGGGGGGAAAAGTTAAAAAAAAAAAAAAACTCTTATGTCATATGTAAATCATAACAGTGTTTGATTATTGTTTATAAAATGGCTAGAACCACTTGTCTATCTACTTAAACAGCTGTACAGGTCAAATGAGGTATATATGAAAGCATTTTGAAAAGGCTAAAGCATTATCCCACTGAAAAAGTAAAGAGAGTGACTTAGTTATTTTTATGTTGTTGAAAAATTAAAGTCTATTAGTTACATTATTATATTCAAGTTTTAACTCTTGTTATGATATTTATAACTACTTATGAACCTCAGGATGTAATTTTCTCTTTAAGGCCTAATTCCATTGAAAGATGAACAGCTATTTTTCTTCTTAATTAATTTTCTTACATCATTAAGTCCTAGAAAGTACACAAGATCTTAAAGGTCCTGACATTTCTTGGGAGGATGATGTGTTTTTATGTGCCTTGTTTACAGAGAAAAAAGTGAATGTCAGGAAGATCTTTATAGAGTAGGGACATAATATTTGTTATTAGGTATAGCTGGATTTTAATTTCATTGGGAATGCAAGAAGCTAATAATCAAGAGAATGGCTGAAACATTAGTCTTCTTTCTTAACCAAGTCCATGCCCATCGGCTGTATGTTTGAGTCAAAACCCTTTTCAACTAATTTTGGCACATCTCATTTTTAAAACATGTGACGTATACATATGATGGTATATATACATGTGTAATGAGGGTATGAATACTTGAGTAGCTACATCTGATTTATCACCTGTACATAGTTTTGTCTTGGCATTAAAAGAAAAGGTTTGTAGAGCAATAGTGCTAAAAAATTTCAAGAAAATGACTGTGACCCCAGCTTCTTTTATGAGATCTGGAAAAGGGAGAGGGAGGAGAAGATGGGGATAAACCTAGATAGACATGCCTTCCTGGGGTGTACAGTTTATATTTTTATATTTTTTTAGTTTGGAAGCAGTAAATAACATTAAAACGACATAGAAAATTTGGACAAATTTAGCAGGTTTTTTGTTTTTCTTTTAATAAACGAATTGTTTAACTTGGAAGTAATAATAATGTATTTGTTCATTAAATTACCAGCACATAACATAGACGTGTTTCAGTGGAAGAAAGTTTCAGAAAGTATACTCTTCCTAATTATTGGAATATGTTTAGAAGAGAAACTATAAGGGAGATAGCCCATTATGAGTGGAGATTGTGGGACTGAAAATTCAGTATCAAGCATAGCTCTTTTTAACGTGGTAAACCAGCTGAATTACAGTTATCCATTATTGTGATTTACTCTGCATACATTTCATGTAGTTTAAATGTTATTATTTATTCTCTTGATTTTGTCTTTTTTCACTTAATTTTTAAATTTGCAAATACAATTAATTCACTTTTTTATGATTGACTTAGAAGATGTCATTGAAAAATAAGGAAATTGGTAATTGCATATACTTTTTCCTAAAAATGTTGGCTAAAATGATCACAAATATTATTTTGAAGACAGGATAACATATTTAAAAATTTGTACTAGAAATACAGTAAATTTGGGTTGTACTCACGAATTTGGAACGCAGTGTTGTGCAGCTCAACCTTTCTGAAACTCAGTTTCTTAATTTCAAAATGTGTATGGGTGGCCGTTGAATACAAACTGTCATCGCAAATTTTAAGCTTATGTACGTGTGTTCATAAAATTCCTTTTATCCAGACAGTCAACTGAAGGCGCTAACTGAGAAAAACAAAGAACTTGAAGTGGCTCAGGATCGCAATATTGCCATTCAGGTAAAAGTTATTCCTGTGAATAAAGCTACTTATAAACCTGATACTTGAGGAAGTTTTTTATTCTGATTGTGCTTATTGGTTATTTAGTCAGTGGGAAGATGAAATATGTTCAGTTAGGAGAAGCTACTAACAAAAATGTATATACATAAATTCCTTAATAGGATTTTATGTTTTAATGATTGATTGGATATTCCTTTTACTTATTAGAATAGGTAAGTTCTTGATATAAAAAAACACTTGCGGGCTTCCCTGGTGGCGCAGTGGTTGAGAATCTGCCTGCTAATGCAGGGGACACGGGTTCGAGCCCTGGTCTGGGAAGATCCCACATGCCGCGGAGCAACTGGGCCCGTGAGCCACAACTACTGAGCCTGCGCGTCTGGAGCCTGTGCTCCGCAACAAGAGAGGCCGCGATAGTGATAGGCCCGCGCACCGCGATGAAGAGTGGCCCCCGCTTGCCGCAACTAGAGAAAGCCCTCTCACAGAAATGAAGACCCAACACAGCCATAAATAAATAAATTAAAAAAATAAATTAAAAAAAAAAAAAAAAAAACACTTGCTTTTAGCTGTGTAGCTCTTAAGTCATGAATTAAAAAAATTTTCTTTTGCATTATAAGTAAAGTGCCATAAATCTGTAAGTAGGATAAATATTCATAGATCCATCTGTCTATCCACCCACTCACCCACTGACCTACCTATCTTCCTTCCATTCTTTTAGAAATTATCTATTTAATGCTTACTATTGCCTAGGCATTATTTCCAGTATTGTGGTACAGTTGGGGATATGTGTGAATCCACATTGGTAATCATTTCCTTAGAGTAGTGATTAAGAATAACAGATTGAATATGATTACAAGAATTGCGGGCCAGTTTGTTTAATAAAGTGGTCATACCCAGTGATTCTTTGATCAGATAGACCTTTAGACTCTTGCCATTGCTTTTTAAAAATTTGTGTTTGATTTGAGTTTAAAAGATATTTGATATATGGAAGACACTTATAGTGGGAAAGAGTGATAGACTTGATCCAATAGAAATTTAAAATTTTCTACATAAAAAGAATTAAAAAGCAAATAAATCATAGAAAGTATTTTCTCAATAAAAATATGACTATATATATTCTTAATACATGACTGCTTTTCAAATTATAAGAAAAATTATTCAAAGGGGGAAATGGGCAAAGGTTTTTAAACCAGACAGGAAGCTGTACAAATAGCCAATAGCAATATGAAATATTATTCTACATCACTTGTAATCAGAAAAATGCAGATAATGCAACAAGGTAATTATTTTTCACCTCCCTATGTTAACACTGATTTTTTTTTCTCCTTTTTTTTTTTTTTTAAGCATAATCTTCACTTCTGGCATAAGTGGCTTGAGATTGGCAATTATGACTTAAAGAAAAGCCTATAAATTGCCATTGTCTTGCTGCAAAGCAATTTGACAAAATATATTAAGAGTTTTAAATAATTCTGTTTCTGGGGATCTTTCTTGAGAAATAATTTGAACCAAGATGCAGTGATATTCATTAAAGTTTTATTTTATAACAGCAAAAATTAGAAGTAAGTTAAGTTTCTTATAAAGGCTTGTTGAAGTAATTATATAATTATATGACACTTCCAAGTGATTAAAAAGTGACATGGGAAATTTTTTTGTGAGTCTAGGAAGAATAATTTTTAAAAACCCAAAATATGGGGGCTTCCCTGGTGGCGCAGTGGTTGGGAATCTGCCTGCCAGTGCAGGGGCACGGGTTCGAGCCCTGGTCTGGGAAGATCCCACATGCCGCGGAGCAAATGGGCCCATGAGCCACAATTACTGAGCCTGCGCGTCTGGAGCCTGTGCTCCGCAGCAGGAGAGGCTGCAATAGTGAGAGGCCCGCGTACCGCAATGAAGAGTGGCCCCCGCTTGCCGCAACTGGAGAAAGCCCTTGCACAGAAACGAAGACCCAACACAGCCATAAATAAATAAATAAATAAATAAAATTAAAAAAAAAAAAAACCCAAAATATGAACAGAAGTGTTGAGATTATGGGTAGTTTTTAAACATTTTGATATATAAGCCATAAGTAAGAAAACCAACCATTTTTAAACCACTGCTAATGTTAACTAAGGTGCCAATTCCATGTTCATTTCTATATATTTGATCAACTTGATTTTCTTATTTAAATGTTTTATGCTTACTCCTTTATATGACAGAGCCAGTTTACAAGGACAAAGGAAGAATTAGAAGCTGAGAAAAGAGACTTAATTAGAACCAATGAGAGACTATCTCAAGAACTTGAATATTTGACAGGTATGAACAAGGACCTTAGTCTCTAACTTCACTCTTTCCTTTCTCTTCTGACAGTGCTAAGATTTAATCCCCAGTCCATTTCTATTAGCTGGTGTTTGTCATAGCTCAGAATAGAGTTCAGAGTAATATCCTATTGTTTCTCCTACTCATTTATCTCTAGATCATTCTGAGCACTTAAAGAGGTGTCTATAGACAAGTACACAAATGAAAAACATCTGAAAGAATTTGGACCAAGGTTTATGTACTACAGTATTATTTATAGTATCAAATTGGAAACTGTTTAGATGTTCAGTTGTAGAGGCTTGAACTCCTTCGTTTCATACAGACACCCTTGCTGGTGTAAGCTGTCCACAAGCACTCAATATAAGAACCTAAAAGGAGAGCCCATATTTAAAAGCACAGGCTGAAAGAATTAGGAAGCAAGAATATAAGATATTTAGACATAGAATATAATATGTAATACAGTTGATGTATTCAAGTGAATGTGACTCTTAAGCAGTTTAATGGTATCCAGTTCCCTTTGGTTCCTTTTTATAAGATTTTTCAGAATTTTTATTTCTACTGAAGGAAGAATTTTCAAATACTTATGTTACTGTACAATAATAGTCAATTAGTAACTATTCTATTCTCAGAAAAATTAATTCAAAGTATTTGTTGATGATTTTGATCAGCTAATGGGTAGGTAAAATTAAATTTTTTCATAAAAACCTTCACGTAAGGAATACAAAAAAAATTAAGCATGTATATTCCTGCTGTTTTGAATGTAAGGTTTTGATGTGTATCATTGCTTTTTAACTTAAGAAATGACTAATTTGTGAAATTTTAATAGACCTTTGGTTAATATGAGGAAAATTAATGTTAATGTTGTATATTTAGCTTTAGATACTGCATTTAAAATAAGATAGCCAGTATAATTTACATGTTTGGTTGGATGCGTGAATTTGGCTTCATCATCTATTTGTTTAAATTTGTGATTAAGTGTGGCAGAAACAAGTTAAAATAGAAGAGTTGAGAACTACTTATATAAATATTTGTATTCCTAGAGATGCATTTTTGATGTTTGGTTCCTCTGACCATTCATTAGTCATTTTCACATTCTCTTCTGACCCTTCTAGAGGATGTTAAACGTCTAAATGAAAAACTTAAAGAAAGCAATGCAACAAAGGGTGAGCTTCAGTTAAAATTGGATGAACTTCAAGCTTCTGAGGTTTCTGTTAAGGTGAGAAACAAATAATTTCTAATGCACAAAATACAACTTTTGATTAAAACTCACCTAAATTAAATGTTAAATATAAGCAAGTTATCTATAAAGGAATTAAAAGCTACATTTTTTTAATATCAGGGAATTAAGTTTTAAGACAGTTTTAATTGAACTGTTTTGCTTATATGATGTTTGTTTCATATTGTTCTTACCTGATTCTCTTTTCTGTTAAGAGTCCATGCAAATACTTATTTCTGTTGTAAAAGTTCTGCTTGTGTACCTTAGCTACACACAAAAGCTTTTGAATAACCGTATATTATATTTAACTGTAAACCTTTTTTTCTTGGATTTCCTTAGTATCGAGAAAAACGCTTGGAGCAAGAAAAAGAGTTGTTACATAATCAGAATACTTGGCTGAATACAGAGTTGAAGACCAAAACTGATGAACTTCTGGCTCTCGGCAGAGATAAAGGAAATGAAATTCTCGAGCTTAAATGTAATCTTGAAAACAAAAAAGAGGAGGTAACTTAGTAAAATTGTATCTTTATGTTACTTATAATTTACATTTGTGTGCCAGCTTATACAAATTTATTCAGTGGAGTACCAAACTAAATATATTGTAAGATTAGGGGTCAATGTGGAGGACATAACTCATGAACATTTGGCCTAAGAAATTAACCAGTTACATTTCTTTAATCAGATTATAATTGATTTACAATGCTGTGTTTCTACTGTACAATGAAGTGAATCAGCTATATGTATACATATATCCCCTTCCTCTTGGACCTCCCTCCCACCCCCCATCCCACCCATCTAGATTATCACAGAGCACTGAGCTGAGCTCCCTGAGCTATACAGCAGGTTCCCACTAGCTGTCTTTTTTACACATGGTAGTGTATTTATGTCAAACCTAATCTCCCAGTTCATCCACCCTCCCCTTCCCCCACCCCCGCTGTGTCCACGCATCCGTTCTCTATGTCTGCGTCTTTATTCCTGCCCTACAAATAGGTTCATCTGTACCATTTTTCTAGATTCCACATGTATGCGTTAATATACGATATTTGTTTTCTCTTTCTCACTTGCATTTAAATAAAAGAACTTACATATCCTTGGATGAATTTTCATACTATCTACTGTCTTATGGTGTGTCTTTCCTAAGATACATGTTTAAGAAGTGGTGGTGAGTTTCTCTGAGCTAAATCTAAACATGTTGTTCTGTGAGCTATTATTTTTCATTTTCTTAAACATTCATATTTTATGTAAAATGCTTTTTTGGGTGTGGGGGATTATTTTGCTTTTACTTGGCAGCTAAACTTTATTTATTTTTAACATCTTTATTGGAGTATAATTGCTTTATAATGGTGTGTTAGTTTCTGCTGTATAACATAGTGAATCAGCTATACTTATACACGTATCCCCATATCTCCTCCCTCTTGCGTCTCCCTCCCACCCTCCCTATCCCACCCCTCTAGGTGGTCACAAAGCACCGAGCTGATCTCCCTGTGTTATGCGCCTGCTTCCCACTAGCTATCTATTTTACATTTGGTAGTGTATATATGTCCATGCCACTCTCTCACTTCGTCCCAGCTTACCCTTCCCCCTCCCCGTATCCTCAAGTCCATTCTCTACGTCTGCATCTTTATTCCTGTCCTGCCCCTAGGTTCTTCAGAACCATATTTTCTTTTTTTTTTTTTTTTTTTAGATTCCATATATATGTGTTAGCATACGGTATTTGTTTTTCTCTTTCTCACTTGCTTCACTCTGTATGACTGACTCTAGGTCCATCCACCTCACTACAAATAACTCAATTTCATTTCTTTATATGGCTGAGTAATAGTCCATTGTATATATGTGCCACATCTTCTTTATCCATTCATCTGTCGATGGACACTTAGGTTGCTTCCATGTCCTGGCTACTGTAAATAGAGCTGCAATGAACATTGTAGTACATGACTCTTTTTGAATTATGGTTTTCTCAGGGTATATGCCCAGTAGTGGGATTGCAGGGTCGTATGTTAGTACTATTTTTAGTTTTTTCAGGAACCTCCATACTGTTCTCCATACTGGCTGTATCAGTTTACATTCCCACCAACAGTGCAAGAGGGTTCCCTTTTCTCCACACCCTCTCCAGCATTTATTGTTTGTGGATTTTTTGATGATGGCCATTCTGACTGGTGTGAGGTGATAACTCATTGTAGTTTTGATCTGCATTTCTCTAATGATTAAAGATGTTGAGCATCCTTTCATGTGTTTGTTGGCAATCTGTATATCTTCTTTGGAGAAATGTCTATTTAGGTCATCTGCTTATTTTTGGATTGGGTTGTTTGTTTTTTTAGTATTGAGCTGCATGAGCTGCTTGTATATTTTGGAGATTAATCATTTGTCCATTTCTTTGTTTGCAGATATTTTCTCCCATTTTGAGGGTTGTCTTTTCGTCTTGTGTATGGTTTCCTTTGCTGTACAAAAGCTTTTAAGTTTCATTAGGTCCCATTTGTTTATTTTTGTTTTTATTTCCATTTCTCTAGGAGGTAGGTCAAAAAGGATCTTCCTGTGATTTATCTCATAGAGTGTTCTGCCTATGTTTTCCTCTAAGAGTTTAATAGTGTCTGGCCTTACATTTAGGTCTTTAATCCATTTTGAGTTTATTTTTGTGTATGGTGTTAGGGAGTGTTCTAATTTCATTCCTTTACATGTAGCTGTCCAGTTTTCCCAGCACCACTTATTGAAGGGGCCGTCTTTTCTCCATTATATTCTTGCCTCCTTCATCAAAGATAAGGTGACCATACGTGCATGGGTTTATCTCTGGGCTTTCTATCCTGTTCCATTGATCTGTATTTCTCTTTTTGTGCCACTACCATACTGTCTTGATTACTGTAGCTTTGTAGTATAGTCTGAAGTCACAGAGCCTGATTCCTCTAGTTCCGTTTTTCTTTCTCAAGATTGCTTTGGCTATTCAGGGTCTTTTGTGTTTCCATACAAATTGTGAAATTTTTTGTTCTAGTTTTGTGAAAAATGCCATTGGTAGTTTGATAGGGATTACATTGAATCTGTAGATTGCTTTGGGTAGTATAGTCATTTTCACAATGTTGATTCTTCCAGTCCAAGAACATGGTATATCTCTCCATCTCTTTGTATCATCTTTAATTTCTTTCATCGGTGTCTTATAGTTTTCTGCATACAGGTTTTTTGTCTCCTTAGGTAGGTTTATTCCTAGGTATTTTATTGTTTTTGTTGCAGTGGTAAATGGGAATGTTTCCTTAATTTCTCTTTCAGATTTTTCATCATTAGTGTATAGGAATGCAAGAGATTTCTGTGCAGTAATTTTGTATTCTGCAACTTTACCAAATTCATTGATTAGCTCTAGTAGTTTTCTGCTAGCATCTTTAGGATTCTCTATGTATAGTATCATGTCATCTGCAAACAATGACAGCTTTACTTTTTCTTTTCCGATTTGGATTCCTTTTATTTCTTTTTCTTCTCTGATTGCTGTGGCTAAAACTTCCAAAACTATGTTGAATAATAGTGGTGAGAGTGGGCAACCTTGCTTGGTCCTGATCTTACTGGAAATGGTTTCAGTTTTTCACCATTGAGGATGATGTTGGCTGTGGGTTTGTTATATATGGCCATTATTTTATTGAGATAAGTTCCCTCTATGCCTGCTTTTTGGAGGGTTTTTATCATAAATGGGTGTTAATTTTGTTGAAAGCTTTTTCTGCATCTAGTGAGATGATCATATGTTTTTTCTCCTTCCGTTTGTTAATATGGTGTATCATATCGATTGATTTACTTATATTGAAGAATCCTTGCATTCCTGGGATAAACCCGACTTGATCATGGTGTATGATCCTTTTTTTTTTTTTTAAATGAGCTTATTTATTTATTTATTTATTTATTTATTTATTTTTGGCTGTGTTGGGTCTTTGTTTCTGTGCAAGGGCTTTCTCTAGTTGCGGCAAGCGGGGGCCACTCTTCATCGCAGTGCGTGGGCCTTTCACTATCGCGGCCTCTCTTGTTGCGGAGCACAGGCTCCAGACGCACAGGCTCAGTAGTTGTGGCTCACGGGCCTAGCCGCTCCGCGGCATGTGGGATCTTCCCAGACCAGGGCTCGAGCCCATGTCCCCTCCATTGGCAGGCGGATTCTCAACCGCTGCACCACCAGGGAAGCCCATATGATCCTTTTAATGTGCTGTTGCATTCTGTTTGCTAGTATTTTGTTGAGGATTTTTACATCTATGTTGATCAGTGATGTTGGCCTGTAGTTTTCTTTTTTTGTGACATCTTTTGACATCAGGGTGATGATGGCCTCGTAGAATAAGTTTGGTAGTGTTCGTCCCACTGCTATATTTTGGAAGAGTTTGAGAAGGATAGGTGTTAGCTCTTCTCTAAATGTTTGATAGAATTCACCTGTGAAGCCGTCTGGTCCGGGGCTTTTGTTTGCTGGAAGATTTTTAATCACAGTTTCAATTTCAGTGCTTGTGATTGGTCCGTTTATATTTTCTCTTTCTTCCTGGTTCAGGCTCAGAAGGTTGTGCTTTTCTAAGAATTTTTCCATTTCTTCCAGATTGTCCATTTTATTGGCATATAGTTGCTTGTAGTAATCTCTCATGATCCATTGTATTTCTACAGTGTCAGTGGTTACTTCTCCTTTTTCATTTCTAATTCTATTGATTTGAGTTTTCTCGCTTTTTATCTTGATGAGTCTGGCTAATGGTTTGTCAATTTTCTTTATCTTCTCAAAGAACCAGCTTTTAGTTTTATTAATCTTTGCTATCGTTTTCTTCATTTCTTTTTCATTTATTTCTAATTTGATCTTTATGATTTCTTTCCTTCTGCTAACTTTGGCATTGTTTTGTTCTTCTTTCTCTAATTGCTTTAGTTGTAAGGTTAGGTTGTTTATTTGATGTGTTTCTTGTTTCTTGAGGTAGGATTGTATTGCTATAAACTTCCCTCTTACAACTGCTTTTGCCGCATGCCATAGGTTTTGGGTTGTCATGTTTTCATTGTCATTTGTTTCTAGGTATTTTTTGATTTCCTCTTTCATTTCTTCAGTGATCTCTTGGTTATTTAGCAGTGTATTGTTTAGCCTCCATGTTTTTGTATTTTTAACAGATTTTTTTCTATAATTGATACCTAGTCTCATAGCGTGTGGTCGGAAAAGATACTTGATATGATTTCAGTTTTCTTAAATTTACCAAGGCTTGATTTGTGACCCAATATATGATCTATCCTGGAGAATGTTCCATGAGCACTTGAGAAGAAAGTATTCTGTTGTTTTTGGATGGACTGTCCTATAAATATCAATTAAGTCTATCATGTTTAATGTATCATTTAAAGCTTGTATTTCCTTATTTATTTTCATTTTGGATGATCTGTCCATTGGTGAAAGTGGGGTGTTAACGTCCCCTACTATGATTGTGTTACTGTCAGTTTCCCCTTTTATGGCTGTTAGTATTTGCCTTATGTATGTAGGTGCTCCTATGTTGGGTGCGTAAATATTTACAATTGTTATATCTTCTTCTTGGGTTGATCCCTTGATCATTATGTAGTGCCCTTCGATGTCTCTTATAATAGGCTTTATTTTAAAGTTTATTTTGTCTGATATGAGAATTGTTACTCCAGCTTTCTTTTGATTTCCATTTGCATGGAATATCTTTTTCCATCCCCTCACTTTCAGTCTGTATGTGTCCCTAGGTCTGAAGTGGGTCTCTTGTAGACAGCATATATATGGGTCTTGTTTCTGTATTCATTCAGCCAGTCTGGGTCTTTTGGTTGGAGCATTTAATCCATTTACATTTAAGGTAATTATCGATATGTATGTTCCTGTTACCATTTTCTTAATTGTTTTGGGTTTTTTATTGTAGGTCTTTTCCTTCTTTTGTGTTTCCTGCCTATAGAAGTTCCTTTAGCATTTGTTGTAAAGCTGGTTTGGTGGTGCTGAATTCTCTTAGCTTTTGCTTGTCTGTAAAGGTTTTAATTTCTCCCCTGAATCTGAATGAGATCCTTGCTGGGTAGGGTAATCTTGGTTGTAGGTTTTTCCCTTTCATCACTTTAAATAGGTCCTGCCACATCCTTTGGTTTGCAGAGTTTCTGCTGAGAAATCAGTTGTTAACCTTATGGGGATTCCCTTGTATGTTATTTGTTGCTTTTCTCTTGCTGCTTTTAATATTTTTTCTTTGTATTTAGTTTTTGATAGTTTGATTAGTATGTGTTTTGGCGTGGTTCTCTTTGGATTTATCCTGTATGGGACTCTCTGTGCTTCCTGGAGTTTATTCAATATTTCCTTTCCCATGTTAGGGCAGTTTTCAACTATCATCTCTTTAAATATTTTCTCAGTCCCTTTCTTTATCTCTTCTTCTGGGACCCCTATAATTTGAATGTTGGTGCATTTAATGTTGTCCCATACGTCTCTGAGACTGTCCTCAATTCTTTTCATTCTTTTTTCTTTTTTCTGCTCTGTGGTAGTTATTTCCACTATTTTATCTTCCAGGTCACTTATCCATACTTTTGCCTCAGTTATTCTGCTATTGATTCCTTACAGAGAATTTTAAATTTCATTTATTGTGTTGTTCATTATTGTTTGCTCTTTAGTTCTTCTTGGTCCTTGTGAAACGTTTCTTGTATTTTCTCCATTCTATTTTGAAGATTTTGGATCATCTTTACTATCATTACTCTGAATTCGTTTTCAGGTAGACTGCCTATTTCCTCTTCATTTGTTTGGTCTGGTGGGTTTTTACCTTGCTCCTTCATCTACCCTGTGTTTCTCTGTGTTCTCATTTTGCTTAACTTACTGTGTTTGTGGTATCCTTTTCGCAGGCTGCAGGTTTGTAATTCCTGTTGTTTTTGGTGTCTGCCCCTAGTGTGTAATGTTGGTTCTGTCGGTTGTGTGGGCTTCCTGGTGGAGTGGACTGGTGTCTGTGTTCTGGTGGATGAGGCTGGATCTTGTCTTTCTGGTGGGCAGGACCGTGTCTGGTGGTATGTTTTGGGGTGTCTGTGAGCTTATTATGATTTTAGGCAGCCTCTCTGCTAATGGGTGGGGTTGTATTCCTGTCTTGCTAGTTGTTTGGCATGGGGTGTCCAGCACTGGAGCTTGCTGGTTGTTGAGTGGAGCTGGGTCTTAGCATTGAGATGGATCTCTGGGAGAGCTTTCACCATTTGATACTACGTGGGGCTGGGAGGTCTCTGGTGGACCAATGTCCTGAACTCGGTTCTCCCACCTCAGAGGCTCACGCCTGACACCCGGCCGGAGCACCAAGACCCTATCATCCACATAGCTCAGAAGAAAAGGGAGAAAAAAAAGAAAGGAAGAAAGAAAGAAAATTTAATTAATTAATTAAATTAAATAAAGTTATTAAAATAAATAATAAAAAAATATTAAAAATAAAAAAATAAAGAAGAGAGCAACAAAACCAATAAACAATTCCACCAATGATAACAAGTGCTAAAAACTATACAAAAAAAAAAAGAAAGAAAATAGACAGAACCCTAGGATAACTGGCAAAAGCAAAGCTATACAGAGAGAATCACAAAAGAAGCATACACACACACTCACAAAAAGAGAAAAAGGGAAAAAATACACATATTTTTTTTTTAAAAAAAAGGGAGAGAGCAACCAAATCAGTAAACAAATCTACCAATGATAATAAGCTCTAAATACTAAACTAATATAAACATAAAACCAGAAACAAATTAGATGCAGAAATCAAACCCCAAGTCTACAATTACTCCCAAAGTCCACTGCCTCAATTTTGGGACGATTCGTTGTCTATTCAGGTATTCCACAGATGCAGGGTACATCAAGTTGACTGTGGAGATTTAATCTGCTGCTCCTGAGGCTGCTGGGAGAAATTTCCCTTTCTCTTCTTTGTTCGCACAGCTCCTGGGGTTCAGCTTTGGATTTGGACCCGCCTCTGCGTGTAGGTCGCCTGAGGGCGTCTGTTCCCCACCCAGACAGGACAGGGTTAAAGTAGCAGCTGATTAGGGGGCTCTGGCTCACTCAGGCCTGGTACTTGGCAGCTAAACTTTATACCAAATTAATTTCAGTTAATACAACATCCTTCCCCCCACCCAACTCTACTTTTTTGTTTCTAGGTTTCTAGAATGGAAGAACAGATGAATGGCTTGAAAACATCAAATGAGAATCTTCAAAAGCATGTAGAGGATCTGTTGACCAAACTGAAAGAGGTGTAGTTGACCAGTTTAAAATGTCTCTTTTACAAAAATGTTATAACAGTTAGGAAGCTATTGATTTATAAAATGATTTCATGTTTTGAACCATTCCTGGCACCACAAAATGGCCAGGGCACTTTCATATGATGTAACTAGGCTAAAATTGCTAGAATCAGTTACATACTATATCCAAGGTACTGTCTAAAAATGAGTATGGTTAATTTTAATGACATTTAAATATTCTACCTTAAGATAAAAATATCATTAACATTTTATCCTTAAGATAACTTATCTCTATAATGACAACTGATTTTAATTTTAGTGCTTTAATCTTCATCTCTTTACTTTCAAAACTGAATTTTTTATCTTGGCATTTGATAAGCATTCTAAATTCAGTTCAAATCAGACTGTTGTAATTGGGTTTTTAGTGTTGGCTTTTTTTTTTCCCCCTCAGGCCAAGGAACAGCAGGCTAGTATGGAAGAGAAATTCCACAATGAATTAAATGCTCACATAAAACTCTCTAACCTTTACAAGGTAGGTACCATACCATATGTTGTAGTGTCCTAATGTTGCATTATTGGATGTTGGGTAACTTTTTTAAGATTAAATTTCAGAGTGCTGCTGATGATTCAGAGGCAAAGAGCAATGAACTGACCCGAGCAGTGGATGAATTACACAAACTTTTGAAGGAAGCTGGAGAAGGTAAGACTTTCCAATTATGGGAAGATTATTTTGTATTTAGAGAGAAGGTACTGTTTTCTTTACCCTTCTGTAGATTTTTGGATTTAGAGGTCAGATACCTTATTAGGGACAAAATTGGATGTAGAAGAAAGATCCTTAGGTCAAGAAATTTTAAATTCTATTTTCAGCAAATATTTGAAAATATAAGTAGCTAATATTTTTCTGTTTCTTTCATTTGATAACCTTATATATTCTGATTTGTAATAGGAAATTTTTCTTCCATTTTTGAAGCATTTCCTTTGATAAATACATATAGGTTTATAGTTTCGGTACTCTCTTAATCCATAAATAAGCCTTTTTAAGTTATAATGTATTTTAAAGTCTATGATTTCATATATTCCTGCTTTTTTTTAATGTAAGTTATTTATGTATGATCTTTTCCAGGCATTTCCTATGTTCTAGACATCTAAGATCAGATTAAAACCAAAGAGACACTTAGGGCCACTTTTTTATAATTTGAGTTCCCCTATTTTCCCCTCTTATAAAAGGGCCATCAAAAGGAGAAATAGATTCACTAGGCCAGGACACCTCAGGAATTATACGTACATCAAGAGCTTCCAGTGGGTAATAACTGTCAACCACAGCCTCTGTAGAATTTAATATTGTCTGCTGACTATTCTGTTACATTCTGTAACTCAAAGATTTTAATTATGTGCTTGATTATTCTGTCTCTAAAAATGTTTTTAGCCAATAAAGCAATACAAGATCATCTTTTAGAAGTAGAGGAATCTAAAGATCAAATGGAAAAAGAAATGCTTGAGAAAATAGGGAAATTAGAGAAGGAATTAGAGAATGCAAATGACCTGCTTTCTGCCACAAAACGTAAAGGTATGGATTAATAGATGCTTATTAAAGCTTTGAAATACTAGAACTTCCCTACATAGTCCTCACTTAACTTCACTAATAGTGTTTGTCATGTTGTGATGTAGGAAATTCATTAAGTTATAGCATTACAATTTATTTATCTTTAGTTCAGCATTACTTTATCTGTATCTTTATTGTATTGTCAGGTGTAAGTACCATTTGATCACACATAATTGTGTGTCAATTTCCAGAATAGTTTTAACTATAATTACTGCATGATTTTTAGAATTGTGTTACGTGACTACTTGTCATATTTTATAGTCTTCATAGGAACTTATATGTAATGTACAGTAGGTATCACTTTTACTTTTAAGAAATATTAGTGGCTTTACTTTGAAATTTTACAAAAATATACTCGATTTCTGTGTGTTGGCACAGGGGCCATCTTGTCTGAAGAAGAGCTTGCAGCCATGTCTCCTACTGCAGCAGCCGTAGCTAAGATAGTGAAACCTGGCATGAAGCTAACTGAGGTAAAAATGGTATTAAATCTTGTTATTTTCCTTCAGCAAAGGTGTTCACATCTCTCTGACACTTATGCCCCAGAAAAATTATTCTTAAAGTTGCCTATATTAACGGATCATTTTAGGAAAGGCTTTCTTAACTTTTTTTGTTTGTTTGTTTGTTTGTTTTTAGTTGTGCCTCGCGGGCTCCTTAGTTGTGGCATGCAAACTCTTGGTCCCCTGACCAGGGATCGAATCTGGGCCCCCTGTATTGGGAGTGTGGAGTCCTAACCACTGTGCCACCAGGGAAGTCCCCAGGAAAGGCTTTCTTGGTTCCTGGTTCTGTGTAACATACAGTAAACATTTCCATCTTGTGTAATTGCTAATGAATGTTTATAAAGAAGCTAGACAGACTGTATATATCTGTTATGCTTAGATTTGAAATGACCCCTCTTCTTTCAGCTGTATAATGCTTATGTGGAAACTCAGGATCAGCTGCTTTTGGAGAAACTAGAGAACAAAAGAATTAATAAGTATCTAGATGAAATAGTGAAAGAAGTTGAAGCCAAAGCACCAATTTTGAAACGCCAACGTGAGGAGTATGAACGTGCACAGAAAGCTGTGGCAAGTTTATCTGTTAAGCTTGAACAAGCTATGAAGGTTGGTTCCATTCCTAAACTTTAATTGTAGAAAAAATACATATGAGAAATCATTTACTAGATAGGGTAGTTCTTTCTTAGAATTAAAGAATTTAAGTTAAAAGGCTAACCACTTTTTCAGTGATAGGGAATTATATATTTTAAAACTTATCATTACATTATTAAACATCTGTAATTACAAAATGTTTTATCTTTATTCAGCTAACACTGAAAACCTTTAGCATTTTTTAAGACATTTGGGATGATTTCTGTAGGGTTCTCTAGTGGATGATAAATAGCCAGATGTCCCTGGGCTACTCTTCAGATTAAAATAACAATCTCTCTTTGTTAATAGAACCTTTCTAAATTTAGCAATAGTCATTTTTTGTCAGGCAATTCTGATATTCTGTCTAGAAATGATATTGTTTGACTTACCATTGAAAAGAATTCCTTTTTTTAAATATCGTTTCACAGTTTGGCAAATCTTTATATACATTATTTTGTTACTGTTCCTTTGCATATTAGAAGTACCAAGGAAGCTTGTAAATATTCTTTACCTCTTAAGAGTCCTTTTTAATAGATAATGGTTTAAAAAGAGTATTTATATGCTGATAATGTTGTTTTTAGGATACAACTATTATTAGTGAGAAATCTTCAAGATTTATTAAGCAAGTTTTATTGGGGAAAATCAGTTAAATCAACTTGTATCTAAACTGATAAATTTCTTTTTCCTTTTTTTTTTTTTTTTGAGAGTATAAATATATTGTATAAATAAATTGTATCCTTAATTCAACTTAAACTTTTGTTGCTGTTGTTATTACAATTCAGATATCAGTTTAAATCAGGGTGTATTGTGTCTAATGGTCTCTTTCTCCTGAATCAAATGATGTCTAGCAGTCTTGCCTTGACAGGATATTGGGTTTTAGACACACCCCTGCCCCTTTGATGTGGTTTAAAAAGAGGTCCTTTGGATCTACTTGACTTTCTCACTGTTGAGAGTGAGCATTTTGCCTGGAGCTTATTGTCTGAATCAGGTAGTAAAGTAGAGGGACTTAAAAATCAGATAATAGCAGCTGTTCATTGTGGGAAAAACCTATTTGTTAATTCATCACTAACGTACAGGTACAGTAATAAATACAGACTTTTTTCATAACTGCCAAAGACTTTAAACATAATTTCTGTATGTTTTTCATAGTTGAATCTTCTGTCCATAACATACATTATGTCCAGTCTAGATTCTGTGGTGCTTATTTGTTAGATTCTTAGAGTTTTATAACCAAATTACTTCCTTCCTTGGCATCTTAATTTATCCCAGTTTGAACTCAGTAGATTTGTGTCGTTACCATCTTTCATGAATATTTGCCTGCTTCATTTTGTCAACTGAAATTGGTTTATCCATGTTCCCTGAGGGCACTGTGCTCAAAGGTACTTTAAACACCAGGAAAAATATGAGCCATCTTTCACTCAAATAGTGTGTAAAACATTATTATGTGAAAACAATACATTAAGAAGCAAAGTTTGTATGAATTTGAGATAAAACATAAGATGTCAAAGATATTTTGTGCTTACATCAAGCTTCTTAAAACTGTGCCCCTAAATCCCTAATGTGATGCTAAACTTTACAGAGCACTGCAATATGCTGTAATTTCTTTCCTTTTTTTAACAGCCTTGTGACATTGGCTGCTGCTTCTTTAGAATTAATTCCTGATGCATTTTTAATAGAACCAAGTCTTTTATGCATCTTACCCAACGTTTTTTACTTTTAACATTTATTTCCAGATAGTATAATAATGATTATCGTTGTAATGCAGTCCTTTGTTTTTGTCTTAGTAACGAAGCTTTTTGAGAGTATTTCTCTGATATCATTTGATAATACACTATGAATTTGCTGTGGCTGTAACATTGTAGTTCACAGTTAACTTGGGAATTCCTCATCATTATCATACAGTGATGAACGTTACAATGAGCAATATTTGAGATATTAAGAAATACATGTATTCATATTTTTAAGAAATTTCTCTTTAGAGGCTAGTATATTATATAGAATATTTTTTATATATAAGTTGATTACTGTGGTATTTGAGCACTGTATATTTTTGTTGTTTGTGTAACTGCTATTTATATAGCTCTTAGAAGGAAATACAGAATCTTCATTTGACTTTTCATTTTAAAGGAGATTCAGCGATTGCAGGAGGACACAGATAAAGCCAATAAACATTCATCTGTGCTTGAAAGAGACAATCAAAGAATGGAAGTACAAATAAAAGATCTTTCACAACAGGTACGAATTTTTTGTTTCGTTTCCTATATTTTTTCCCTGAACTGACTGCCTAGTAGTGTTTGAATCTGTTTGCAGGTATGTAAGATAGAACTAGCACATATGAAATTCTCATCAACTAAGAAAACCACTCTAGCAGGATTGCAGCCTAGTCATTGTTTTCCCGTAGCTGCTCCCCCTTTTCTTTTCTTTACGTGTTTGATAAATTTTCAAATCGAAGGTACTGGTTGTAATAAATGAAGTAACTCAAAGATAAATAAAAGTTTTCTTCCCCCTGCCCAAGTCCCAGAGTTAACAGAATGGTGTTATTCTTTCACGCCTTCTTACATGTACAGATACACAGGAGCTTATGTAAACATATGTAAACATTCTTTGTTTTTACTAAAATAAAATCATGCATTTTGTATATGCATCTATAAATGCATTACCCTACCACTTTTTTTTTTTTAACTGAACAGGTTTGGAAATGTAGGTCTGTTTTGTTCATATATTTTACCCTAATTTTTGTGTGTGGGTATACACACATACACACAAACATAGATCAAAATTTCACATGAATGAAATTAACATCTATTTTCCATGCTCCTCTTCTGCCCCACCACATAATACATACATAAGCATGCAAGTGCAAGCATACACACACACACACACACACACACACACACACACACACAAAATGGGTATATATTTCTGTGTGTTTTATTTGGTCGTTGTTTTAGAAAAATGGAACCATGCTTTTGGAATCTGTTTTTTAAAAAATAGTAGTTTCATTATGTACGTCCATAGAAATGAAAAATAAATTTTTTCAATTTTCTTTATTTAGGTCTTAATATCTAAAATGATAAGCTTGATGTTTTGTTTTTCAAGATAATTTAATACTAAGTTGACAGTGTTGATAAAGTAACATTGTCATTTGAAAATTTTTACTTTTCTTCTAAACATTTCCAGAATCAAAGCCAATACTATTTGATAACATATTAAAACCCTTTTTTAGATTAGAGTGCTTCTGATGGAACTTGAAGAAGCGAGGGGTAACCATGTAATCCGTGATGAGGAAGTAAGCTCTGCTGATATAAGTAGTTCATCTGAAGTAATATCACAGCACCTAGTATCTTACAGAAACATTGAAGAGCTTCAACAGCAAAATCAACGTCTCTTAGTGGCCCTTCGGGAACTTGGGGAAACCAGAGAAAGAGAAGAACAAGAAGCAACTTCATCCAAGTAAGCAATAGACTACTTTGGTTTATTCAGCAAACATTTATTGAAACCTTTTATGTGCCCCTAACAGTGCTGGATATTGGGAATATAGTGATTTAGGAGAAAAAAAAAACAACTGAGCAACAATACCCAAAAAAAAAAATTCTACTCTCAGGGACCTCAGTTTGTGGATGAGACTGATAATAGATAAGATAGATAATAAGATCAATAAATAGATAATTTTAGTTCAGTGTGATTAGTGCTGTAATAGATAAGCCTATCCATGGGAGCATAGGGTATGAGACCCAGCCTAGATTTTAGGGAACAGGCCAGGCTTCATGAAGATATTTAAGGAATTACAGTAAAGAATTTTTTTTGAAAAAATGGTTTTGGTACTAGAGGAGGAAGAATGGCTCTGAAAGCAAGAAGACTGGAGTTTGGACTCAGTGGAATTGGTTTAATTTTTGCAAACAAATTTTTCAGATGACGTTGGTGAGTGTCTGTGTCCTATATGGTGGGGGTTTTAAAAGTGATTCTTAAAATAGCAGAAGAAAGAAAGGATAAGAGAGATGAAAATACTGTGCTTAACGATAGGCGATTAAATGCTTAGTCAATTTGCAATAGAAATTATAAGTGCCTCTCAATCTCAGTCCTGTGAAATAGACTGATTTCTTTTCCTGCAGAATAACTGAGATTCACCTCAAACTTGAGAGCGCCCTCGTTGAAGTGGAACAACTCCGTGAATCACGGCGACATCAAATGCAGCTTGTCAATTCCATAGTTCGTCAGCGTGATATGTACCGTATTTTGTTGTCACAGACAACAGGAGTTACCATTCCTTTACAAGGCAGGTTTTTATACGTTATCTTAAAAATTTCCAAGTATTTTTGGGAAATATTTCTGAAATGTATATTAGGGAATGGATTTTGCAATATAACTAGTATCTACTTTAATAGTGATAACTTCAAATTTGACTACCACATATGAGTGATCATAACACATCATCAATTCTAAAATACATTATTTTAGGTAAGAAAAATGCTGATCATTGTTGAAAAATATGCACCTGAGAGGCAATGAATTATAGTGTTTATTCTGGTTATGTTTTAACATTTAATCTGCAAAAATTACCTTTATTTAACTAGAAGTCATGAATAACTTTAATAAGTTGTTTAGTAGGTTCTTTGTTTCATAATTTCTATAATCTTATGATTTCATTTAAATGAGTCAACTTGTTGATTTTTGGTAATGACGTATTTTGTGAAGAAATGTTACATCATTCTTTTTACGTTTCTGAAGCTTCAAGCTTAGATGATAGTTCTCTTGTGTCAACTCCAAAACGTTCAAGTACATCACAGGCTGTTTCCACTCCTACTCCAGTACCTGTAATTGAGTCAGCAGAGGCTATAGAAGCCAAGGCTGCCCTTAAACAGGTAAAGACCCCACCTTTACAGCTTTATCTTGGGTCAGGTTTTTTGAGAATATGGACTATCATCTTCTAATAATTTCTCCAATATTTAGTTGCAGGAAATTTTTGAGAACTACAGAAAAGAAAAGGCAGATAATGAAAAAATGCAGAATGAGCAGCTTGAGAAACTTCAGGAGCAAGTCACAGATTTGCGATCACAAAATACCAAAATTTCTACCCAGCTAGATTTTGCTTCTAAACGGTAAATTTTCTTTTCAAAAATTAAGTCTAAACGGTATACTTAGTTTTCAGTTGAATCAAATTCAAGTGTTAATTTGCGATAGTGTTACTTTTTTTGGTGGATTCTGATCCAGGATGAGATGTACAGGGGTTCATTTTTTATTTTTGGTTAATGATTATCCTGGATATTGCTAAGGAGTCCAGGTAGTTATTTAGTTAAGTTGAAGTTCATGTAAGGAATGTTGCTCTTTTTCCTTCCTGAGATTAAAGAAGATACTGTTTCCATAGGACTTAATTACTTTAAGTAAGGAGGATAAGAGAACTGTGAGCAAATTTCATTCAGCCTTTTCTAGTCTAGGTAGAAGAGAAGCAGGCTCTAGAGAGTTAATGTGGGAAAATTCACTTTCTTGGTCACTTACAAAGGAATAATGGTAAATTTCATTCCATAGTTATTACCAGAGCCATTGAATACTTGTTAGTTTATCAAGTTAGGAAAAAACTTATTTCTTTGTATACTACATGGTCAAACTGTTTTTGTAAGTATGTGACAAGCAGTTGTCTCTGTACATTCCAACAGTTTGATATCCCAGTAAAAGCACCTTTTTTTTTCCTATGTTGATAGCTCTAGCCAGCCATTTTCTAAGCTTTCAAGCACATAAGAAAATAACATGAAGAATTTTAGAGAGAAAAAAAAGGATTGGCAAAAATCCATCACTAACCATGAGTGAATATCTTAAATTGCATACTGTATTGTGGTGGGTGTCTCGTGTATCAACATTATATGGCATTATTTTGAATATGATTAAAATACTTGTAAATGAGTAAGATTAAAAAATTAATTCAGCATGAAATACTGTGCTTAATTAGAATTTGAATTTGACTGCTAAATGTAGAATTTAGAAAAAAGAATGAAGATTTTTACATTATTACATAAGCCGCTGTTTTCATATTATTAATCATGTAAAATTAAGTTCTTGTGAAAATCAAGGAACTAAGCTAGGATATAGTACTTCAGTTGCTTATGGAATTTTTTTTTTTCATATAAGTTATGAAATGCTACAAGATAATGTTGAAGGATATCGTCGAGAAATAACATCCCTGCATGAGAGAAATCAGAAACTCACTGCAGCAACTCAAAAGCAGGAACAGATCATCAATACAATGACACAAGATTTGAGAGGAGCTAATGAAAAGCTAGCTGTTGCAGAAGTGAGACCAATTTTCAGCATCTCACTTGCGTTATAAGTTGCATTTGACACTTGTTTTTTAATTATTACTTTGCTTTTACTGGTTGGTGTAATGTAGATACTTGAGGTTTGTGAATTACATGTCCTTATCAAATAGTTTCCAGGCATCCACTTGTCCATCAGATCAGTTGGGTGATTGTTTCTAATAAAACTGGAGAGGGAAAGAAGTTTGTTTGTCTGGACTAAGATTGTCTTACAGATTTTCCATTTCAAAATAAATTTGTAAGTCACTGTTGCTCTAGTTACAACAAAGGCAGTGGGTGAATATTTTATCCATTCTTATTTCTAATAAAGGACAATATAAAAATTTCAGTAGCATTGAATTATATTTCTGAATTTCAATGAATGAAATATAATTGATGAAATGAATGATGAATATAAATGTCAATCAGAAATTGACAGTACTGTCAACTGAATTCTAAATTCTTTGAAGATAAATTTTCATACAATGTTTTACTTTTTATAAAGTTGTCTCTCACAGCATTTTAATCATTACTTATGAACTAGGTACAGTTGTCCCCCATTTGGCCTATCAAGAAACAGACTCAGAAGCTAAGTAGTTTGCCTGTTTTGGGGCCATCATGAGAGATGGATTGGTTGGGACTTAAAAACCTAGCTTTTCTAATTCTGTTGGCTATATTCTTTCATTTTTGTCTTGTACCCACTCCTTTGTGGAGACTAGACAGCAGCACTTTTTCAAACTGATGGAGTAAGCTTTATGATTGATAGTTTTTGACTCATCCTGAAAATATGAATATTTGAGGATATTGATTTTCAGCGAACCCTTCTATATCCCCTGAAACTCAGAGTGTACTCTTTATGGGGAAAAAAAGTTTAAATAGATCAGTCAGCACTTTCAAACAGATACTTAGAAACCAAGCTTAGATTCCAAAACTTGCATAATTTAATAGTATGCAGGTATGACTATAGCACAATTTTTCAGTTTTGCCTCTTACGCTCTGGCATTTTAGATTTTTTTATTGTTTGTTTTAAAGTCTGATTTGTTAGAGCAAAGATAGTGTAAGTATTTGTGGTAATTGCAAGATTTTTTTCCTTTGATCCATTAGTATTTCCAATATTTGCTTCATATTTCAATATGTGAAACTAAGAGTTGTATTTCCTTATATAGTGAAGAGATGTAGTCTCTACTGTTAGTTTCTAACATTAAGAAATATGTAGTCATGAAGAATCATTTTAATTTTATAACTGTGTTATTACATTTGACACATTGTTTTTCAACATTTTTTCTTTAACTTGTATTTGCCTCAAGGTAAGAGCAGAAAATTTGAAAAAGGAAAAGGAAATGCTTAAACTTTCAGAAGTTCGTCTTTCTCAGCAAAGAGAATCTTTGTTGGCTGAACAAAGAGGGCAAAACTTGCTGCTAACTAATCTGCAAACAATTCAGGTAACCAAATAAAAAAGGACATGTAGAAAAATTAAGTTAAATTTGAACAATTTTGACATTGTATTTTCTCAGGTTTCTTAATGAGAAAATTCACGTCATTTTCGTCATGCATTATGATCATTGAATTTGAAGTTTATTAAGACGTCAGTATTCTAAATAAAACATTTAAAGAGAACTGACTGAAGCCATGCAATTGGCAGTTTTAATCCTCAGGTCTATATTTATAGAGTCCTGTACAGTTTAATTGTTTACAAGATTAAATCTTTGGTTTATATTCTTTAAAACTTCAAGAAATCTGAATGGCCATTGGTAATATGGTTTTTATTTTCCCTATTAAATAGATGTTTTAGTATGGAAAATGTCGAAATACCTTCTTGGTAAATGTTTTAGATCTTAACCTCTTCATGTAGAAATGAGTTGTATTCCCATAATTTTCTATTGCGTTTGGTTTTTTTTTTTTTGGTGGGGGGGTTTACTTTTTTCTTAAGTATAACCAAAATCTTTTTTTACCTTAGGGAATATTGGAACGATCTGAAACAGAAACCAAACAAAGGCTTAGTAGCCAGATAGAAAAACTGGAACATGAGATATCCCATCTAAAGAAGAAGTTGGAAAATGAGGTGGAACTAAGGCATACACTTACTAGAAATCTAGATGTGAGTCTGTGTTCTGAATTTCTATAGAATGTTTATGTTTAAAAATTAAGCTGGTGTGTAGATAAATTGTCATCTCATGTTGAAGCATAGTTTTGAAGAGATCTCTTAACAGACTCTTAATTTTTTCTTGCCTTTTTGTATGCTTAGTAATTTTTGATTGGGTTTTATCCTATTGGGTGCTGGATATTTCTGTATTTCTATAAATCTTGAGCTTTGTTCTGGAATGCAGTAAAGTTCATTGAAAGTAGTTTGATTCTATTGAATATATTTTTTACGATTTATTAGGCAGGCCCAAAGCAGTGCTCAGTTTAGAACTAATTATTCACTGCTACCAAGGCAGTATCTTCCTGACTACTAGTCCCAGTGTCCAGTGCATTAAGAGCTTTTTCAGTCAGGCTGCTGGAAACAGGCATTATTTATTCCTAATATCTGTCTCTGAGCACCGGAGAGTCTTCATTCCAGTCTCTTTGGGTGATTCTTTACCCTGTCTAGGGTAATTTCATAGGCATGCACTGATCACAGTTTTGCTGAATATTCAAGAGGGATCCTGTGCAAATCACAGTACTCTGTGCAGCTCTCTTCTCTCTGATAGTCTGTCTTATGAACTCAAACTAGCCGCCTTCTACTCTCAGTTCTATGTTCTCAATTCAGGAATCCTGTGGGCCTCATTTCCCTTTCCCTATGCCTTAGCTTGGACACTCTTAAATCAATAAGCTGGGAAATTGTAGGGTTCACCTCTTTTGTTTCCTGACTCAGGTATCACAGTTGTTTTAATGTGTTTTGTCTGGGGTTTTTTGGTTGGTGTTTGTTGTTTTGATTTTGGTTGTTTCAGATGGGGAGGTAAATCTCATCTCTGTTACCCTGTTTTAGCCAGAGTTTTAAAGTTCTGTAAAAAGATAACTTGAACCTCTAGTTACTTAAGAACTTAAAGGTAAGTGTTTGTAGGGTTAATGTATTTTTTCTTATAGGTTCAACTTTTAGATACAAAGAGACAGCTGGATACTGAGACTAATCTTCATCTTAACACAAAAGAACTGTTAAAAAATGCTCAAAAGGAAATTGCTACATTGAAACAGCACCTCAGTAATGTGGAAGTCCAGCTTGCTTCTCAGTCCTCACAGAGAACTGGTAAAGGTAAATAATTAAGTAGGCTGATAAAAAGTACCTCTTTAGGTTTATAACATATCCTGTAGATAAATAGCCTATTCTTTGTGGATACTAGCAAAAGATTTAAAAAACAAAAAACCTTTACTATTCATATAGTAAAGCTCAGTTTTCCACTTAAATTAATAAATTTGCAAACTTGCAAGATTCAGAATAGTTGTACATATGGCAGCTGACCAAGATATGCTCTTAGTTTTCCAATTATTGAAACCATTTTACTGATACTTTAAGAATGTTTCTCTTGTGGAGGGTTAATATTTGAATTTTTAACTCTCCCTTTCGAGATGAGGTTACTTGTTGAATTTGTAATGACATGGCTCACTTACAGAAATAATTGATTGGCTTGGTCTCTTTTAGAGCAATATTTCTAATCTTTGGTCATTGATAGCCGCAGGTAAAAAATTTGTCTCATTAGGTTTTGCTTCTCTTTGTCAATACATTATTTCAAATGCAAAGCCATTGTGTCCAGATAATCTTTCTACGTGGTTTTATTTCTTAATAGAAGAGAAATTTAAAACATAAGTATATATGTGTATATGTGATATATATAATATATATATAATTATCCAGTACTTCTTTCTTGTTATCATATGATATGAAAACATTCTTTCTAATCTGCAATTTCTTCCTTTTCCATGAATTTTAGAATGAAAATTGCGCTAAATGATTAAGGTGTAGTGTTTTGGAATAAACAACGTTTAAATAACTTAAGAATGGTAATTTCTGCAAGTAGCTGTCTCAGTTTAGTGGAAATATTTTGTATTCTCTTTTTAAGTATCTTTTTTTTTTTAAATATTTGTAACAGTGGAGTTCTTTTGAAGAAATAACATACTGACAGTAACCTGTTTTTATTTTGGTATTCAGTATGGGTTGAAATATACTTTCTAGATAGTTAATTACTTATTTCAGCCTTAATCCTAACTTCACAGTCAGGATTGATAACAGTCATCTCTAATATCTTTTAAAATGTTAATTTTAAGAAAGCTGTTAAATCTTTTAGGTCAGCCTAGCAACAAAGAAGATGTGGATGACCTTCTGAGTCAGCTAAGGCAGGCAGAAGAGCAGGTGAATGACTTGAAGGAAAGACTCAAAACAAGCACTAATAATGTGGAACAGTATCGTGCAATGGTTACCAGTTTGGAAGAGTCCCTCAACAAGGAAAAACAGGTATATACAATTTTGAAATCGGTTTGCATGCACTTATTAACTTTTTTTTTAAAGTTAGGTTGTTGCTATGTGTAAGGCACTGTGTAAAAGTATGGATTCGACTGACATCATTGCACTTACCTCTTAAGAGTGCTTGAGTCTAATAAGCCAAATAAAACAAACAAAAAGATCACACAAAATTTGTGAAACATGGAAAGTGTATTGCTGTAGAAAAGGTATAGATGAGATGTTGGTGTGAGTGGGAGGTAGGTGAGATTATTTGTCTTTTGAGTATGCATAACTTCACAGGAGAGAAGGCATTTGTGTCCAGCCTTGAAAGAAAGCATCATTTGGAGAGTTAAAGGTAGGAAGTTATTCCACGTAGAAGGCACCATCAGCCAAGATAAAAAGGCTAGTTAGTGTATTGCGTTTATGAAGTGAAATAGTGAGGAATATAATTATAAACGTAGTCAAGAGCCAAATGTGAAAGGTTTTCAAGTCATACTAAATTATATGTTGTAAGATTACTGAGGCATTGATTTTTTCCCAACATGTCATAACCAGAATGTGCTTTAATTAGAAAGATTAACGTAATAGATTGGAGGGTATGAAGTTTGTTTTGGAGGCTATAGCAATAGACTAGGGCCACAGTTTTAAAAGATCCTTTCGTGGCTGGCATCATGGAAATCAAAATATGTGGGGAGGAAAACCCCTTTCAGTGGTAGAATGGACAGATTTGGCAAGTGGATATGAAGATTGAGGGGAAAATGAAAATTGGAAATTTCACTTCAAAAGAGAAAAATGACCAGTAAACAGGTAGAGAGGTAAATTATGCATAGTTTTAAGTGATGTTTTTGAACTCTTTAATCAGAATTTGATGGATTTTTAAAAAAAATACGAGGCAAACATTAACTTTAGTATTTTTAAAATTTAGTTTAGACTTGGGGAAAGTAACTGTATAATTTTAAATGTGTATATTCTTTGTATCCTACTGTTTGGTTGATGGTGAAGGTGACAGAAGAAGTACATAAGAATATTGAAGTTCGCTTAAAAGAGTCCGCTGAGTTTCAGACACAGCTGGAAAAGAAGTTAATGGAAGTAGAGAAGGAAAAACAGGAACTTCAGGATGACAAGAGAAAAGCCATAGAGAGCATGGAACAACAGGTAAATTAAGTTATTACCGTATCACTTTTTCTATGGTAAGAATTTAAATTCTTTTAACCAGCTCATTAGTTACTATTCAGTTCATCTCAACAGATATTGAATGAACACATACCCAACAATTTTAGTTTTATGTTTTACTCTACTCTGTACATCTGTACATGTTTCCTTTTGGATATTTAAGACTACTTTATGGTACTAGGTATCAGTGCTGCTTTTTAGAAGCCTCTGCCTAAAAATTGACTTTTGCACATAGTAATATGGGGTCAACATAGACCTGCAAAATTTGTCCAGTAGATTATATCAGGTTATGACTATTTTAAATTTAGTAAGAAGTCTTTGGGCTACTTGTATTTTGAAAAATCTATCTTCAGTATTTTTAAAGTAAGTTTGCAATTAACTCTGGTTTTAATCCTGTTCTTCTGATTTAGTTATCTGAGTTAAAGAAAACACTCAATAGTGTTCAGAGTGAAGTACAAGAAGCTCTTCAGAGAGCAAGCACAGCTTTGACTAATGAACAGCAAGCCAGACGGGACTGTCAGGAACAAGTAAGTGTCACTCTTAGAGCCAGTTATTGAGAAGTGAGCTTTGATCTTAGGGAACAGTTCTTGGAGTATATTAATGCATTTTGGGGATTGGTGAATCTTAAAAAAATGCAGGTTATTTCCACTCTTGTGGAACTTGAAATAACATCAGTTGAAAAGTATAGATGAAGGCTAAAAGTAAACACAGGTTTCCCCTGCTGTCCAAAAGTAGAAAGTTCCTATGAAGCCGTGTGTAAACTGAAATGGCATAAAGTGAAGAAACAATTATCTTAAGACACATCTTGCTAATGGAAGCACAAAATAAATTGAGATAAAGCACAGGTGCTCACAGACACAGTTCAAAGCTATGACAGCTTGATGTTGAGATGCTGAGTGTAGTTCTCAGGGAGGGAGCTTGGCGGTGCCTCTCTTGCTATTCGGGGTGTGCACAGCCTCTATCATGGCTCCTGCAAAACAAACTCTGAACACTGTTTTCACTTTTCTCCTTTTTTGTAAAAGCAAAAATGCTCTTTGGATTTCTTTTGGTTAGCAAAAACAGATGCTAATATAGGTTTTTCATAAAGGCAAAGTGGCATAAAGCAAACTTTCAACAAGTAGGAGATACCTGTAGAGCAATATCCATTAACAAAACAATGCTGATAAATGGGAAAAATATAGAAAAATAGGAGTCGGAGATTAAATATGTACTTGCTTTCACTTGAAAACATTCTTTCACTATTATAGTCCTTCACTAATTCTGGTTGTAAAGCTGTACTACAGACAAGATAGAGATACTTTTCTCAACAAAACAATTTTAATACCTTTCTAATGCATTACTGAGCTTACACAGATTTCTATACACCACTGTTTATAAGCTTTAAAAGTACAAAACCACATTATTTAAGTATGCATACAACATGCACACACATATATGTGATACTGCTTTTTATAATTTTTTATGAACAAGAAATGGTAAAGCAATTCAGGAAAATGGGGATTATTGAAATGGTAGAATGGGAAAGAAAGACATGTAAGGATATTGGAAACATTCTCATTTTTATGTTTGGTGGTATATTAATAGCTATTCATTGGGTTACTATTGTTTATTGGTTACATAAGTGCTTATATACATAACATGTATATATATCAGGATTACTTTAAAAATGGAATACAGGGGAAAGTGCTTCAAATTGAAGGTAAATTAGACAAAAATGAATTGTCTTTGGCTTATTGCCAAACAGCATAACATTGGAAATTAGAATCAAAGAATGTATCCATAATTCAGTATTCAAATAGATTATTTTCATTTCCCTTCATTCACTTTGTGTGTATATATGTATTTTATGTAACTCAGTTATATTTAGTCTTTTCTTCATAAAGACTGTTCCGAGTTACTATATCATCTTCTTAAGTTTCATTTTGAACAGATGTTTAATATTTCATTAAATAGATACAGTGTGATTTTTTTTTTTAATTTTTTAACATCTTTATTGGAGTATAATTGCTTTACAATGGTGTGTTAGTTTCTGCTTTATAACAAAGTGAATCAGTTATACATATACATATGTCCCCATATCTCTTCCCTCTTGCGTCTCCCTCCCTCCCACCCTCCCTATCCGACCCCTCTAGGTGGTCACAAAGCACCAAGCTGATCTCCCTGTGCTGTGCGGCTGCTTCCCACTACAGTGTGATTTTTAATCATTCTCCTATTTTGGTACATTTAGAGATTGTCTTCACTTTTATTACTTTAAATAATACAATGTGCGTCTTTTCAAAGACTAGCTTTATGGGTTTTTAATCATCTGTGTCGATGGGGAAATAATTCCTTTCAGGCTAAAATAGCTGTGGAAGCTCAGAATAAGTATGAGAGAGAATTGATGCTACATGCTGCTGATGTTGAAGCTCTACAAGCTGCCAAGGAACAGGTTTCCAAAATGATGTCAGTGCGTCAGCACTTGGAAGAAACAGCCCAGAAAGCAGAATCACAGTTGTTGGAGTGTAAAGCATCTTGGGAGGAAAGAGAGAGAATGTTAAAGGTATTATTGTACATCATAATCGAATGTTTGGAGAATTGAAAGTTTTGGTTTTTTTTAATGTACATTGGAAAATCTGCTATTATGATAGACTCTTGGCTTATAGGATGAAGTTTCCAAGAGTGTGTCTCGCTGTGAAGATCTAGAAAAACAAAACAGATTACTTCATGATCAGATTGAAAAGTTAAGTGACAAAGTCGTTGCTTCTATGAAGGAAGGTGTACAAGGTCCATTGAATGTATCTCTCAGTGAAGAAGGAAAATCTTCAGAACAAATTTTAGAAATTCTCAGGTAAATCCAATATATTCTTAATGCTTTATTACTTCTGTAATTAACAACAGTTATGAAGTGACACTATAAATGTATAAATTAGACAAGTGGGAGTTATATGATATTTAGGTATAAAGCTCATTTTGTCTCTTATTAGTCAACAAACCCACTATCACCCAATTAGTGATCACTTTTGACATTTAGACATATGCCAATTTAAATAAATTAGTTCAAGTTGAATCTAATAGTAAGAACTTGAGTGGGTTCTTTAGAAAATTAAATGCCTTTCGGATTATTTTAAAGGTAGAAGCCACTGTCTGTAATAAAATATATCTCCCATTATTTTTTAATGAAAACATTGTATAAAAATAGTTTTTAAAGTGAATGATTTTTGTCATCTTAAAAATTATCCAAGTTTTGAAATGTCATGTTGTTGGCATTTTTCTATTCAAATAAAATCTTACATATTCTTGTAGATTTATACGACGAGAAAAAGAAATTGCTGAAACTAGGTTTGAAGTGGCTCAGGTTGAGAGTCTGCGCTATCGGCAAAGGGTTGAACTTTTAGAAAGAGAGCTGCAGGAACTGCAGGATAGTCTAAATGCTGAAAGGGAGAAAGTTCAGGTATGTATCCTAAGCTTTAAGAAAGCACTTGTTAAATCAAGAGATGAGCTCATTTCAGTTTCTAATAACATAAAATTTAGTTTGAAATAAGCATTCTTTTTAAACGCGTAAATTCATTAAACATCATTAAACACTGGCACAATACAGTGGTGAGAGACTAATGGTAACCAGACTGACTGGTTTCAGATTCTAGCTTCACACCATGAGATGTGTGCCTTGGATACATTGTTTAACTTCCTTGCTCTTAAACTTCCTTGTCTGTAATATTGGGGTGATAATGAGGATTGAGTTAGTGCACATGAAGCATTTAGAATCATGTCTGGTGCACAGTGAGTGCTTAATAAATTTCAGTTATCTTAATTTATTACTGTAGTTTTCATTATAGATTGATAGTCATTCTAGAAAAAAAGGTAGGTTGAAACTGCTACAGAATATTCCTTTCTCATCAGAGGTGCAAAATGTAGTCAAAACAATTGACCAAAGGAGAAAAAAAAGATGCTTAGTGAATATGTGATCACAGCATAAGCTTATTAACTCCTTAGTCCACACTACCACCCAAAGGCTTACTATTGCATAGCCTCATTCTGAGGAGAGCAGTAATATAACTCCACATCTGGAAGGAAGGAAATTAAGACCTTGAATCATTGATCTTCTTTTAACTGATAGTTGGAATGGCTGCTAGAGAGAAACCATTGAAACAAGGGAAAGTGAATAATTGAACAATTAGATGTATGGGATTTACATTTTCAGACAGAAATTTAAAATTCCAGAGTTATATCCTATTGAGAAAACAACCCAAATTCAAACATATCTCATTATGGAAATAATAAACAGACCCTCTAATTCAATGGAGTTAACACTTGGAGGAAAAGAGCAGAATCGGGGTTTCTAACGAAGATTGTATATTCTCTCAGTCTCTTCTGCTTTCTTTGCTGTTCCTTTGGGCTGTAGAAAGGCAAATAATACTAGAAAATGCCCAGCTCAACCAACTCTTACATACAGTCAGAGGAGAGTCAAGAAGTAACATACATTATGTCAAAAATAATAGAATGTCTACCAAAGATGAACAGTGTAGCATGGCAGTCATGAACCATAGATTTAAAAATGGTGAAGGAATAAAGTAACGTGTGCAAAAGATGGATAATTATACTCAATGAGAACAGAAGAAAAGTTCTTCACAAATGAACAAATATTCAGTAAAATTGCTCAGAACCAAAGTGATGAAACAACTGAGTGAAATGAAAAAGAGTTTCTGGGGCTTCCCTGGTTGGCGCAGTGGTTGAGAATCTGCCTGCCAATGCAGGGGACGTGGGTTCGAGCCCTGGTCTGGGAAGATCCCACATGCCGCGGAGCAACTCGGCCCGTGAGCCACAATTACTGAGCCTGCGCGTCTGGAGCCTGTGCTCGGCAATGAGAGGCCCACGCACCACGATGAAGAGTGGCCCCCGCACCGCGATGAAGAGTGGCCCCCGCTTGCCACAACTAGAGAAAGCCCTCGCACAGAAACGAAGACCCAACACAGCCATACATACATACATAAATAAAAAGAATGTAAGCAGACAAGAATAGCATTAAAAAAATAAAAAATTAAAAAAAAAAAAAGAGTTTCTGAAAAAGGGGGAAAAAACTGAGGATCAAAATAACATTGTTTTAGTACTATTTAGTTCAGTGTAGGAAGAAAAAGAATAGATACAGAAAGAGATCTGGATTGATGTTCTTATCTAATGTAAAAACTATTTGTCAGCAGGATTTGTAGTATCTTTTTACTTTCATCTTTTAATTTCTAGTATTTGTTTAAACTCTGTAATTAGCATGAATCACAGAAAAACATGTAAGACTTCTAAGAATTTGTTTTAAAAGTTGACATTTAAATCCTTTTTACTTTTGTAGGAAAGATTAGAACTGGTAGGAAAAGGTAGGTCTTAATCTATTGTTATATGTTGCTGTATACATGTTTGAAACCTTTAGGTAACTGCAAAAACAATGGCCCAGCATGAGGAACTGATGAAGAAAACCGAAACAATGAATGTAGTTATGGAGACCAATAAGATTCTGAGGGAAGAAAAGGAAAGGCTAGAACAGGATCTACAACAGATGCAAGCCAAGGTTTGTAACGTACTAATGAAGAGTAGAGGCACATTATTTTTAATAGTATTTTAAATAAATTCTCACATCAGGTATTAAAAAAAATACTGGAACTATTTTCAGGTGAGGAAACTGGAGTTAGATATTTTACCCTTACAAGAAGCAAATGCTGAGCTGAGTGAGAAAAGCGGTATGTTGCAAGCAGAGAAGAAGTTATTAGAAGAAGATGTCAAACGTTGGAAAGCACGTAACCAGGTAAGTGCAGTTAAACCCATTCCAAAATATGGAAACATGTTGGTTTAAAATAATAGGGTAAAATTTAAGGGGATAAAAATGTATGATGAGCTAGTGGAAAGTATTATGTGTTTATCAGTAAAAGTCTAACGTGTAACCTGTACATATGTGACAGGCATTAAACTTATAACTCAGTTTTTAAAGTTTTGGTTAGGTTTTGTATATTTTTAAAAACAGTTAATTTATTTACTTGGATTCCAAATTTCGGCTTTTGCTTTATCTCTAAAATGCTTTGGTACATGAAAAATGGATTCATGTAGTTTACTGAATCACTTTAAGAAGACTTGTTCACTGACTGCTACCTTTTTAGGAGGGACAAAACCATATAGCATAGTATGGTTAGAAACGCCAGCTCTAATCAATGAATTTAGTAAAGTAGCAGGATGCAAAATTAATGCACAGAAATCTCTTGCATTCCTGTACACTAATGATGAAAAATCTGAAACAGAAATTAAGGAAACACTCCCATATACCACGGCAACAAAAAGACTAAAATACCTAGGAATAAACCTACCTAAGGAGACAAAAGATCTGTATGCAGAAAACTATAAGACACTGATGAAAGAAATTAAAGATGTTACAAACAGATGGAGAGCTATACCATGTTCTTAGACTGGAAGAATCAACATTGTGAAAATGACTATACTACCCAAAGCACTCTACAGATGCAATGCAATCCCTATCAAACTACCAATGGCATTTTTCACAGAACTAGAACAAAAAATTGCACAATTTGTATGGAAACACAAAAGACCCCAAACAGCCAAAGTAATCTTGAGAAAGAAAAACAGAGCTGGAGGAATCAGGCTCACTGACTTCAGACTATACTACAAAGCTACAGTAATCAAGACAGTATGGTAGTGGCACAAAAAGAAATACAGATCAATGGAACAGGATAGAAAGCCCAGAGATAAACCCATGCACGTATGGTCACCTTATCTTTGATGAAGGAGGCAAGAATATAATGGAGAAAAGACGGCCCCTTCAATAAGTGGTGCTGGGAAAACTGGACAGCTACATGTAAAGGAATGAAATTAGAACACTCCCTAACACCATACACAAAAATAAACTCAAAATGGATTAAAGACCTAAATGTAAGGCCAGACACTATTAAACTCTTAGAGGAAAACATAGGCAGAACACTCTATGAGACAAATCACAGCAAGATCCTTTTTGACCTACCTCCTAGAGAAATGGAAATAAAAACAAAAATAAACAAATGGGACCTAATGAAACTTAAAAGCTTTTGCACAGCAAAGGAAACCATAAACAAGACAAAAAGACAACCCTCAAAATGGGAGAAAATATTTGCAAACGAAGCAACTGACAAAGGATTAATCTCCAAAATATACAAGCAGCTCATGCAGCTCAATTATCAAAAAATAACAACCTAATCCAAAAATGGGCAGAAGACCTAAATAGACATTTCTCCAAAGAAGATATACAGATTGCCAACAAACACATGAAAGGATGCTCAACATCTCTAATCATTAGAGAAATGCAAATCAAAACTACAGTGAGGTATCACCTCACACCAGTCAGAATGGCCCTCATCAAAAAATCTACAAACAATAAATGCTGGAGAGGGTGTGGAGAAAAGGGAACCCTCTTGCACTGTTGGTGGGAATGTAAACTGATACAGCCACTATGGAAAACAGTATGGAGATTCCTTAAGAAACTAAAAATAGAACTACCATATGACCCAGCAATCCCACTACTGGGCATATACCCTGAGAAAACCATAATTCAAAAAGAGTCATGTACCACAATGTTCATTGCAGCTCTATTTACAATAGCCAGGACATGGAAACAACCTAAGTGTCCATCGACAGATGAATGGATAAAGAAGATGTGGCACATATATACAATGGAATATTACTCAGCCATAAAAAGAAACAAAATTGAGTTATTTGTAGTGAGGTGGATGGACCTAGAGTCTGTCATACAGAGTGAAGTAAGTCAGAAAGAGAAAAACAAATATTGTATGCTAACACATGTAAATGGTTCTGAAGAACCTAGGGGCAGGACAGAAATAAAGACACAGACGTAGAGAATGGACTTGAGGAAACAAGGAGAGGGAAGGGTAAGCTGGGACGATGTGAGAGTGGCGTGGACATATATACACTACTAAATGTAAAATCAATAGCTAGTGGGAAGCAGCTGTATAGCACAGGGAGATCAGCTCGGTGCTTTGTGATCACCTAAAGGGGTGGGATAGGGAGGGTGGGAGGGAGATGCAAGAGGGAGGAGATATGCGGATGTATGTATATGTATAGCTGATTCACTTTGTTTTAAAGCAGAAACTAACACACTATTGTAAAGCAATTATACTTCAATAAAGATGTTAAAAAAAAAAAAAAGAAATGCTAGCTCTGTATTCAAACAAAAGGTTGGGAATTGGCCTTACCCCATACTAGTTATGTGATTTGTGAAAATGAGGACATTAACCTTTCTGAGCCAATTTTCCTTATTTGTGAAAATGAGGACATAATACCCCTCTTCATGTTACAAAAATTAAACAATAAATGAAGCAGTTCACACAGCACCTAGCACCTGGAAAATGCTCTAGGGAACCACTCATATCTGAAGAGGACGATAGAATTTTAGAGCACATTTATTCTTTTTTTTTAATCAAACAAGCAATCTGAAAAATCAAGAAAGGAGGATAATCTTCCCAAATCTAGATATATTCCTGTTAAATTATGATGCCTTCTTTCCTAGTTAATGGAATCAATTACATTTAGGATTATTTTCATATTTTTGTTTAGATTGTAATGCATTATGACATTTTCTTCCCTTGTATATGTCACTTTAATGAAATTAGGTATTTAATATTAATATTAAAAGCTTGTAGATTCTTTAGATCCCTTTTTTGGCTCCATTGTAATGGCTCTGAAATGTTCCTTTGCAGCTATGAAAAATAATAGTGAATGACATTTTATTTTCCCCTTCCATTTTGGCTAAACATCTTAGCTAAACAAAGGAACTAAAGCTTTGATCTTATTTTCTTGTAGTTTGGTGCTTGATCATTATGTATGCAAGTAGCAAATGTAAACACAATTAGATACTCTGATATTTTATTATAGCACATTCGTTTCATAAAACCTATAAAACCATATTATACATTTTTGCTGTTCTAGCATCTAGTGAGTCAACAGAAAGATCCAGATACAGAAGAATATCGAAAGCTCCTTTCTGAAAAGGAAGTTCATGCTAAGCGTATTCAACAATTGACTGAAGAAGTTGGAAGGCTTAAAGCTGAAATTGCAAGGTATGTGGAAGAAACCTTAAGTTGTATACAATTCTTGAAATCTTAAAGAAGTTTGTTTCTATTCTTTATGTGACCCCCTAGGTGCTTCCTGATTTTAGAAAGAATGGAAAGTGCTGGAGCCCTTACATGTGGCTTTCCTTTTATTACTTTATAGAGCCAAGCAAGCAGTAATTTAGTTTTATGCCTTCATATATGCATTATTTCTTAATATTTTATTACTTTTTGAAAAACTACATAGTTGGTATGAATCTAAAGCAAACTTCTTTAAATAGTCAAAATGACTTTTGCAAGTAGATTTTTCTTTTTTTTTTTTTTTTTTGGTTAACATATATTCATGAATCTATTTTGAAAGTTTTTAATAAAGAAAGTTTTTAAATGAACTTATAGTGAAGTATTGCCTTTTAAAGATAAATGTAATATTAAAATTAATGTTTCTGGTTTACCTCTTTTAAGCTTCAATGTCCTTTGTCCCTGTCATAGCCCCTATTTATGTGATACTTGATAGCTTACAAATTTTTGTCATATTTATTCTCTTATTTTTTTCATAACAGTAGTCTGGCATTTTCAGTAGGAGAGAGATTACTTAATTTTAAAATGAGGAAGCTAAGATTCAGAAAGGTACCCAAGCTTATAAGGTTAGTAGCGGTTAAACCCATGTTCCTAATTCAGGTCATCTGATTTCAAGTTCGGTTCATGATAAAAGTACAGGGGTTGGCACACTATAATCCACAGGTCTTTTTTTGTACAGCTGGAAGCGAAGAATGATTTTTACATTTTTTAAGTGTTGTAGAAAAGGAGGAAGAGGAACATGTAACAAACACTGTATGTGGCCTACAAAGCCTAATGTACTTACTCAGCACCCAGTAGAGTGGAAAGCGTGTAGATTTTGCTATCAGGCAGATGTGGATTAAACTCTGTGTACCAATGCAGAGTAAAAGTGTGCATGTTACTTGACCACTTGTAGCTCAGTTTTTCTCATCTCTAAAATGGGCATGTATGACATATAATAAGTAAATCAGATCTTTCTAAAGGACCACAGGTTCATAAGTTAAGGAATTATCTTTTGAAGTGTGTGTATGGTTTTCTTAGAATTTTCTAAATAAAAAACAGACTAAAGCAACACAATAAAAATGTAACTTAAAGGATTTTAAAATTTGGAAAGTTCCAAATATTTAGTCTTTCTCCTTTACCCCATTTTTTTTGCTTAGATCAAATGCATCTTTGACTAACAACCAGAACTTAATCCAGAGTCTAAAGGAAGATTTAAATAAAGTAAGAACTGAAAAGGAAAGCATCCAGAAGGACTTAGATGCCAAAATAATTGATATTCAAGAAAAAGTTAAAACTATTACTCAAGTCAAGAAAATTGGACGTAGGTACAAAACTCAGTATGAAGAACTTAAAGCACAACAAGATAAGGTATTTTGAAGCAGTTTTCTTTTTATGTATTCTTCATATATATATTATCATTTTTTGATATACACAGTTTTGATCTACACAATTTACACAGTTTTTATATATATATTTGGATATATGAGTGGATATATGGATATATATTTGGATATATATATATTTGGATGACTTACAAAAACCTTATTCATAATTTTTAATTATTGGTTTTTAGATTCTAAACAAGGGTAAGTTTATATGTGATATCTTTATTTGGTTTAAGATTTGCTCTTTAGTATATCCCAAAATGAACTATAAATTCATATAGAAATAGTAGTAAATGCTAGGTATTTTAATTCAGTTTCCCAATTTCAAATATTGCTCCTTTTCAAAACTATGTTCTTGTAACTCATTGCTGATTGAAATTGTGTATATCAAAAAATGCTAGTTCTTTATAATTGATCAGGTTGTGTTATAGTTTTAAATAAGTAGTCTGTGTTAACCACCTACCAAAAAGAATTTTTAAATCCTTGTTTTACTTTGGATCTGAATTTTGTTTTTAATTCCCAGTGGTAAAGAACTTGTATATTGACTTTATTGTGTATTTAGTACGTTAGATGAAAAAACATATAAAGAAAAAATTTCAAAATTCTTACCTCTCAGTTAACCATTGTTAGCACTTTAGTATGCTTTCGTTTACATATGAGTGATTTGTTTTTCCAAATAATTCTATGTCAAATAATGCATCATCATTTTGATTAGCTGGTTAATACCTAGTGGTATGGAAAGCCCTAACCTGTTTAACTAATAGCTTACTTTTGGACATTAAAGTTGTTCCATAGAAGATTTATTTATGAATACCCTTAAAAATAAATTTCTTTACATACTTATGATTATTTTCTTAGATGAATTTGCAGAATTATTGAATATAAATGTGCAAGTATATTATTACTCTTTGTCATCTTAGGTCATGGAGACCTCAGCTCAGTCTTCTGGAGACCATCAGGAACAGCATGTCTCAGTCCAGGAAATGCAGGAGCTCAAAGAAACCCTTAATCAAGCTGAAACAAAGTCAAAATCACTCGAGAGTCAGGTGGAGAATCTGCAGAAGGTATGAGCGGAAGAGTAGTGGAAGGTGTTGAAGGAATTGTTTTCTTGTTGAAAAGCTAAAGAAGTACAATGGAATTTTACTCAGTCATAAAAAGGAATTTTGAAAAGAGAAAGATGTGTTAAACACTGATACTTTCTCTTATATGGAAAGGTATATATTTTATCCTTTTACTTTGAATGACTTATGTATGTAAATAATACCTAATCATCTTTAAGTGTTCACTTGCTTGGTTTGACCACCATTTTATATTTATACTTCCATTTAATCTAAATAAGCAAATTAATAAGTTTTACATTTTAAGTCTGTAGGGCATACAGTTATATTGATTTTGTTGAATTACATAGTGAATACTTTGTCTTCCTTTAAAAGGCATTATCTGAAAAAGAGGTGGAAGCAAGAAATCTCCAGGAACAGACTGTGCAGCTTCAATCTGAACTTTCACGACTTCGTCAGGACCTTCAAGATAGAACCACACAGGAGGAGCAGCTCCGACAGCAGATAACTGAAAAGGAAGAAAAAACAAGAAAGGCTATTGTAGCAGCAAAATCAAAAATTGCACACTTAGCTGGTAAGTTTCTGTATACTTGAAGATTTAAACTTGATGGTGAAAGTTGGTTACTTGATACAGGCTTAAAATTAAATAGGAAAGAAAAAAGTGACTATACTATAAAGTGACTTCTGTGTATGTGCGTGTGTGCTTTAGATATTTAGGTTTATTTAATTAGACACAAATTACAGCAATTTTAATTTTCAAGTGATGAGGATGTCCTTAATTTATTTATGAAATCTTTCTTAATTGTTAACTGGTAGTAGATAGTAGATAGGGAGTACAGCCATCCTTCTGCTTTACTGTGTAACTGTTACTACCTTTTGATGGTGATCCTTTGGGTCCACAGTATACTGTCCAGAAGCCTTCTGTAAATTCCTAGACAGCATTAGATCTTACCAGCCAAGTGAGTTTTCTGTGCCTCACTTCACGGAGGGCCCCTTTAGCCCTTCAGGGAGAATATCATGTCAAATTTATGAGGAGCCCAGTGCTACAACGCTCAGGGCCTTACTGCACCTTGCTTACCAGTCTGCTCGTAGGTAAATAAAATGCCAAATCAGTTGAGTTTTATTATATGCAGCTTTTTAAATGATCTCTAAGATAGTGCCCCTGGCAACTTATTTCATAAAAGAAGTTACTTAATTATTCTTGAGTATATGCTGTAGGTTATATGAAATGAAAATTTTATAATTCCTAATATATTAAAATATTAAAGGCCATATAAAAGGGCTCCTGCTGACTAGTTTATGGTAGATCCTTTGTCTTTTTGAGATCTTAGGAAAAGTAAAATGTTTTATTTTGGAGTATACTTTATATTGGAGTAATAAAGCAAATACAGATAGGTTTAGAACTTTACTTATTGAGATGTATATCAGAATTATTGTGGATGTTAAAGTTCAGGAATAGAATCTGATACGACTTTTGAGTACTTATTACACACATAAATGCGTTTTATTTCCAGTGTTTGATTATGATATTAATAGAATCATGTGGTTACTTCTGTAGGTGTAAAAGATCAGCTAACTAAAGAAAATGAGGAGCTTAAACAAAGGAATGGAGCCTTAGATCAGCAGAAAGATGAACTGGATGTTCGTATGACTGCTCTTAAGTCCCAGTATGAAGGTCGAATTAGTCGCTTGGAAAGAGAACTCAGGGAGCATCAAGAGAGACACCTTGAGCAGAGAGATGAGCCTCAAGAACCTACTAATAAGGTAATTAGCTAATTTGGTTTAAGTGACAAATCATTTTTGCCCTGTGCATTTTACTTGAAGATGTCTGGTGATTTAGGAGCCTTTGTCAGACTGAATTTTGACTAAACCAGGTATATAGAGAGAATTAACAAGTAAAATATTTTGATGGCATTGTTTAGTGGACTCTTGTGGGATAGGTACAGTAATCCAAAGTTTTCTTTTTATAGGTCCCAGAACAGCAGAGACAGATCACATTGAAAACAGCTCCAACTGCTGGTGAAAGAGGAATGTGAGTTTTGTTCTTTGACAGTCTGTTTACAGTCTGTTCCCTGTTTTTCTTTTAAAATACAGGAAGGATCTAGTGATCTTTGGGCAGAAAAAAATCTGTATTATAAAAATATGTAACTAAAGAGCCATTTATCCTGTGCAAAACTGCATCATGTAGTTGCTGAGATTTTTTTTTTCCAGAACTCTTGTTTTCAGTATACTTTCAGTCCTGTCAGATAGGTAGAGCTTTGTGACAGAGAAAGTGTCTTTCATCTTTTAGTTTGTGATTGATTTCTAAGATAGGCTACTGATGTTCCCTGTGATGTTATATGATACAAGGATAAAAGGCTGAGCACAGTTGAATACTTTCTACATTGTCAGGATGCACCACTGCAGAACATTTCCTGCACAGTTTTTAATGCTTAAGTTCAAAACCTCTTCAATAAGAGTTTTGTAATATTTAGTGAACAAAAAATGTAGAACTATACTCAACTGTCTCTTTAATTTTTTTTCTAATCTGCCAAAAGTCTACCCAAAGCAGTGTTAGGAAAACAGAGTTAATAAGGTCTGAATGCATATTAAGGTCATAATTATTAGACACTCACTTCAGGAAGCATATGTGCTTTGCTTTTGATAGAGTATATGTACTTTATAAGGAATATTTGTAGTAATCTTTTATGATTTATTATTCTTGCATTTTCCCCTCTGTAAGTGCCAGCACCTCAGACCCACCAACAGCCAATATCAAGCCAACTCCTGTTGTGTCTACTCCAAGTAAAGTGACAGCTGCAGCTATGGCTGGGAATAAGTCAACACCCAGGGCTAGTATCCGCCCAATGGTTACACCTGCAACTGTTACAAATCCTACTACTACCCCAACAGCTACAGTGATGCCCACTACACAAGTGGAATCACAAGAAGGTAAGTAAAATCGTAATAGGTCTGGTTGAACTGTTTACTTAGATTTATTACAAGAAGATGACGGTAACTTCAAGGATAAATGAGGCTTCCACTAAAGCTACAGTCAGACATCATGTACAAGTGGGCATTTAATATTTTCAGGTGTATGCCTCCTGGGATACTTGTTAATGTAGCATATTTCCTCCCTCCCTTCCTTTTTGCTTTTGTGTTTTGAAGCTAAAGAAGGAGGGAAATACACCCCTATAAGTATATGGCATGCTTTTCCAGGACCAAATTTTTTTACCTCTATTAACTAAGAAAGATGATATGAAATCCACTTTAGAAAACCATATTAAATCACTGGTTCAACCCAAGCATCAACTTCTTCCCTGATAAACTGTCTGACCTTGTAATTGCTTTCTGCACTTGCTTCCCATGTCACTTTCTTACTCATTACAACAATTACAACCACATTTTATTCAGTTGAATACATGTTTTTTTATTCCGCTAGATTGAGCTCCTCAAGGGTGGGAATTTGTTTCTCATTGTTTAATCGCTTTACCCAACCCCAAGATAGGTGTCAGTAAAAGTTACTAAATACAATTTTCTTAGATTCTTGTCTTAACAAATGTTAGAATTCAGTAAATTAAGTGTTTAGAAATATATAAAATATATATATGCTATGAAAGGACAGAATATTTTATTTGAACTACATTCAGTAAAATAATTATGAGATATATTACCAATTAAATTTAACAGTCATTTTGTATTAGTTGAAAACAAAATGATACTTAATAAAAACTTATAATTTGACTTTGAGTTTCTTAATATCATTTTATTTGGTCATCATTTACATAGAATAATAGATGCAAAAACAGTTTATTTATTTAATTCAGCCAACAGTTTACTGCACACTCTATTTCTGTCACATAGGCAATTCAAAAATGCGTAATACATTATTTTTACCCTCAGTGTTTTTTGTCTAGTGAGTGGAAGAGGTATGTACATAAATAACTATGCAAAATGTCACCTGTAAGAGAATAGGGAAGGACAATTCCAGCTTTGGTAAGAATAGAAAACTTAATATATTAAATGTTTTAATTATTTTTCAGCCATGCAATCAGAAGGGCCTGTGGAACATGTTCCAGTTTTCGGAAGCACAAGTGGATCTGTTCGTTCTACTAGTCCTAACGTCCAGCCTTCTATCCCTCAACCCATTTTAACTGTTCAGCAACAAACACAGGCTACAGCTTTTGTGCAACCCACTCAACAGAGTCATCCTCAGATTGAGCCTACAAATCAAGAGCTATCCCCAAACATAGTGGAGGTGGTTCAGAGTTCACCAGTTGAGCGGCCTTCTACTTCCACAGCAGTGTTTGGCACTGGTACGATTAATTTTAAAATGAGGTTAGAGTAGACCTGTGCATTTATCGTTTCTTGAGTATAATACATATTTTGAATGTTCTTTGTACCTACTTGTTTCCTACCAGGTATGAAAACGGATGACGATATTCCTAACATCTTATTTTATGTTTACTGCTGAATTCTATTTTAGGTCACTCGTTTTTGTCATTAAGATCTTTCTTCCTTTCCAGTTATTTTTTGACTAATTTTAAAGGTGATACAACCTGAAACTTATTTTATGTACAGTTGACCCTTGAACAACACAGGTTTGAACTTCGTGGTCCACTTAAATGTGGATGTTTTTCAATAGTGAACACTACAGTACTGTACATCCTCAGTTGGTTGAATCTGCAGACACGAAGGAATGGCTGATATGGAGGGCCAGCACCCCTAACCCTTGAGTTGTTCAAGAGTCAGCTGTAACTTAATACAAGTCCTGAGAACTAAGAGGTATCTAAAAGAACATCAAGTAAGAATTTTCAAGTCTAAACATATAAGGAAAATTTTTTTATCCAAGGAGTCCTGGGTTTTATAAATTATAAGATGGCCCTATATAAGCTTTGTGAGTAGCAATTCTATATCAGTACAGTCACAGTGAGTCAGATGTATTGTTGTAGAAGTTAATTGGCTTTATTAACCAAAGGTTAAGACCATTGATTCAGAGCGTAAATTGCTCTTCGTTTATGCATAGATTAGCAGGAACAAATTATGTTGTTCTGTCCAAATTTTTACGTGTTTTTTTTTTAGTTAAATGACCAAGATATTTTTTAAATTAACTTTGTCTAAATTGAGTGATTATCACGCTCTAATTCGAGATTTAAATTATGTAATTTCAAAGTTTCAGCTACCCCAAGTTCTTCTTTGCCGAAGCGTACACGTGAAGAGGAAGAAGATAGCACCATAGAAGCATCAGACCAGATCTCTGACGATACAGTGGAAATGCCTCTTCCAAAGAAGTTGAAAAGTGTTACACCTGTAGGAACTGAGGTGTGTAAAGATCTTTCTGTTTACTTTTACTTCTACCAATAGAACCAAGATATTCTTTCAGTTACAGCATTATTAAGAGAATGGACCTTTTGGGGTCTAAATCCAGAAAACTCTCTTGTTGAACTTACTGTAAAATTTCCACTGAAAACCCAGGTATTGTTGCTGTTGCCAACACTGTTTTATATTCTTTGAGTATGTTTAATTGAATTCCCATTTCAATTTTAAGAACACAGTTACAAAAACGTAGGATGAATTCCATTTCAATTTTGTTTTTAATTTAAAGAATAAGGAAGTTATAGTCTCATGGGAATTTTAAACTGGTGCCTGCCAGCTTTTTCTCTGATTGACCAAAATGGTATTCCTTTATTTTCTTTTGTTGAAGATAAGTTGTAATGAATTGTTTTATTATCAAGCATTGAGACTACTAAATTAATTTCACTTGCATGTATTTAATTAATGTTCATAAACCTTATTTTATATATACCAAAGAGGAATGTGATTGTTTATATTTTATAAGTAAATATAAGTGAACATTTCTGATGTACAGCTTCATAAAATTACAGCTTTGAGTTTTGTTTTATTGGGAGAACTCACTGAACAGGTGATGCTTCATCTAGTGAACTGATATGGTTACCACACTTGTATGTCATGATTCAGGAAGAAGTTATGGCAGAAGAAAGTACTGATGGAGAGGTAGAGACTCAAGTATACAACCAAGATTCTCAAGATTCCATTGGAGAAGTAAGTAAAATGTACTTAAAGTAAACAAATTATTGCTTATAGTGAGTGAAATGAGCTTTGACAAATTGAAATATTATTTGGACTTCTGTTTTCAATTTGCTGCTTTTATATTTAATGAAATATTGTTAGAATTGCCAGTGCAATTTCTGCTTTACTTCTAATTAGTATCCTGCCTTCTAAACTTTATTAAAGAAATGTTTTTGTTTATAGTTAGCACAGATTTTCCAAGCTAAGGTTGTCATGAGTAAAGATTACCCACTCTTTTATTTGGAAGGATGAGCTGGTTGAGGCTGGAGTTCATCCGGAAGTGCTCCACTTGGTATCCTTTGTTGCTCCCCTCTATTGCTTCCCTTACTGAATTAAAATAATCTGTGAAAGGAAACGCATTTGTATACCTCTTCATCTTTTGAACTCTCATTGAGGCTTCTCCAGAGGCAGCCTAACTAATGGGAATGCATAGACTCTGAAGTTACAAAGCTCTGGCTTCTGTCCTTAACTGCACCACTTAGAAGCTGTGTGACTGTAAGCAAGACATTAATTCTCTCTAAGCCTCAATTTTCTCATAAGATAACATAATTTTTAGTTTTGTAGAGTACCTAAAATAGTACCTGCCACATATTAGGCACTCAAATTATTACTTTTCTTCCATTCCTCCGCCCTACAAATTGAGAGTTCATAATTTATAGTAATTCATATTTATAGTAATATTATAATATTAGTTAACACAACTCATTATTATATGCCAAGTGTGGTTCTAAAATATTTGCATTTATTAACTGACTTAATCCTCATAAGAAATCTTGCAACAACCCTGTTTTACAGGTGAAGAAACCAATGCCCAGCTAAGTCATGCACCCAGGTTTTCATAGCATTGGAGCTAGGGTTTGAACTCAGGCTGTCTGGTTTCCATTTGTCTTGTTAAGCTTGAAACAGTACTTTCTGTCTGGATAAATTTTTAGGATCATTTTATTCTAAAATTATATTATCTGTATAAAATAAAGGAATTGTTTCAGGCTAATCATAAGTAACCATAGATTGCAAGTAAATTTTAGTTTCTTAGATGCATTAATTTTGTAAGTTAATTTTTTCAGTTTTCCTTGGCTAAGAACAGAAAACTAAACCTCCAAGATGAATATGTAATACTCTAAATGACATCGATTTTGTGTATATTTCAGAGCGGGTCATACCTGAAGAGCATAATAACAATTTTGAAATAAGATGTGAATTTCTGTGTTATTGCCAGACTTGGTTAAATTATACTGAAATCTTTTGTGCAAAGCTTTTTCTTGAGATTGGCAAAATTGTCTGTGACTCAAAAGTGCCATTGGGCTTTCCATTTTGTCTTCTAGCAGTGTCTACTTAGTGTGTGAAAGTGTAACAGTTCATTTTTCTAATTTTCTGACAATGAAGCAGATGTTCTAAGTGTTGCTTTTCTTGAAATAAGCATGTTAGTTTGTTACGTTTTTAATTATACCATGACTTACTCATTTTTTCCATTACAGTAAACAACTTTATGAATGATTTAGTTCATAAGACATTGTTTCTGGCTTGTATAAAAAAACAGATTTTGGAATTCCCTGGCAGTCCAGTGGTTAGGGCTCCTTGCTCCCACTGCAGGGGGCATAGGTTTGATCCCTGGTCACGGAACTAAGATCCCACATGCTGCGTGGCATGGCCAAAAAAAACCAAATTTTGCTGAGTGCTGAACTAAAATAAAAAGTAAACATTTAACTTTTTATAGTAAATATCAAAAATAAAGTTAAATTGCAGTTTATTTCAGTAGCTAAAAAAATGGAATTGTGAGGAAATAGATTAAGGGAAGAATTATTTTTACGTCTAGTATATCTTTAATGCAGTTTAAAGGCTTAAGATAGAGTTTTGAGAGGGGGAGAAGTATTTTTGTAAAAAGACAATTATAATAGTTTGTTTAGTGTGTTTTACACAGTATTTCTGATTTGGGGAAAATTTTTTGTCTTTTTTAAAATTATATGTTGCAGTTCCATGGATAGTCTTTTTTCTGCCTTTGGTCCGCACTGTTAACTAACCACGTTGGCTGTTGAGCGCTTGAAATATGGCTAGTCCTGACATGTTCTTAAGTGTGAAATATACATTGGATTTTGAAGACTTATTACAAATTTTAAAATGTAGGATTAATAACTTTTATATAGGTTACATGTTGAAATAATGTTTGGCTATATTAAGATTATTGTTAAAATTGATCTCACCTGCTTTTTTTTTTTTTTTAATATTATTATTTATTTATTTATTTTTGGCTGTGTTGGGTCTTCGTTTCTGTGCGAGGGCTTTCTCCAGTTGCGGCAAGCGGGGGCCACTCTTCATCGCGGTGCGCGGGCCTCTCACTATCACGGCCTCTCTTGTTGCGGAGCACAGGCTCCAGACACGCAGCCTCAGTAGTTGTGGCTCACGGGCCCAGTTGCTCCGTGGCATGTGGGATCTTCCCAGACCAGGGCACGAACCCGTGTTCCCTGTATCGGCAGGCAGATTCTCAACCACTGCGCCACCAGGGAAGCCCTGCTTTTTTTTTTTTTTTATGTGACTGCTAAAAAATTTTATATTCCGTATGGGAAATGTATTGTGGCTCACATTATACTTCTGATGGACAACACTCATCTACAGTACCACACTGGTAGATTTGACACATATATACCTGTGTGCCTATATAAAGTATTTTCTCTCTTTTTTATTGGAGTATTACCCAGTGGGATTTATAATAATTCTTCTATAGGAAGACTGTAAAGAAGCCCAAAGCATTTATTTTAAATTAATTCTGCTTTCAAAACCGTATTTTTAAAAATAAAATTCTGGTAGTCCATAAGTATTCTTTACCCTTTACTTATATCTACAGTATGTCACTGATAGTTTTAAGTATACTTGACTTTATTTATTTGTTTGTTTACTCATTTATCTTTTGCTTCTAAAGGGAGTCACCCAGGGAGATTATACACCAATGGAAGACAGTGAAGAAACCTCTCAGTCTCTACAAATAGACCTTGGACCTCTTCAATCAGATCAACAAACAACATCATCACAAGATGGTCAAGGCAAAGGAGATGATGTCATCGTAATTGACAGTGATGATGAGGAGGAGGATGATGATGAAAATGATGGGGAACATGAGGTAAATTTGGATTTGAAATCATTTATTGTTTTAAACTGCTGGATGAAATGCTGAAATCCTTGGGAATTCTAATGCATCAACCAGTAAATTCTGATTCCCTGTTAAATAGATTATTATGCTTTTCTTTTATCCTGATTAGTTATGAACTTAACATTTTGCATAGAACAAGTGATGGAAAATCTCATTTTTTTTTTAATGATTACTGAGTCCTTTAGGATTTGGTAAATTTGTTAGATTAATTAAACTTAAATCTCACTGATAAGTGACTATAGATTTAATTGTAAGCACTGTGGTTTCTGGAAATAAGGTTTTTTTTTTCTTCTGGAGCCCTTATAGTTCTTTTCAGAAGAAATTGAGGTGTCATGATAATTAAAACATATTCTAAGTGAAACTTTGCATTTTATTTTGGGAGTTAATCCTATATTGACAGCTTCTCATTTTTAGATTCTTTTATTAATCAATGTTTTTTAAAAGCTTATAGCATAGTATAATTTCACCATTTTCTTATTCAATGCCACATTTTAAATTTAGAATTAAAGTGGACCACTTGACATTCTGTGGACATCTGGGAGCTTTAATCTTTGAATTGATCTCATACGAATAGTTAGAATTCAGAGTTGATTATTACTGTACTAATTCCAGTAAGCTTCACAGTTTTGATACTTGTTGCCACTGAAGTAATCCCATACAACTCTCAGGACAACTCCTGTATCCTGGTCAATAATGAGTCACTTAAATTTCTAACCATGGTATCAAGATATGCAGAACATGTGTACCATGTCCTAGATCTTTATTTATACTTGGGGAGTTTTTAACTAGGATTATGAAGAAGATGAAGAAGAAGACGATGATGATGAAGATGACACAGGGATGGGAGACGAGGGTGAAGATAGTAATGAAGGCACTGGTAGTGCAGATGGCAACGATGGGTATGAAGCTGATGATGCTGAGGTAACTGGCTAGAATTTTGACCATCAGTTTTCTTTAAGAACTTGCTTAGTATTGTTTTTCAAGAATATAAAAAGGCTTGTATTCTCAGAACGCTACAGCTTTTCTTATCTTTGGGTTTTTGTTTGTTTCTACTGTGATTTGGTTTGGTTAATTATTTTTTAAGATAACTACTTGATTTATTTGCATTTAGCATTCATATTTTGTTTTTAGGGTGGTGATGGGACTGATCCAGGTACAGAAACAGAAGAAAGTATGGGTGGAGGTGAAAGTAATCAGAGAGCAGCTGATTCTCAAAACAGTGGTGAGATTTGGTTTTGTTTTTCTTTCGTTATGTTTTGTTTTGTTTTTTTAGTCTCTTTTTAATTGAACACTTTTAATATTTTGATTTAATTAATTTAATATTTTAACCTGACGTTTTCTAAACTAAGACTGCACTTAATTTTCACATAGGTAATAAAACTTGGTTAGTAAACTGGCAAGCAAAAGATAGGCTATTGTTCTTGCTTTGTCATTATTATTCTCATAAAGTCTACTATGTTTATATCTAAAATGTAGTCATTATACTATTTTTTCTACCTCATTGGTCTGCTGTAAGATTCAAAAATTTTAAATCTATAAAGCATTATAAATGCCGTGTGTTGCTGCTGCTCTTAAGTGGAAAATTAAGTCAGGGACTTCTAATAGTAATGGCAGTTCACAACCAGAAGAGGTCAGTCTAATCAAGTTACATGTTTCAAGATTTGTGGGTGTAGGAGTTTTGCAGTGTTGTCCAGTTTTCCAATGAATAAAAGATTTTTTCATCAATATAGCATACCTTTTGTTAATTCTTGAAAGGATGAGTCCTGGAGGTCAGCTGAACTGTTGTAGGCAGTAAAGAATTATGGAATTTATAGAAAATAATTTTATTTTAGAATTGTTTTAAAATGTTTTTTAAAGAATTGGTGATCGTCTGGTATGCCATTCTGGTTTTAACAAATACTGAGCCAGAATCATTAATAGTAATATAATAAAAACTTTATATATGTAGACTAGTGGGAAAACAGTATATCTGAGTTTCTGTGTAGGCCTGTGTATTTAAAAGTGCAAATTTTATGCTCATTTGAATTAAAGCAAAGGCAGGCAATCTTTTCAACTTTTAATTGTTTAAGAGAAAAATAAACTAATGAATACTGAACCATATAATGAAGATAGTGTTGCTTTTTAAGGGAGATGAGCTAAGGAGAGAGATTAATTATAATAATCTACACTTTCTAAAACATTTTATGGATTTAAGAAGCACCTTTTTTGTGTCACATAACTGGGTGATAGAGGGAAATTTTTTGCCTCTTTAGGTAATATCACTAAAAGCTAAGTCTTGTGAGGGTGGATGTTCATAGCCATTTTTCCTAGGTACAAAACATATAACAGATGTTCATTGAATACTTGTTGGAGACTTTCTTTTCTTTTTTACAATCAAGCAAAAATATGCCTAGTAGTCTAGATAATTTTAAGTTAGTAGATGGATTTGGTACATTGCTAGTAATTACAAAATAAGTGCTTTTTCTGAGCAACTATACTTGTACTGAATTATTTAATTCTTAAAATAAGCCTATCAGATTCAGGTACCAGTGAAGAATCTGAGAAGCAGAAGCAAAGTGATATAACCAAGATCACATAGCTATTAAGTGTTAGAGCTGGCTATTTACAATAGCCAGGACATGGAAGCAACCTAAGTGTCCATCGACAGATGAATGGGTAAAGAAGATGTGGCACATATATACAATGGAACATTACTCAGCCATAAAAAGAAACGAAATTGAGTTATTTGTAGTGAGGTGGATGGACCTAGAGTCTGTCATACAGAGTGAAGCAAGTCAGAAAGAGAAAAACAAATACCATATGCTAACACATATATATGGAATTAAAAAAAAAAAGGTCATGAAGAACCTAGGGGCAAGACTGGAATAAAGACTCAGACCTACTAGAGAATGGACTTTAGGACACGGGGAGAGGGAAGGGTAAGCTGGGACAAAGTGAGAGAGTGGTAGTGTATATATGGACATATATACACTACCAAATGTAAAATAGATAGCTAGTGGGAAGCAGTCGCATAGCACAGGGAGATCAGCTCTGTGCTTTGTGACCAGCTAGAAGGGTGGGATAGGGAGGGTGGGAGGGAGGGAGATGCAAGAGGGAAGAGATGTGGGGATATATGTATACGTATAACTGATTCACTTTGTTGTAAAGCAGAAACTAACACACCATTGTAAAGCAATTCTACTCCAAAAAAGATGTTTAAAAAAAAAAAAAAGTGTTAGAGCTGGAATCTGATTCTAGACCTCAGACTTTTAAACTACTAAATTGATATCCTATTCAGCTTTTCACTTTTGTTGTTTTACTTTGTATGTAGAAGACCTAGACATCTGAAGGGCCATTGACATTCAAAATTTAGGAAAACCAGAATATGAAAGTTATTGTAAGGCTTTTTACCAATCTCCTTCACCCTGTTTGAGTGTAATACTAATAACTGTAGTGGTCTGATCTTTAGGTAATTTGCCTATTTTAATAATATGAGCCAAAATTTATTAAATGTTTATTTTATCATGTGTTAAGCTAGGTGCTTTATGTCCATTATCTTCAGAAAAATGTTTCTTGTACATTACATTTTTGTTCCATTAACCAACCAAATAAATAGAAGGGAGTTGCTAAGGCCATACCACTGTTAACTGCACACCCAATATCTCTGGGTCTACCACACCTCACTACTTTTTTTCTGAAAATATTAGGTGAACATTCCTAGTGGTAAGATTTATACTTCTAGGGATTGTCCAAGTTACTTTGTGGTAAACATAATAGTTCAAAATAAGCTTCTCTCTTCCTATAGGTGAAGGAAATACTGGTACTGCAGAGTCCTCTTTTTCCCAGGAGATTTCTAGAGAACAACAGCCATCATCAGCATCTGAAAGACAGACCCCTCGAGCACCTCAGTCACCAAGACGCCCACCACACCCACTTCCCCCAAGACTGACCATTCATGCTCCACCTCAAGAGCTAGGACCACCAGTTCAGGTATTAAAAATACTAGTCATTCTGAAAATTTTACTTGAAAAAAATATTGGTTTTTTTCTCCCTTTCTTTCCATTAGCAATTACTTTGTTTTTATCCAGAAATTAAGTGAACTTTCTAATGTTTGGTATATTTTTGTAAAATTTTTGAACTGAAACTAATCTCTGAATTCTTTTCCCTGAAATATGGCAGTAATTTACTTCATAGAGGAAGTGAACTTTGGAAAGGCAAGGCTTATTAAAGTTGTGTATAAAGTGAGATGATTATATTCATAGAAAATAAAAGTCTCCTCGCTGTTTTTACAGGTTAAAGAAAATTTTCTTGGATTTTAATTAAAATAAAATGTATTTCAGCAGCTGACCACCATTTGTTTTGAAGGTTTCTTTCTCTAAGGTGCACGTTTTTTTTTTTTTAAAAAAAGGAAATTTCTGTTCTGCTTAACAGAACTTCTTTTCCTCTTATTTTTTTGCAATCACATATATTAACATCCACTTTTAAAGTTCATGAAAGTGTGCATAACCCTTTACATGTAACGCTCTTTGTAGTAGGATTGGACATCTCTTATCAGAAGCTCTTGAAGAAATAGCAGGAAAAGTACAAAGGCTCTATTAATCATGTAGCTTGAGTCTTACTCTGTAGTGTACTAAACACTGTCAAGTGTAGATTCTACTAAAATACCACTGATGAAGACAACCTCATCTTCTGAAAATATAAAGTCTTACAGGATTGTTTATGGATCCTGCAAAATATACCGATTCTATCAATTTAGAATTGTCTAAATTGGGAAACAGTTTACAAGTAGTCAGTACTGCTGTTTGAACTCCAAAGGATAATTAAACTTTAAGATCAAAGGATACTTACTAACACTTAAATTAAGGAGACAGGAACTAAATTAGATAGGAACCTACAAATAAGATAGGATGAGAGTTTGGTTTTACATATTGGTTAATATTATCTACTGGCTAATAAAATATTTGTCTATTGGTTAATATTATGGTCTATATAATTAAAAACATGTCGTTGTTTACAAAATGGATTTCTTTAGTACTGGTACAAGATTAGTAGCAGTTTTTCCTAAGAAAAATCCCAGTGATTACATTATCTGCTAACATTTCAGTTATTTTATTACCAGCGTATAATAAGCCGTATCTTTTAATATTTGGTGTTTCTTTCATTGCCTAGTTCCTTAAAACAAATGAAATTCCTTTCTTGACATAGAGAATCCAGATGACCCGGAGGCAGTCTGTAGGACGTGGGCTTCAGTTGACTCCAGGAATAGGTGGCATGGTAAGTACCTACCTGTCATGTAAAAGTGATTCATTTGTTCAGCAGTTATTTGTATAGTCCATACGTATGCTCCTGTCAGGCCTGTTTAGTACTTGTTTTCTGTCTTTTTAGCAGCAGCATTTTTTTGATGATGAAGATAGAACAGTTCCAAGTACCCCAACTCTTGTTGTGCCACATCGTACTGATGGATTTGCTGAAGCAATTCAGTAAGTCAGCGAGAGGGAAACATACTTTGTGACTAATCAAATTCTTCCTGTTTCCCTGTTAACTTGATTACCTTTGATTGATTCATTATTTGTTAAGTCCTATGCTATGTACTAAGCAGTTGAGGGTAGGAGGGTTGAGGGTGTAGTGTTGGGGAAAATCACATAGAGGTGAATGAAGTACAGTTGCTTCCATCAGGAATTTGAAATTTAAAGGCAGTATAACAATGGTTAAGAGCATGGACTTTAGAGTTAGAATGCCTGGGTTGGAACCTAGCTGTACTGCTTACTAGCTATGTCAAGTTACTGGGTTCTTTGTTTCTGAGTATCTTCATTTTATTAATGAGAATAATAATAATACAATAGTTCTTACCTCTTAAGTTGTGAGAATTAAATGAATTTATGTTAACATGTTTGTAATATCACCAGGCACATAATAAATGCTTTATAGATGTTGGTGAAGGTATTGGTAATTACAGTGATCATGATGGAAAATACTGTTGTGAAAGCTAAGCATATGCACAACTAACGATAACCTAAACAATCTAGGAGAATAGAGGCATAAGCAATAGACTTTGTTTATATGAACGAAGGAGTGATTTATTCTAACACTTAGGGGAAGAAATCTGAGAGGACTTAATGGGGACAACATTAAATTGAGTCTTGGAAAAAAATACCTAAAACTTACTGAGCATTCCCATGAATCAGTTTATTTAATCTTCGTAACTATGAGGATAGATACTATTATTTCATTTACAGATAAGGAAGCACAGAGATGCTAACAAATTTGCCAGGGGTCAGACAGCTAGGAAGTGACAGCTTTTTTATTTCAAACCAGTCTGGCTCTAGAACCTATTTTAATGCTTGTGCTATACCACTCCTTTTAGAGAATAAAAAGGCTTTCCACGTGGAAGTGCACATGTTTAATTGTGGCTGAAGTATCAGTTGCATGACAGGATGTACCTGAAGAATAGAATAAAAATGTTTCTACAAATTTAGGGAATGATTGATTTTTCTGTAGTATGTGGTAACATATGGCCATCAGAACCAGTTTTAAACTTGCTCAGTTAACCACAACTCACCTCAGCTAACACAATTTTACAAGCCAACTGATCAATGTCAGCCCCACCCTTCCAGAAGTTAGCCAATCAGAAACAGACTCACTCCTAAAGAACTGCTGAGTACCAGCCAATCAACAACATTCTCACATAGCTCAGAAGAATTTAAGGTCCTTCTAATAGAAGAATAACTTATGGAGACAGGTTTAAAAATTCACCTGAGGGCTTCCCTGGTGGCGCAGTGGTTGAGAATCTGCCTGCTAATGCAGGGGACACGGGTTTGAGCCCTGGTCTGGGAGGATCCCACATGCTGCGGAGCAGCTGGGCCCGTGAGCCACAACTACTGAGCCTGCGTGTCTGGAGCCTGTGCTCCGCAACAGGAGAGGCCGCGGTGGTGAGAGGCCCGCGCACAGCGATGAAGAGTGGCCCCCGCTTGCCGCAGCTGGAGAGAGCCCTAGCACAGAAACGACCCAACATAGCAATCAATCAATCAATCAATCAATCAATAAATCTTAAAAAAAAAAAAAAAATTCACCTGAAAGAGACTGTCCTTAACTAAAGCAATAGTGTGAAACAGAAAAGAAAATAGATTCAAGAGTTACTACTGAGGTATAATCCATAAACATCAGTAGCTGACTAACCAAGAAAGGTTAGGGTAAGGAGTGGGCAAAGAGTGAGATAATGCTATTTTATATCCTGGATTATGGGCAGAAAGATGGATGGTAGTGTTATTAGGGCAGCGAGAAAACAAATTTCTAGCCATCTAATACTAAAGTTTTTTTCTAGACCTTGGGAGCCACCTAGTGAATTCTTTCAGATAAGAAATGGGCTCGAGAGGTGACCTGATTTATCTATGACTAAACATTGAAAACTGAGACAAAACTTTTTTCATGACTTTATTCTTTTTTTGTTACATTTCATGTTCAGTTTATGTTGCTTTCAATATGTCTACATAGAGATTTCTAGCAGATTCAAGAAATGTGAGGTGTATTTCAGGACAGCTGAAAGCTATTTATGTATAAATCATGTATGTATAAATCATGTATATATAGATCACCTAATACGAATCACATGATTTATATTATTGCTAAGTTCTTGACAACTGATATTTTGAAAATATTTTCATAAGTGAGAATTCCTTTATCAACTTTATTTTCAAACTGTTTTCTTTCTTCTTTGTTTATGCTTATTCTTCCTTATTCCTCATAAGTGAGAATTCCTTTATCAACTTTATTTTCAAACTGTTTTCTTCCTTCTTTGTTTATGCTTATTCTTCCTTCTTCCTATAGTCTTTCCATCATTGCAGTTTAAACAAGGTAACTTTAAGTGTCATCTTAAATGAATTTCTGTCTGTTTAGTTCCCCACAGGTTGCTGGTGTTCCCAGATTCCGTTTTGGGCCGCCTGAAGATATGCCACAGACGAGCTCTAGTCACTCTGATCTTGGCCAGCTTGCTTCTCAAGGGGGTAAATCGCTAAAAAAAGCTTAGCTCTCCTGGATTTGCATGTATTTTGCTAATAAGCTGTTCTGACATGATTTTTTTTTTAAGTGAGCAAATATTAATATAAAAAAGTTTATCTCTAAATAAACCTTATCCTAATTTATGGAAAAAGCTATAATATATTTACTACTTATTAAGCACTGCCTTACATATTAGTCTTTCCAACAAAATTTTCAGTTCTTTGGGCATAATGACTAGCTTTTACATTTGTATCTCTTTTGGCTTTTAGTATAGTATCAGGAATATCTGTTGTGCTAATAAATATACCTAGGTACTACCAGCCATTTTTAAAGTTGTTGGAAGGAATACAGCATATTTTTTGTTTAGTTTGACATTTGACATTCCTAGTTAAGTGTATAAAACTAGTTAGATATTTTCCATTAACATTAGAAATAAGAAAAATAAAATGTTAAAAATACGTGGAATAAAATGACCCCTAACTTAAGTAATAACAGTTGGTTATTTGGACATGAATTGTGCTATTTCTGGAATTAATTACCTTTTAATCATTAGTTGGCATTCATAGAACCCGCTATATTTCTAGGAAGCTATTATGGCATTTTGTAAGTGAATAGGGAATGCATACTGTTTTAATAATAAGCCCAAAACAAAGATTAATATGCAGCCCTCGTGTAAGTCATGCAATACATCTTAGTCCCTGGTGGTTTAGGATGTGAGGTCTAACACTGCTTCCCTCTACCAATATGAAATTGTGAGTTGACTTCAGAGGAATTCACAATTTTATGTGGCTTTATTATAGGACACTTGCAAGACTTGGAAGTCAGATCTAGGCTTAAATTGGAATGCTACCACTTTACTAATAACTTTGGGAAAGTTAATTAACCTTTTTGAAATTCAGTTTCTTTAGCGAAAAGGAGACTAATAATACCTTACTGTTTTGGTGTAGAGTAGATTCAAACACAGTACCTAGTTCATAGTTGGGCACTCAGTAAAGTTAGCTTGCACGAAACTTATAAGAGCACTTTAGCTGTTTTTTATTTAGCGTTACTTAAATTAGTGTTAGGGAGCTTAAAGGATACATTTAAATTGTATTTACGTTTTTGAGGGATTGAATTTTGCTTAATGGGCTAATTGTGGGCTTCAACAAAGTTGTGTGTCTCCACTGATTAGTTTTTTTCTTTTAGATGTCTGGGATATTGACAATATTTTGTTCTTTCAATCATTAATATTCAGAATTGTCTTTAGGTTTGGGAATGTATGAAACACCCCTCTTCCTAGCTCACGAAGAGGAGTCGGGTGGCCGAAGTGTTCCCACTACTCCTCTGCAAGTTGCAGCCCCAGGTAGGTATCAAAGGCAGATCAATAGATTATGTGTTATAATGGTAAAATGGAAACCTGTGATATATCTTCTAGCTAAAAATTAGAGAAACCACAAAGTTGTTAAAGTTTTCATTGCTTTTCTGGTCTTTCATTTTTTCAAGTGACTGTATTTACTGAGAGTACCACCTCTGATGCCTCAGAGCATGCCTCTCAGTCTGTTCCAATGGTGACAACATCCACTGGCACTTTATCCACAACGAATGAAACAGCAACAGGTGATGATGGAGATGAAGTATTTGTGGAGGCAGAATCTGAAGGGTAAATGTTTACCGTGTAATTTTTGCTTGCTTAAACTTGTCAGACTTTTACAATTTTTTTTTTTTTTAAGCCAGGAAGCAACAGTCTCTTGAGCTGTATTTTCAATAACATCCTGTTACAAAAGTAAACCAAGCCATATATTTTGGAAAACTAATTTTTGCACAAAATAACATATTTTAAGACTTAAGACATTGTTATTACAGAAGACAAATAATTTTTTAAAAGGTTATCTCCTTGAAAATTGCATGATGCATTCTAGAACAAAGTATTCTTTAGAATCACCCTTCCATTAATGTCGCTGCTTGAACTTTTCCCCAAGAAAGAAGGCTTTCTGTGAAAATTAGGAAATATTAGGAAATGACTCAATTTTCCATTTAGTAGTGGGCTCTCAAGCAAACCTCACCTATTTTTTATTTACGTGCATTTAGAACTTGGTCTGAAACACTAACTTGTTAAAAATCAGAAATCTTCAAGACCTGACTCTTTTTAGCACATCAGTTATAAACAAAGGTTAACAAAAGAAGTATTTCATAACAAATCATCTGGGCTTTTTTAAACCAAAGGAGGTGGAGTAATTTAATGGGAAGAACCATTGGACAGTGGTCTTGGAGAAGTTTAACTTTCAAGGTGGAACCTGATTCTTCATAAAATAACAAAAGTTGGACTGCTTCGTAGTCAGAAGCATAGCTAGAAGTAGAACCCAGATTTCCTCGGTAGAGCTCAGAGGTTTTGTTTTATTTAGCAACATTTTCTTAGTGTAATTACAGGCCAACTCTAGTATATAAGAAAAAAGGCAGGTCTATTATTATGCCTCTAACACAGTGCTGCTTAATTTGGGGAAAGTTACAGATCCTGCTGAAAATACTAGCTGCCTTTAATTCCATACCATGTATGCAGGTCCCTTTATATATGTCATTTCTAAACCACACAGTATCTCTGCAAAGTATTATCTCCATTTTACAAATGAGAAAGCTCAGACTCTGAACATGTTAAAATAACTTGCGTAGGCTGCACTTCGCCAGTTCTTCTCAACTTTAGCAGAGTCATGAGAGGTATCTTTCAGGTACATTGTTATTAATAAGTGCACTAAAGTTTGCATATGATAAAAACTGGAACTGATTCAAGTTATTCTTTTACTCTTATCTCCCTCACTTGCTTTTTTTTTTTTTTTTTTTTTTTTTTTAAAGTATTTATTTATTTATTTATGGCTGTGTTGGGTCTTCGTTTCTGTGCGAGGGCTTTCTCTAGTTGCAGCGAGCGGGGGCCACTCTTCATCGTGGTGCGCGGGCCTCTCACTATCGCGGCCTCTCTTGTTGCGGAGCACAGGCTCCAGACGCGCAGGCTCAGCAATTGTGGCTCACGGGCCCAGCTGCTCCGCGGCACGTGGGATCTTCCCAGACCAGGGCTCGAACCCGTGTCCCCTGCATTGGCAGGCGGATTCTCAACCACTGCGCCACCAGGGAAGCCCCTCACTTGCTTTTTGATGTACTTTCTTGAATGGGAGAGAGAGAGAGAGATGGAGTTATAGCTTTGAGCCGGGAATTCACCTACCCTAGCCTGTCTCATCTGGGCTAGAGCCCATGGTGAAATAGTGGTATATTATTAATAGTTGTAACTGTTGTGAATTATTTTAGTGCTCTGCTTTCCTAGAAAGTTGTTTTGCGATATATCAAAATCTGGATAATATATCTCTTGTGAATATCAAGAATGTGAACATCTTTTGTCAAAAAGAAAAAACAACAACAGCAAAAAAGAGGAAAAAACAAAAATTCAAATTGGAACATGTCCTAGTGAGAAAAGGAGTGAGGAAAAAGGAGCTTGAGCTCTCTTTTCCCCTGCCTTTTAAAAAAATGTATGGTTACCAATATCAGAGACTGCAGTTTTGAGTTGGAGGGGAGCTCTGGGTTATTTAAATGGTAGACTATCGGAAAAAAAAAGTTTGGGAAAAATTTAGGATACGTTCTAGGATCAGTTTTGTATTTTCTAATCAATTTGTGTTTTTCTTTCTTAGTATTAGTTCAGAAGCAGGCCTCGAAATTGATAGCCAGCAGGAAGAAGAGCCGGTTCAGGCGTCTGATGAGTCAGATCTTCCTTCCACCAGCCAGGACCCTCCTTCCAGTTCTTCTGCAGGTAAGTTCCTGCTCTTGGCTACAGTACAGCTTTTATACATCAAACTTGTTTGCAAAAGATCCTGCTCTGTTAGCTACAATTGATAATTCTTTTTTCCTTGACTTTTAAAATGCTTCATTTAAAAGGGAAATTTTATGTTATTAAAAGGAACTTGGTTTATATTAAAGGGAATTGGTTACATTAGAGGTGCTATAGGGGCTGTGAGGGATGGGTTATTAGGAGAGAAGCTAAGGAGTAGTAGTACTCCAGGCCTCCTGCCTGTGTTTAAACCAGAGCAGCTCCTTTTTTATTTCTTCTACATATTAGGTTCTACGTGAGATTTGGTATGGAGGGTTGAGGGTTGGGAGGCCTGTTGCTTCAACAACAACCAAAAAAAAATTGAAATTTACTTGATATAAATAGTTTTAAAGTTTGGTTTTTCACGTTTTTGAAGTTAACTTTGAAAAGGGCTATTTTATGTATATTTCTGGCAATAAAAATCAATTCTGCAGGACTTTTTAAAAAATAATTAACATTCATTGAGCACTTACTGTATATCAGACAGTATTCTAAGCCCTTTACCTGTATTTACTTATTTAATTCTCACACCAACCCAACGTGGTAAGCACGCATACCCATTTCATAGTAATGGAAACTGAGTCACAAAAGGTTGAAAAATTCCTCCCAAGTCACATAGTGAGTAAATAATGGGCAAGCCAGGATGCAAACTCAAGAAGTTCAACTCCAGAGACTCCACTCTTAAACAGTATACTACACTAGCTTATCTATCTCAGAGTTTTTAGGTAGGGAATTACTTTTATTATTGAAGAAATATATACTCAGTCATCCTCTCTGATTGTTTTCATATTAAATTGTTTATAGCAGTAATCCTCAAACTCTGTCATGGAACCTTCAGGTTTTATGGAAGACCTGCTTATTTACTACTTTTTTCAATCATGGAACTTTCCTATCTCAAGATCTCTTCTCCCTTTCAGCTGCTTTTCTGTGACACATCAACCTATAGCCAACATCCCCAGGTTCAGATCCTGTATCTGCCTTTTAACAGCTAGTAACTTTAAATCTCTGCTCATTTCATTGTGAAATATGGGCATTCATAACTCATCTTGCCGTCAAGATTAAAAATAATGTATGTAAATTATATAACTCAATGCTTTACACACAGTAAGAAGGCCCCCAAAAATTGTAGCTGTCATAGTTACTAGTAAAACAGTAATATTATTAATAATATAATAACTGAAGTTCTTTGCCCCCAGTTATATCCTGATGTCCCATGAGAATTGTCTTTCCTCAACAGGGGAATTGGTAGTAGCTATATCTTACCAGAGCTTGCATAAGAAAATATGGTTCTTGTTCCCTTTTACAGTATAATATGAAATTAGGGTGTTTTTAAATTTATTTGATAACATAAAACACTAAACCTCCCCATCTAAGCAATTATCCATTTGGTCAGCAAATACTTAAGTGCCCACCGAGTGCCAGGCAATTTCACAAAAATGTTACTAAGAAAATGGTATTTAAGGAAAGACCTGAAAGAGGTAAGGGAGCGAAGCTGTGCAACTCTTCAGGGGAAGGTGTTCCAGGATGAGAGAAATAGTAGATGCAAAGTCTATAAAGCAGCAGTGTGATGTGTTCAGGGTCAGCAAGGAGGCCTGTGTGGCTGGAGCACAGTCAGGACAGAGAGAGACTAGCAGGAGGTCACAGGGTGGGGGAGGAAAGATCTAGCAGACCATTGTAATTTCTTTGGCTTTCATGGATGGAGCAGGTTTTTGGAGGGCTTCAAACAGAGTGGTAACATGATCTGCTTTAAAGACTTAACAGTATCAGTTTTGCTGCTGTGTAGAGAAGAGACTGAAAGTGAGTAGTGGACAGAAACAAAGAGAAAGTTTGGAGGATATTGCAGTAATTCAAGGTAAAGATGATGATGTTTTAGACAGGATGGTAGAGTCAGGGTTGTGAGAAGTAGTCAGATTTGGGATATATATTTAAATTAGAGCATGCAAGATTTGCTAATGATTGGATTGGGGGCATCTGGAAAAGAGAAGAGTCAGATATGACTCATGTTATATTGTAATGGACTGTTGTTTCCTGAGGGATGTGGTATTTTGTTTCCCATTGTATTCCCCAACCCCTAGCACAGTGTCTGATAAATGGATAGGCACCAAGTACATATTTATTATTAAATTAGTAGAGTGAATGAATGAAAAAAGTCAAAAAGAACATTTTTTTAAACTTTTTACCTTTTCTGTTTGTTAAATGTCCCTTGTTAAAAAAACATTTAAATATTGAAAGCAGTGGACACCTCTGCATTTTATCCATGCATTCATTTAGTAATTAGTTTTTGTCACTATAACTGCTTTCATGTTTATTAACTTGCTTTCTTGTATATTAATGCTTTTCTTAGATACCAGCAGTAGTCAGCCAAAGCCTTTCAGACGAGTAAGACTTCAGACAACATTGAGACAAGGTGTCCGTGGTCGTCAATTTAACAGACAGAGAGGTAAATTTCTAACATATTGATCACGTGATAGGATGTGGGATAGTAATAAATGGAATGAGTTTTCTAATCCTTAAGCCTCCAACCTGTATCTAGTTTTTTAAAAACGTTCCAAGGGTTGATTAAATAAGTACACATTGAGCATGTGATGTTTACTAATCTGTAAACATCTTACAAACAAGTTTGTATGCCATAGGTATATCATGAATATGTGCTTACATTTTATTTTTATTCATTTCTTCCTTAAATTCATGGTGTAATCTGGAAAAGCTAAAATGTTATAGTGCTATGTAGATGTAACTACTTGTTACATCTTTGCCTATTGTTGTTATACTTTTTATACAGCAGAATAAAGCTTTGTGACTTGTTTAGCTAGTAAAAAAAAATGTAAAATTTCAATATCTCTGTTTTCCAATGTAACTGTTAGTGATTGCATTCATGTAATAAAACATTAATCTGATTGTTGTAAGTTCCATTGAAGATGTGACATATCTAACAGTTTTTTGTCTACATGCCTACACACTTGATCTTGAAAATTTTTATAATGAACTAGGGTAAGTGAATACTCTAGTTTTGAGCTAACTTTTTAAAAGATGCATTCAGTTTAATTCTTTTTTTCTCTTATAGGTGTGAGCCATGCAATGGGAGGGAGAGGAGGAATAAATAGAGGAAATATTAATTAAATGTTCTATAAACTATAATAACTGTGAATAAGATAGTCAGATCTGTTTTAGTGTAATGATTGTTGAGTTGAAAAACATTTTTGTATTTAAATTGGTATGCTTATATCAACATTCTTTATTAATAAAATGTATTTCAGTGTCAAAGTTTATCATTCTTTTCTTCATTTTAATTAGTCGATTCTTCCTTTGCCCATCAGTCTAAGGACAGTTGTACCAGACATTAGATAAGGTCCGTCCAGAACGAGTAGTAATGGCTCTTGCTGTTCTAGTTGTCACATCGATGTTATAGTACTGATCTAAACAGAAGAGAAGTCATTTTTTCAATTAAAAAGAAAACAAAACACTTGAACTTAAAAATAGTTTATATTTATTATTATACTCGAAGACAGTATTTATCATTTTAATATCAGAAATGTATTAATTAATTTGAACTTTCTGACAAGGAGAAAAACAATTGCCTTGACTGATCTTTCACCATCTTTCAATAAAATTAGGTTTAACTCTGCTTTTTCAAAGTAAGAATTTGAGAAAACCGAGTTAGTTTAAAAAATAATTCATTTGGGTTTTATTCTTTAAAAAAATACATTCTGATGTCATTTATATAGGCAGAATAACTTATATTTTTATGGATTTTTCAAGGAAAAATATCCCAGGTAATATAATTTCGTTAATAAAATTAGTTTCTCAGCAACTTCTTTCTGATCTTACAGACTGTGTAATGATGTAAATCAGTACAACTTCGTGGCAAACAAGACCTCTGTTAAATGCCACAGATAATAGAAGTAAAATACTGTTTTCAGTAGCAGTTTTACTCAATTAATTGGATGTTTCGTCGTAATAGGCTTTAATCTCATGAATGATAGGGCAGAAATGAATTGCAATCCATTCAATTTAATTGAAAGTAAAGCAAAAATCTAAACTTTCTCTTCTTCAGAATAATTAGAATAAGTGATATAATTTAATTTCTCACCTTTAGTCACCACTGAACACTTGTTTTTGCTTTGAATTTATTCATGTTTCAGAGATTAGATCCCATCTTCAGAAAGCTATTAAGACTTTACTTAATAACTTACCTTTAGAAAAGGCATAGTAATCGTAGCCATCAGGTTTTCTGATGTTGGGCAGTGATACAGCTGAAGTAACCACATTTGGAAGTCCTCTCCACAGTGTACTCACTTTAACTTCATTATGGAGGAAACCTGCAGATGACACTTTAAAGGTATCAGATTGAAAGGCAATGTACTGTATTGGAAAGAGCAGCTGTTCGAGTCAGACAGACCTGGGTTTTAATCCCAGTTTGGTCACTCAGTAGCTCTGTTACCTTGGGTGAGTTAACTTCAATGCCTCAGCTTTTGCTATCTCTGATATGGTACAAATATCTACCTTTTAGGACTGTTTTGAGGGTTACAGATTTGGATTTAATGTTATTGGTTAATGGCATTATAATTAACAAGCCTGAATAAATTGCCTTTCTTAGCCACAAAGAAAAAAGTATTGATCTTTGGTCATTCATTGAAGCAAATTGATGTTTTGCATTAATAAGTATTAGGGTTATATGGTCAGTATTTATATTTAATAAGCCATACTCTATAAGAAACTATTACATCTACTTCATGTGTAAGAATTTTTAACACAGTAAAAAATATTACCTTTGTCTTGATAAGTGACTCTGATGGGTGAATAGTGAATTCTGATGGTGTGTGTTTGAGAAGTTTCTATAGCACGTTCAAATCGACGTCTCCTAACCTGTGTCGTTTCTCCATACACTGAATAATTTATCGCAAGCTTTCTTCTAGTACACTTTTGGGTGGGTTCCTGTTTATAAGTATACTGCTGAATGCTGCCACCTATGATGAATTAGAAAATCACATACAATATGAAAATTAATTTTAATTCCCACAAGAGATGGAAAAGAGCTTTTACAAGGTAGAGGAAACAATGTTTTTCATAAAGTATGTCCGGACGTTAATAATGGTTATTATTAGTCAAGGTATTATAAAAATAATTATTAAATCTCGAAGTACTTGTGAATAAAGCCAACAGATTGCATATTCATATATTTAACTTTGAAAATAAATGACATTCTATATATCAATGTCCTGAAAACTCATGAAATTGTGATTTGCATGTTAAGAGAGCTAAATACTTCTTACTGCCCTTAATTTTTATTTTTTAATTGAAAATACTTGATTCTAGCCATTAAAGATACTTTTGACAGTAAACCCTATAATAAATGGAAATATTGAATAAAATTTTCTTGGCAGATCACTTCTTAAAAGTTTTTTAATTTTGTCAATTATGTAACACATACCTCTCTTGAAAAAATACACAGATTCAGGTCTGTTCTTGTATTTAGCTATTGAGAGAGCTGCCACTATTTTTCCATTTAGTCCTCCAAATCCTTTGGGAATTAGTTTGGGATACCCTGCATCTTTTATATCATTGGTGAAACGCCAGTACTGAGAATCCTGGTAATTGAAAAGAGGAAATGATGTGAACAGCTTTTTTAAAAGGTTAAAAAGGAAAAAAAAAAGGTTAGGAACTCATTCTTAGATTTAAGTATAGGGAGAAAGTTTTAACTTAGTTAAGTATTTGAATAAGTTGACAATGTTACCAAATTGAGTGTTAACTATTTATTAAATTTTAATGATAGTTTATTAAAATATGGAGACCCTTCTGAACTGGAGGTTAAATTGTCATAATAAAGAATAACTATTTGCTGATTTCTCTCACAAAGATATTTTTCTTACCTTAAAGAAGAAAGTTTTTCCTTCACAGTTGCATCTAGTAAAAACAGTATCAATGGGGGAGGGAATGCCCCAAACTTCAGTAATTCTACGAGGTGGAGATGGTGGACTGAATGCATTTAGCATCCAGAAATAATGACCTAAAATTGAAAGTGATTATCAGCCTACAAGCTGAGTGAAGACTAAAACCTATCCCAGAAGAAATCAAAATGAAATCTTTTAAGAACAGTTTATCATAAAGAAGCAGATTGAATGTGTTAACAAGCATTCTATGATGTTTACTCAGAATTTTGAGTACTAATACAGAAGGTAGTATTTGAACATTTCTGAGAGTAGATATTTCTCAAGTCTGAAATTTAGCATAACTTAAAATATATTAGTTTCCCAGCTTCTCTAGAAAGAGCCTTCTGGCTTTGTGATTTACAGCAAATCACTTATCTCTCAATTTCTTTACCTGTTAGAATTAAGGAGTTATAATTAAATAACTTTATTTTGTTTGTTACTTTACTATGTCTAATTTTGTTAATCCAATATTTTGGTATTTACCCTCAGGTCCTTATAATATTGTGTGAGGTAAGTTCATCAATCAGGTTTCCCTCCAGGAAGCTCAGCCCAAAATTGTACTCTCCTATGGCTCTCGCTTTCATAAACACCAAGAAAAAAACAAGGGGCAGAAAAACAAATGTGTGCAAAACTCACCTCGAAATGCAACTAGTGTCCCATTGCGCAAAGCAGTCAGTCCATCTACTGGCCTACCGTTGCATAAATTAGTCTCATCTAAAACAAATTAACACAAATTAAGCCAATATAAAAATGAGAAAAGTGTTCCCGTTCTTTTCAAATCCTCCCACTGGGTTCTATTTCCTCTGTTTGCCCTTTCCTAAGCTCTTGAAGAGTATAGTTTGAAGTACATGTATTTCAGAGGTGAAAAAGAAGTGACATATTTCACAGTTGTTTTACTTAAAGGTGATATTATTCAAAAAGTGTTATATAAAAATAAATTATGAACTGGAATGGGTCAGGGTACCTGATCTTCATGTAAATTAGACAAGTATTGGATATTCGATCTCAATGTGAAATTCTGTTTCTCAATTCTGATTGCCCTGTGGAATTGGTTTGGAAAAGAATATTGCAGATTTTTGCAATCCTAGGTTATTACTTGATTTTCCAAATAACGAAATAAACTTACTGTGATTACCCCTCTGCTTACCTGTAGAGAAGATGTAAAACTTCACAAGTTCAGGGTTCTAAATAATATATATCAATAGAATAATACTAAATCAGGGCATCCTGGTTCAGAAAGATTTAAGTTAACATTGCCAATTTTAAACGTGAAAGTAACTGATTCATATTACCTGAAAACATGGGGTTGATGCCAATGCCTTGACTGGGTCCTCTCCCTATGAAATCAGTGCCTGGAATAACTATAGGAGTTAACACAGGGGGCCTAGGAATCATGTGAGGTTTTTCTCCTTCAGTAGCATCTGCATCTTCATTCTTTGGACTTACTTCGATTATTTCTGAGTTGGGAGTTTGGTTAGGGCTGGTGGTGGTTTGGAGCTTGGCTTCTGCTAAAGAGGTAGGGTTTGCTGATGTCATCTTTGGGGGAGTTGGTGTAGTCTTTGGTTTTCTCACTCTAGGTGTTTTTGGCTTTTTGGTACAAGTGAGCTTTTTGGGTGCTTTGGTTGGCTTTTGGGGTTTAGGAGTTGTCACTTGAGAGTTAGTAGCTGTACCTTTTGGTATAGCTGTTGTTGGTTCAGGTTTGCTTGTAGTCTCTTCAGTTGTCTTTTTTGTTGCTGTCATTACTTTGGGTGCAAGAGTTGTTGCTTTAAGAGTAATTTTGGATGATGCCATGGTATCAGTTGTGTCTTTTTCTGTGGCCTTGTCTTTAGCTGTTGTAGTCATTTCAGGTTTGGTCACTTTAGGAGCCTTGGTTGTAGGTACAGCAGGCTCCTTGGGACTCTTTTCAAGAGTCTTTGATGTGGGTTCTACAGGAAACTCAGGAGATGATTCAGCAGGGCCCTTGGGAGTAGTGGGAGGCTCCATGGTGGTAGTTGAAGTAGAGGCCTCTGAGGTGGTTGGAGCAGGTGTATTAGGAGAACTTGGAGTAGGTTCCTTGGGGGTGGCAGAAGCTGGCTCCTTGGGGGCGGTGGGAGCAGGCGCCTTGGTGGTGGTGGGAGCTGGCTCTTTGGGGGTGGTGGGAGCTTGCTCCTTGGTGGTGGTGGGTGTAGATTCCTTGGTGGTGGGAGCTTGCTCCTTGGGGGTCGTGGGAGCTGGCTCTTTGGTGGTGGTGGGTGTAGATTCCTTGGTGGTTGGAGCTGGCTCTTTGGTGGTGATGGGTGTAGATTCCTTGGTGGTGGGAGCTTGCTCCTTGGTGGTGGTGGGAGCTGGCTCTTTGGAGGTGGTGGGAGCTTGCTCCTTGGGAGTGGTGGGAGCTGGCTCTTTGGTGGTGGTGGTTGTAGATTCCTTGGTGGTGGGAGCTTGCTCCTTGGGGGTGGTGGGAGCTGGCTCTTTGGTGGTGGTGGTTGTAGATTCCTTGGTGGTGGGAGCTGGCTCTTTGGTGGTGGTGGTTGTAGATTCCTTGGTGGTGGGAGCTGGCTCTTTGGGGGTGGTGGGAGCTTGCTCCTTGGTGGTGGTGGGTGTAGATTCCTTGGTGGTGGGAGCTTGCTCCTTGGGGGTCGTGGGAGCTGGCTCTTTGGTGGTGGTGGGTGTAGATTCCTTGGTGGTTGGAGCTGGCTCTTTGGTGGTGATGGGTGTAGATTCCTTGGTGGTGGGAGCTTGCTCCTTGGTGGTGGGAGCTGGCTCTTTGGAGGTGGTGGGAGCTTGCTCCTTGGGAGTGGTGGGAGCTGGCTCTTTGGTGGTGGTGGTTGTAGATTCCTTGGTGGTGGGAGCTTGCTCCTTGGGGGTGGTGGGAGCTGGCTCTTTGGTGGTGGTGGTTGTAGATTCCTTGGTGGTGGGAGCTGGCTCTTCGGTGGTGGTGGTTGTAGATTCCTTGGTGGTGGGAGCTGGCTCTTTGGGGGTGGTGGGAGCTGGCTCTGTGGTGGTGGTGGTTGTAGATTCCTTGGTGGTGGGAGCTTGCTCCTTGGGGGTGGTGGGAGCTGGCTCTTTGGTGGTGGTGGTTGTAGATTCCTTGGTGGTGGGAGCTTGCTCCTTGGGGGTGGTGGGAGCTGGCTCTTTGGTGGTGGTGGTTGTAGATTCCTTGGTGGTGGGAGCTTGCTCCTTGGGGGTGGTGGGAGCTGGCTCTTTGGTGGTGGTGGTTGTAGATTCCTTGGTGGTGGGAGCTGGCTCTTTGGGGATGATGGGTGTAGATTCCTTGGTGGTGGGAGCTGGCTCCTTGGGAGAGGTGAGAGCAGGGGATTTGCTTATAGTTTCAGCTTTGAGTGTAGATGTAGCAGGAACTTCAGATGTGGGTGCAAAATCTTTAGTAGATGTTTTCTCTGCATTTTGTGTCTCTTTAGCTGAAGTTGTCCTCTCTTTTGCAGTAGTTGAAGTCTGTTTATTTGTTGTAGAAGTCTCTTTAGTTTCATCTATTGTCTCCTTATTGGCTGTCAAAGACGTCTCTTTAGTTGTGTCAGAATTAGGTGGAATACTGGGTTTAGATAGTATCGGTTTTACTATTGTAATCTTGGGAGTTGTGGTAACTTTATTACGTTGAGTGGTGGGAATGTCAGGAGTTGGGGTGAGCTTGAAATCACCATTGTCTGGTCCATTTCCAGCTTCATCTATTACTGGTGGTTCTGGGGTAGGTTTCTTTTTAGGGGTTCTTTTCTTCTTGTTGTCTTTTACTAGTGAAAAAAATATACATCTTTTATTTTTGTATAGTTTTTTTTCTTTAATAGTGCCATAAAGATGCCATCCTTATCATTGACTAGCTGTGTTGTCTCTAGGCAAATTGCTCATTTCTAACATGTCTATTAACTTACTGTAAAATGATAAATACTCAACCTATCTTATTGGGCTATTTTAGGGAATGAATGGGATAAGGGGTGAAAAACACAAGTAAAACTCAATAGAATTAATACATGGAAGCAAGTGGCAACTTTGAAATGATCAATATGATCAATAACACTAATTCTACTCTTTATGTCAATGTTCTTTGCCCGTCACTTTCTCAACTCTTCTTATTCCTTATTGCTCAGTGCCACTTCCTTCCTACTGGAAACCTAGTTCCAACATCTTTTAGACTCACTGTGCCAGTTCCCTCAGAGGCCTCTATAACTACATCCAAGGAATCTGTTCCAGTCACCCCCATGGTTCTTGCTTAGTCCTGCTTCTGTGCACATGGCTTTTAACTGCTTTCTTTCCTCTGCCTGTATAAACTCAGCAGTCTCGGGATACAGAGAGGAGATTAGGATGCCATGGCAGCAAAAGGACCCTGTTTAACAGGATTTCCCATAGCAGCTACCCCATAGGTGACGTACAGAGCCCAAGAGGCACATCACTGAGATGAGCTCCATTTAGCAAACACTTCTATTGTGTGCAAGACTCTCTGGATGACTCAAAGATTAAATATCTGGCTATTCAGCTGGAAAGAAGGCTTCGGGGAAATAACCACCCAGGAAATGAGTTCTTCAAAACTCCAGTATCCAAAATCCAGTATTTCCTGGAGAATGAGAATGTATTTTAGAAATTCAGGAAATAAAAAAGCAGAACAAAGGGAATCTCTTTTCAGGAGGTAATAGCCAATTCTGTAGTTTCTCTACTACAGAAAAATCAGCCAGATATGATGGATAATTTATTAGGAAAATAATAAAGAGGACCTGTAAAATGTGGGTAATAATATTGCCTTTCTCAGAAATGTATGAGAATTTACTGGAATAACATTTTAAAACACTTAAGGAAGTATATAAAAGTTAAATAAATAAAATAAATCTGGGTAAGGAGAAATGAAAACACAAGATAGAGGAAAGAGAAGAAAGAAATGATATCAGGTAGACAGGACTTGAAATAGAAAACTATTAATAGTCATCTCTGGTGCCACCCTGTGGTTCTACAGTTGCTTCTATAGTATCTTCTTCCTTTGCTTTATAGAGTGGTTTCCTAGCTGCTTGGCACTAATTTCCTTTAGGAAATTTTCACTGGTATCTTCTAAAGTAATTTTTATGAAGTTACATACCCCCCCAAATATTGAAATGTCCTCAAATCATTCTACCCACACGCCTTACTTTTAGGTCATTATTGTTAAGATGGCATTGATATAGCCACTGATCTTTATCAATGCTCAAACCTTTGGGTTTCTTCTTTAATTCTCTATTAAGCAGCAGCTCAATCACAAGTAATGAAATTGAAACTGGGATTAAAAATCTTCCAACAAACAAAAGTCCAGGACCAGATTGCTTCACAGGTGAATTCTATCAAACATTTAGAGAAGAGCTAACACCCATCCTTCTCAAACTCTTCCAAAAAATTGCAGAGGAAGGAACAGTCCCAAACTCATTCTATGAGGCCACCATCACCCTGATACCAAAACTAGACAAAGATACTACAAAAGAAGAAAATTACAGACCAATATCACTCATGAATATAGATGAAAAAATCCTCAACAAAATTCTAGCAAACAGAATCCAACAACACATTAAAAGGATCATACACCGTGATCAAGTGGGATTTATCCCAGGGATGGAAGGATTCCTCAATATATGCAAATCAATCAATGTGATACACCATATTAAGAAATTGAAGAATAAAAAGCATATGATCATCTCAGTAGATGCAGAAAAAGCTTTTGACAAAATTCAACACCGATTTATGATAAAAACTCTCCAGAAAGTGGGCATAGAGGGAAACTACCTCAACATAATAAAGGCCATGTATGACAAGCCACAGCAAACATCATTCTCAATGGTGAAAAACTGAAAGCATTTCCTCTAAGATCAGGAACATGACAAGGATGTCCACTCTCACCACTCTTATTCAACATAGTTTTGGAAGTCCTAGCCATGGCAATCAGAGAAGAAAAAGAAATAAAAGGAATACAAATTGGAAAAGAAGAAGTAAAACTGTCACTGTTTGCAGATGACATGATACTATACATAGAGAACCCTAAAAATGCCACCAGAAAACTATTAGAGCTAATCAATGAATAAGGTAAAGTTGCAGGATACAAAATTAATGCACAGAAATCTCTTGCTTTCCTCTACACTAATGATGAAAAATCAGAAAGAGAAATTAAGGAAACACTCCCATTTACCATTGCAACAAAAAGAATAAAATACCTAGGAATAAACCTACCTAGGGAGACAAAAGTCCTGTATGCAGAAAACTATAAGACACTGAAGTAAGAAATTAAACATGATACCAACAGATGGAGAGATATACCATGTTCTTGGATTGGAAGAATCAATATTGTGAAAATGACTATACTACCCAAAGCAATCTACAGATTCAATGCAATCCCTATCAAATTACCAATGACATTTTTTACAGAACTAGAACAAAAAATCTTAAAATTTGTATGGAGACACAAAAGACCCCGAATAGCCAAAGCAGTCTTGAGGGAAAAAAACGGAGCTGGAGGAATCAGACTCCCTGACTTCAGACTACACTACAAAGCTACAGTAATGAAGACAATATGGTACTGGCACAAAAACAGAAACATAGATCAATGGAACAAGAAAGAAAGCCCAGAGGTAAACCCATGCACCTATGGTCAACTAATCTATGACAAAGGAGGCAAGGATATACAATGGAGAAAAGACAGTCTCTTCAATAAGTGGTGCCGGGAAAACTGGACAGCTACATGTAAAAGAATGAAATTAGAACACTCCCTAACACTATACACAAAAATAAACTCAAAATGGATTCGAGACCTAAATGTAAGACCGGACACTATAAAACTCTTAGAGGAAAACATAGGAAGAACACCCTTTGACATAAATCACAGCAAGATCTTTTTTGATCCACCTCCTAGGGTAATGGAAATAAAAACAAAAATAAACAAATGGGACCTAATGAAACTTCAAAGCTTTTGCACAGCAAAGGAAACCATAAACAAGACGAAAAGACAACCCTCAGAATGGGAGAAAATATTTGCAAACAAATCAACGGACAAAGGATTAATCTCCAAAATATATAAACAGCTCATGCAACTCAATATTAAAAAAGCAAACAGCCCAATCCCAAAATGGGCAGAAGACCTAAATAGACACTTCTCCAAAGAAGACATACAGATGTCCAAGAAGCACATGAAAAGATGCTCAACATCACTAATTATTAGAGAAATGCAAATCAAAACTACAGTGAGGTATCACCTCACACCAGTCAGAATGGCCCTCATCAAAAAATCTACAAACAATAAATGTTGGAGAGAGTGTGGAGAAAAGGGAACCCTCTTGCACTGTTGGTGGGAATGTAAATTGATACAGCCACTATGGAGAACAGTATGGAGGTTCCTTAAAAAACTAAAAATAGAATTACCATATGACCCAGCAATCCCACTACTGGGCATATACCCAGAGAAAACCATAATTCAAAAAGACACATGCACCCCAATGTTCATTGTAGCACCTTTTACAATAGCCAGGTCATGGAAGCAACCTAAATGCCCATCGACAGATGAATGGATAAAGAATTTATGGTACATATATACAATGGAATATTTCTCAGCCATAAAAAGGATCAAAATTGGGTCATTTGTAGAGACGTGGATGGATCTAGAGACTGTCATACAGAGTGAAGTAAGTCAGAAAGAAAAATAAATATCGTATATTAACACATATATGTGGAACCTAGAAAAATGGTACAAATAAACTGGTTTTCAGGGCAGTAATTGAAACACAGATGTAGAGAACAAATGTATGGACACCAAGGGGGGGAAGCTGCGGGGGGTGGATGGTGGTGTGATGAATTGAGAGATTGGGATTGACATATATACACTAATATGTATAAAATGGATGACTAATAAGAACCTGGTATATAAAAAATAAGTAAAATAAATTTAAAAATTTAAAAGAAAATAAATAAAAATGAAGTACTGAAGATCTAGTTGATGCCTTCATTTTCAGTTGGACCCTGACTATCTCTGTGAATTCTGTAAATGATGCACTACCTTCATCAATTTTTTATCCTTGAGTTTTACAAAAACGTCAAGTAATCTGACCCACCACTTGGTAGCATAAACTATCGTCTTTATTAACATGTTCTCTCAATGCTTTGTCATTCTCTAACCATCTTCCCTCCCCATCCATCCTCTGCCCAAAATAAATTCTTAGTTTTTTGTCTCACAGCCAAAACAATTATCAGAGTGATGAGTAAATATGGAGCACTCATATGTCCTTCTGAAAGCTGCAGGAACTCTGAACTCTGCGATTTTGATTACAGGGGGCGTGTCTCCATTATTTTTGGAATGCTTTCCAATGAAAACATTGAAGAGTTAAGAAATATTCCTTAACTATGCTGATTAATAGTTTTCCACCCTATTTCTCCACTGTTTGAAAGAAGCAGAAGGTGCAGCCTTGTTTAAATAAAATAAGATTATGCAAGCAATGCTAATTTTCACTTTTACCCCCATAGATATTCTTGTTTTAACAGAGTAGGATTTAAGAACAAACATTTGGTAAAAGAAAGGAATTCATTATTTAAGTACATTGTTTAAAGTCTTTTTTTTTTTTTTTTTTTTTTTTGGTAAATCTGGAGGGTTTTATTATGCTCTCAGAGTACTCCTTCAGGACCTATAACCAGAGAAGAGGATTTTAAAATGGAACTACCTCTTTTTATTGACTCCTTCACACACAGGCATTTAGATAGAGACCATTGAGGGTACTGTAGAGATCAGAAGGGAAATACAACCGACAATTAGCTTCTTGGTTTGCCTATCAACTTAGTGCTTTAAACTGACTCAAATTTACTAGTTCAGAGAAGCTGGATGTGTTGATTCTGTCCTCAAATATACACTCAAAAACATTGAGAGCAAAAGCACAGATAGCTCAAAGGACAGTTGACTTTGTGGGGTCAGCACCATAGGATTAGACAAGAAATCATCAAATGAGCTGCTTACTGTTGATTTAACCTGAAATGGAACCACACCTGTAGGAGAAAAGCATGTATGCCCAGCCCCTATCCTCTCCGTTACTCAACCTGCAATCACTTGCACTCCTGGAGCCTGGCTGAGCCAGGGAGTGCTTTACAAGAAGCATTCCTTCTCTAATTCATCTTGGTGAAACAAAATTAATATGAAATAGAAATAGCATATATGTTAGTAAAATCAAGACGTGAGTTGGACCACATGTTAAGACATTATCAGTGAAGCTAAGATAGGATAGGTGCCCAGGTCTGGCTGTACTGAGAGGCACTGATTGGTACTGGGATGCTTACCTTTTTCACAAAAACTGTCATAATCGAAGCAACATTTGCCGTACTTCTTACATTCTGAGTCACAGTCACACGCCCTCCCTCTTGTAAAGGACTCGAAGCAGCGGCCTTTACAGGAAAACTCTACCCAGAGCAAAACAAAACATTATGGATTACTGGTTACACAATCAGTCACACCCATGTATTGATAGCCATTTCCCACCTTATAGATGACTAGAGTTCCAAAAGTGCATAGCTAAGTCTTTTATTTGGAATTTGGAAGATAGATGGTTTCCCAAGTGGAGACAGCCCTGGTCAAGAAAGAAATATGGTGACTAAGGAAAATTTTCTTGCCCTTCAAGGCTCCAAGAGACACCCCAATGCTGTCTGAGTCATTTCATGTATGGACAGTGGAAAATTGGGAAATGTCTAAAGAGGTAAGTACACTTCATATGAATTCCCACTATTCTCTCCTTTTGATACTGCTACTTTTTAAGTAGATTTTTGTCAATTGAGCGTGCATATGCTACAACAATATATTCTAAAGAGCTGGCTTAATATAACTAGGTCACTGTTTAGGCTCAAAAATCATTTATAATACAGAAACCGTTGTTATGACAAACTGGGCATGGTGTAGAGTTGAAAGATTTCAGCCTAATCCCATGATATGGACTATATAAGAAGCCTACTCATTTCCAAAAAAGCCTTGGTTAAAGCCACGATGATTTACCCAGGCCTGTTTGAAATAATTACCTTACACAACAAACAAATTGTACAACAATATATTTATCAACTTCACATGCAAATTCTGAAGCAAATATAACTTTGAGCCACTTTTAATTATAACTTTCATAAATTAAATATGAAATATTTGCACATTAACAAGAAAATGGTCCAAAGTATGTTTAAATGAAGTATCATAATTTAAAATTCATACCCTTTGGGATGTAACTGAAATTCATCATTATACACTCATTATTAAACACTTTTAAAGTGCCTTTTTCAGGTAATTTAGAAACATATTAATACCAAAAAGTTAAACAGTAAGCAAGATTATTTTATGTCCATGAATTTTTTGATGAAGCTATTGAAGGGCTCCATCCCTAAGCAATTACCTCCCTGGTTAATAGCAAAGAATTACTCATTACGATTTACTTAATGATTCCCGAGTCATAGTATTGTCTCTGTTTAAAACAAGACATGATACTTGGCACTAGTCAATAACCTTGTGCAAGTGACAGACTTCCAGGCTCCCCTTAACCTCCCCCAGTGATCACAAGCTTTGACACCACCCTCAGGCACAGCACACTGCAGCATTTACGCGAGGGAAGGGAAAGGCACTTCAGCACAGAGAAGTGAAATAGTGTGACAACAGCACTGCAAGGGGTACAATGGGACTCTCACAGGACATGTGCTTGACAGAGGAGACACCAGCTCTCAGGACTTACCTACAGTGCAGACTTTCTTGAAGTCAGGGCAGCACTCCATGTAGTGTTGACAGTTATAATCACAGTTGCAGATGGCATCTCTAGAATACCCTTCCCCACATCTCCCTGCACAGCTTGATAAATCTAAAATTATACAATACTAGTGTAAACAGGGCCAAACCACTTTGTAAAAAGGAAGAAATCTAGGGAGGAGGACAAAGCTGCTTGGTGAGGCAGAAGTTTATCAATTGGAAAGGTTGGGAATGATGGTTAGCAATGGGTCCAGGTGACCCTAGGTGGGCCTGGTCTCCTAGGTGACCTTGATGGGCCATTTTATTCGTTACTAGACTGAGAAGATAAATGCACTTTTGAAAATCAGGGTGAGTAATGGCTTTGCACAAAAGAGCGTGGTATTCCTGGAGGAGGGTTGGCAGCTACAGCTCTACTGATACTGCTACTAGGATGATGACTAGTTGCCATTTACTGAGCATCTCTGTGCTGGGCACTGAGTCACACATTATCTCCAATGCTTATGAAACGTTGCCAGGAGAGTATTAGTAGTCTCATTTTTAGAGATAAGAAAGCTGAAACAGAAATTTTAATAACTTGCTCAAGGGCACCCAGCTACTTAATAACTCCAGTATACATGTATTACAGGTCAATTAACACCCATTAATCATCCATAGTGGACTTCCCTGGTGGCGCAGTGGTTAAGAATCCTCCTGCCAATGCAGGGGACACGGGTTCGAGCCCTGGTCCGGGAAGATCCCACATGCCGCGGAGCAACTAAGCCCGTGCGCCACAACTACTGAAGCCTGCGCGCCTAAAGCCCGTGCTCCGCAACAAGAAAAGCCACCGCAATGAGAAGCCCGCGCACCACAACCAAGAGTAGCCCCCACTCGACACAACTAGAGAAAGCCTGGGCACAGCAACAAAGACCCAACGCAGCCAAAAATAAAATAAATAAATTAAAAAAAAATCATTCATAGTGACCTCTTTCACTCTTAGAAGTGTCCTGATTTGCATAGTAAATTATCTGGTCATCCTAAGTAAACAGCCCACCTAGAATTTGAACTCTGATATATCTGATTCTGATGCCCAGACTTTTCCTAATCACATTGCCTCTCATTCCTGATCAGACGCTGACAGCAAGCTAGTCATGCCAGCACAAACTTTCCTAGGCTCCTGCTTCTTTCACGGGTGGGGATAACTGAGCGCTATCAATGTTGGGGAATTCAGATGCTTACGACCACCACTAAAGAGAGTACCAAATACGTGACTCTTGAAAAGCATCTGGACTTGAATAAAGGTCATGAACAGAGTTATTTTGGGTAAAACAAAACAAAAACAAAAGCATAATTATCCTTAAATATATTTTTTAAGTCATTTAGAAAACACCTTGAAAACCTCCCTGAGAGATAACCTCAGAAATGTAACAACTGAATCCATCTCTGGAATAGAAACTGGCAGGTGCAATGTCCTAAATCCATAGAGGGACGCTGAAGCACACTGAAAAATTACTCAAAATAATGAGTCCAGGAAAGTTAAAGTCTTAATATGCAAATAAAACAGTAAACATCAGGACAACTTTCAGAACTTTTTACATACACATGTGCACAATACATACAAAAATGCATATCATATATAGTGTATGTATATAAATACATATATATAAAGAAAAAAGAATGGGAAGAGGCTGAGAAGGCAAGAAAAGCAGACAAGACAACATCAAAACGTTATTCTTTTATAACTAGCAGATTTCTGAAATAGGAAGTCAATCATCTTTACAAGAAAATTTATTTCCATAGATTTAATGGCTGTCCTACTTTTATTGATGATGATTTTAACAACTAATTTTAATTTCATTTATTTAAAGGAGAGTAAAATTGTTCTAGTGAACAGCCAATTGTACCACAGAGGAGATGTAGCTTAGGAAATGCACCCAGTGTTATGAACCTTGTAATATTATTCTGAGAGAGCAGAGGGTTTGGATACACCCTGGTATTCATCATTCCTGATTAAATATTTATATTTGCTTTCACCTTATCTAAGTGATTCTGAAACTATGTCCATGGCAGGCAGCTATCTCCCATGCTCAGGCTTATTTAAGTGTTTTACTGGAAATGTAAACAATGCCATAACAATCATGCACCTTGATTTTTCTTCTCTCAGATTTTGCTTATCAAAGAAAAAAAAAAAAAAGAAAAGGACATTGTAAAGCAACCATACGCCAATAAAAATTAATTTTAAAAAAAAACAATAACTTGAAACAAAAAAAAAAAAAATGAAAAGGAAACAAAAATCCAAAGCTTGGTGTTATTGTTAAGTAATTTACCTTGTGATGCTAGAGACTTCTGTTAAGGTGATTACACTGAATGTACCTTAACATTCTCTAAAAATGAATAACAAGAACTGTTCATCCAGGACTAACTCTGTTTTTGGAGGGCTGTGACTGGTTCAATATTATAATATAAAATGACATTCATACCTCTGTAAATTTATATCTGGATGAACAGTCCTTATAAGAAAGAAGGCACATTTTCAAGATTAATAAAATGTCATTTGAAACATTGTAAATGTTCATTGTAATATAGCTGTATCGACATGATGCCATAATTTATTTGATGTAAAAGATTAAATTTCTTTGTAAACATGTAGGAAAAAAATTATATGCTATATACATATTGTTCATTTCAGTTAATCTGATATTGTATCATTTTAGCATAGTTTTATTGTGTAAGTGTCTATATTTTTTTAAACCTTTGGGAGAACTATAGGAATAATGAGTACAAAAATTATTCTATAGAAAAACTCAAAACTTCTTGAAAAACTTCATAATACAAAATGCTTATAAATATGCTATATATTCTATACATAATTTTAAGGTTTTATTATGTATTAAACTCAAACAAATATATGTTTTTAGAAATCTATTTCTTTTGTTGTCATAAAAGTCAGAACTGAATGATTAGCAATAGCTGTTAAATAAAAGTATTTTTGATGGTTAAGGTACCTTGAGAAGAAACTTGCTGAATCAAGAAAACAGAAAGCAGCAACAACAAGTAAATGGGAAGTATTTTCCTCTCCATAGTTGTTTTCGGGTACTGAGCCCTCGCTGAAAAGAAAAAAGCATCAGAAAACTGCTCCTGAATCTCACCACTAATTTATGCCTGTGTTACATACAGTGTTTCAGTAATTTTTAAAATGCAATTTAATGACAAAACCCATCTCATTCTTGAAACAAGACTTTTAAAAGTAACCAGCCTTAATTCATTGTAAATATTTGACCATTAGATTTCATCTTATACAGAAAAAAATAATCAAATCACCATCCCAGTCATGTTACTGACCATTTTAATACTTTAGAATCTCCCCAAATAGAAAACAGGCTTATCTTAAAACTCTATTCAAATTACAGCATGTACATACAGTGCAGGGTTTAAATCCTATCTTGGGAAAAAAAATAAAATAACCAGCTTCAGTAAAATTTAATTTAACAAACAAGAGTTATCGTTCCAACTTTCCCTTAACTCTCAAAATAAATTTATAAGCTTCCAGCAGGTGTATTGCATAAATGTGATCCTTTTCAAAACTTTCCAACCACTATCCTTATAAATCTTTTCAAACAACTTTAATAAGGTATATCCCTATTGAACTGAAAACACATTTAGTTCCATGAAGCAAGTTAACGTTGACACTTACCCGTAAAAGGAGAGATGAATTTCTCCAATGTCCTGGAAGTCTTATATATCAGGGCAAATATATTGGGATGAACAAATTAGTCCAAAGGTTAGACAAAATCAACAGTGACAACCTATGAAATCAAACTTTCCTCATTTATTGGAAGAGGTCCCAGACGACTAGACTTAGGCAACATCTGGAAAACACTTCCATTAAGAAAAATGACTACTACAAGTAAATTTAGATTTGTTGGCCCAAACACAGTTCTGATTTCTAAGTGAAGTGAACAAATTGTTCTGAGATGGTAAATTGCTCTGGCAGGCTTTGACTAGTGCAGCAACTTTAAAATAGTCAAATGCTGGTATCATTTCTTTTTTTCTTTTTTTTTTTCCCCCCAGTTAATCCAGCAAAGAGTGATTTTGAAACTTAACTAGTGTCAGTTTGTGGCATAAATTTTCTGAACTTATACTATTAATTCTAATGTGCGTTTCTTGAGTATTTTCATTTTCACTGAGCGCAGAAAATATGCTTTCGATTCTACCTATTGGTAGATGATGTACACTGTGGATTTTATAACTTCCTTTACTACGTAAAAACCTGCTTAAAAATTGCATTGATATCTCCCTTAGCCCCTTTATTTAAGCCCAGCATTGTTTGGAAAAGGTCTTTTTACTTACTAATTAACTTCCTTGCCACAGAGAAAATGTGAACTGTCAACCTTGCCGAGCTGGGTCAACTAGCTCAAGGTTTTACCCAGTTTGATATGCAGCGTTCCTGTTCAAGTCCTATCTACCTCCATAAGACCCAGTTTATGTCCTAGCACCCCCCGAAACCTTGTCAGATCGATCCAAAGCACATCCAGAATCATTACTGAATTAGCTGTTCATCTGTCTCCTCTCCACTCCCCCCCACCCCTCCTCCAACAGTCTGTGAGTTTCCCAAGGACAACAAACACCTATGTTTAATTCTTTTGCCAGCATCTAGTCTAGTGCTTCACCAAGGATGTGTTTAATACAAGCTTGTTGAACCAAACTGTTTTAACCTGGATTCTGCTGTTTACTATGTTTGGTAGGTGCCGCACTTAATTATCACCAAAAAAATGCCTTTAAGTTAAATGTAATCATCCATATTTTACAGATAAGATGAAGAGCCACAAATCAAGAATCTGTGACCCATCTAAGGATACATAAAGGAGGTTTCATCATGTTTCCACTATATTCAGCTCCCTTTCGATCAAAGCCATCACTTCAGTACTTAAACACAGTACTAAATTTTACTCCTTCATGATTACATGTGGGCTTATGAGATTGTAACCTTTGTAAAGACAGGGATTATAATATAAACATCTCTTTTGTTCCCAAAATTCTTATTCCAGGCTAAATATATAATGTATAAGGACAATTTAGAGACTATTTGACCACCTCTAAATAATCTCCTTTCCCTGGGAACTACCTCCCTAACTTTAGGGATATTTCCCTTTTAGCTGCTTTCATATATGGGATCTTGCCACATCAGCCTCAGCTGGCAGGGTTGGCAGTAGAAACCTGAAATAAACTGGGCTAATATGTTTCCCTGTCCTGGAAATTTGGAATTGCAATCCAGAGATTACCAGTTTGTCTATGGTCGAAAGAAGTAGAGAAAGTCCTTCAGAATAAAGACATGCAAATAAACGAAGCAGTCACGCAGAGAGAGGCAGAGAGTGTTCTGAGAGCTTTCAAGGTCTTGGTTACTCCTTGTTCCTGAGACCCAGATGACTTCTTGCTCTGTATCTTTATGGCAGACTCTCCGTTTGAGGGTGAAGCCAGCTAAAGAGTATGAGTTATCTTACTTAAAATCACTAATCAATACTTAGTAGATATACAGAAGATCCTTTTGGATGGAATTGAATTCTCTTAATTCTTATCTTTCCTGAGGTCCAGAAGGGGACGCTAGAAGCTTAGTAATTTGTTCAAGTCAGACACAGTGTTTTCTTATTATTTGTTTGAAATGCTGGGAATACCAAGAATATCAGATACAGATATACACGCAGACCCATATTCTTAAAACATAAATTGATTTCTGATTATTGTTTTTAGAGCTAGCTGTAATATCATTTTCCTTCTTTGGACAAATTCATTAGAATGACGGCAAGTGACATTTTTAAAGTGATTGAAAAGTCTGCTCTAGTAACTCTTGTTAAGTTCATCTTCTAGGCTTGGAAAACTGACAAGTAAAACAACACCCACACACACAATTATGACCAATAATAATTTTAAACATATCCATTGAGACATTCTCATTGTCATCAAACGTGTTTTCTCTGCATACTAAAGTATGAAAAAAATGAGAAACTTTATTAAATATCAAATTCATGAGGTTTAACCTGATTTGCATAATTCTATTGGGTAATGAGGCTATCTGGGTAAGTAAAGTTTGCCTTTAAAGCATGGCAGCATTTTAATTTTATCTACTAAATATATCTTTATGAATTGTACTAAATGCTTGATTCTGTGAATATTGGGCCATTTAACCTTCCTTGTTGACCACACAGAAATTGTTCCATTAGATTACAGGTTCCACCTTTGAGATTTCTTTTCTCATTAAATGTATTTTCTTAATGTTCGCTTAAATCTCATTTAATTGGGATAGAAATTATCTCAGGATTGGTCTTTGGTGCAGGAGAGATAGGGAGGAGGATAAAGAGAGGTAGAGAAAATGTAAATAATATTGGATCCTATACCCATCTTCTAGGGGTGTTCTTCACCCAGTTCACCCTCATGAACATCAGTTTCTGTGCTTGGCAGCAGCACAGTGATGCTTTCAGAGAACATTCAAGTGTGTTTAGGGATATTTTCACTGTATTAAATTATCGCAGACCCACGTACCCTTCTGCTTGGCATGCCCTGTCTCCATCCCTGCTGTGAGCTGTCTCTTTGCCCTGTAGCCAGTGTGTCTGTACCGATTGGTTTCTCTCTGCCTTTCCCCACCTTTGATATGTTTCATTTTCTTCCAACAGCAGCCTAGGAAAAACTGAAGGCCACCAGGGGAAAACCACAGATGCAAGCTTCCTCTCTATTGCCCTAATTTCGCTCACAATGTCAAATTAGTGTACTCTAGAAGTGCAACATCTCTCCTCTCCTATGGAATAGAGATGAAGATTTGGTTCTCACCTGCTCTGTCTGCTCTGTTCATGGCATTTTCACAGAGCTGCGGCTTTTTTTCTGGATGTGGATCAAAAGTCTGACCATTAGATAAGAATTATTGCATTTGCTTTTGGAGATCGTGGCCATCTGATAATTGCTCCGGATCTTTTCTACCTTTTTCTAGCTGTCCAACTAGAGATTCCATTGCCCAGGTCCCCCTTCAGTTGTGTGTGACCAGGTGACTACATTTTCTCCAGTGAAATGTCAGTAGATGGATATGTACAACTTCCACTCTGCTTTCCTAACAGGAAATTGCTTGACCTAAAAGTCCTCTTTTCCCCCTTCTTGCAGAAGGCTACGTGGCACATATGCATGGCTTAATTGACCTTCCCAGTGATCTGATGAGATAATTATTATAATTAAACCCATTTTATCTTTGAGATAGTTGAGACACAGAAGATTAAGTAATCTGCTTAAGATCGAAAAACTAGAAAGCCAGTAAATGGTAAAGTTAGTATTTTAACCCAGGCCTGTCTGGCTACAAAGCCCAAGATGTTAACGAATTCTATGACCCATATGCTGTCAAATCCAGGGTTAATAACTGCTTACTTTGTACTGCTATATAACTTTTATTTGTAATCTATAAGGCATTTCATACTTGTCAATATCCATTTTCCACTAAGTCATAAGCTTCTGAAGGTTCCAGAGTGATTACATCTTGCTCATTTTGTAGCCTTTTTCGCAGCTAGCGTAGATTCTTTTTGTACCTGATTGATACTCTATATCTGCTTGTTGAATTTAACTCAAGTTTATTGTCTTTCTTCTAATGGCTACTTTGCCATCATATCTCTGTTTTCTAACTGTTACCACTATAGCATTGTGATCACTCCACTCTACCGCACTTGGATTCCAGATGTCAAGGAAGCATATTATATGACAGCTCAGAAAAAATCATTACAAATTTATTTTCCAGGAGCCAACAACATGAGTAATTTCCACATAACTATTTGAGTGAAAGTGAATCAGGGTGCTTTAATAACTCAGTGTGACAAATACTTGAGATTGGGAAATTCAGAGAGTGGGAGCAAAGTTTGGGTGTGGTTGAAGGACCACACATACGTGGGACAGGAGGTAAGTCTCCCAAGAGACACCGTGGAGGACATTTCATTGAGTCATTCCAAAGCAGGAACGCCAGGCTCTTCAAAGATACTGAGCATAATACAGTTTTGGCTGATTGTACGACATTGCATAATAATCTTTGCAAAATCCCTTTGTCTGCCATGGTAGCTAGTTTCTGTCAAAAGAATTAAGAAGCAGGACATTTGCGATGAATTGCCCCAATGAGGCTTTTATTAAGCTTGATATAGAAAACACAATCAGAAGCTTAAAATAAAGCTCAGCATTTTTTCTCTCTTGACCCTTTTTGCTGATCCCTTATGAAACCCAGCACCAGAGGATCTTTACGTCTCTGGTGGCTCCATAGATGTTGGTTGAATGAATTTATGAATAAACGTTACAGCTAATATTAGCACCTGTCCTACCTCTCCCTTGGGCTGGGAAGGAGAGTCTTGGCTTCTTTGTATGTGTCAACTAGTCTGCAAGAGTGAAGGGATGGAGAGGGAGAGGAGAAGAATGGTTATTTATTTATCCTTCTATTTGTACTCTGCTCTTTCCGCAAAGGAAACTTTTACGGCAGGGGTGTTGGTGGAGGCCAGATCTTTTTGTTCCCTCAAGCCCTCCTTGAAGTAGTATCAGGAAGAGCTGTGCCCTTTATGGAGGTGAACTCAAGGTCAATGTCCCCCGGAGTGCGGTCAGGCTTTGGCCAACACTCCCACCAGCTCCCATCCACGTTTACTGAGTACCAGATAGATACCAGGTACTTAGTCTTCTTACAGCAAAACAAACATAAGCAAAAACAAAACAAGACAAATAAAAAAGTCGGCCTTATTATTCTCTTTCCAAGTAAGGAAATCGAGTACTAGCATTTCAGTAGCTTTTCCTGTGATTGGAAGGAGCTGGATTCCAGCCTACATTTGTCTAAAAATTATAGAAGTCGATTTCTTTTAATATTACATTCCAAGTTCTAACACTGAACTACTGTAAGGACCCAAAGAAGCTTTGGGTCTTTAAAAACTTATTCCAGTTTCAAAGATAGATGTGGCTTCCTCCTTCCTAGGTGGGCTGTCATCATAGATGACATCATAGGTGATGAATTCAGTAGAAAATGACAACTAAGTCTCAACTTTTGATTTACTTTTTTATTTAATTATAAAAATATTTTAATTAATAAAAGAAAAAACATTCACGTACAATTTTACCACCCACAATACAACTATTTACATGCTTACATATGCTCTGCAAGAATTTGTCCCTATGCCATTAAAATTTTACAAATGTATTTAAAATCAATAATAATTTTTATTCTTATGTTTTAACTTATTGAATTGGCAAACACATTTATATTTTCTTCATAATTGTCATGTTAATTCTTCTATAATACTCCAGGTACTTGAGGTATCATAATTTAATTTTACTGAACTATTCCTCTGTTATAAGACTTTTAGGCTATTTTGTAATAAAAATGTATACTTAGCTTTTTTCTTCTATTAAAGACAACTTGGGGGCTCTATATAGAAAATATAGATAACTTGAATGTTTTTGTATTTTTGGAGGTTAGAAGAAGCAGTCATAGAAACAGCCTAAGCTTCAGCTGCATAAACTTAAACTTTGGATCCCAAAGAAAATTTTTATATCATGCAGCCTATAGTTAACTGTTCCCCCAAAACTTTTTTGTAATATATTATGGAGTCTCCTCTCTCAGTGGCCAGTGTACAATTCTTGTCTGTTTAAAAGAGATAGCCTCTCCTTGTCCTAATTTCTATAAACTCCCTGACCCTATGTATTGATACCATACTTCTTAGGGTGTATTTATCCTTAAATCTGTCTGATTAACTATAAAAATGAAATTGAGCATGCCTCCATAATGAAATTGAACTTAGTAAATGTCAGTGGTATATCCTTATGGTTAATCTTCTTATTTCGTCTTCACAATTATTATTTTAAATGACAATATTTTATTTTAATCTTTACTTAACTATACTTTGTTACTGACCTCTATACAAGTTGTTTCCAGTTCCTTTGGTTATGATTCATGCTGCAATAAACTCCTTTTTTCATGTAGTTTATATTGGATCTTACCTTTAAAATAAATTGTTGGGAGTAGTAACATCTTTATGACTCTTGATAACTATTGTCAAATTATCTTGCCGTCTATTGTAAATTCATCAAAGAAAGGAAATTGTCTCATACACATTTGTATCCCCAGCACCAGCAAAGGAGTTGCGCATAAGATGTGTTTCATGAAATATCAAGTTGAGTTTCGTGAAACTGTAGAAGTATCATCAGTATAACAGGCATTTTAAAAATTCTTTTTTCCCATCCCAACAAGGCAAATGAGTTGGTACTTAGATACACTCCTGTTTATTCTTCCGTATGACAGCAGGCATTTGTAGAAATGAGACAAATGATGGATGTGACCCAGTAAGGTAAGGAACAGTGCTGGGAAACAAGTGACTTCTGAAGGAAACTTCCATTGAATGACCCCAGAACTCAGAAAACTTAATAATCAGCCCTCCACAGCATTGAAAACAGAAACTGCTCTCTCCTTTGGTTCTTTTCCTTTCTTTCCTTTTTTTTCTCATCTTAAAGTATATGGCTAGACATGAAAGTTAGCTGATGAATGCTGAAGGTCAAAGTTGAGGTGAGCAGCCAAAAACTAATATCTTTCCCGTCACCTTTTATCTCTTCCATGCTTCCTGTAGAAAAGGAATGTGGGAGACTTAAGGAGAAAAGAAGTAAAGCGCCAAAAAAGATAAACTTAGACGTAAATAGTTGACGCAGTCTTGCACAGAACCATCTATCCTGATATAGTAGAAGGCAGGTAGGAATACCAGAGGGGGAAAAAAACAGAGCAATTTATCTGAATGCCAGTAAAACTAAAATTGGGATTGTTTAAAACTTTTGAGAAACCAGTTGAACTATTTTGTGGCTCTGTTTTTGGATCTAAAAAATTAGTTTGACATGGGAAAGTCAAGAAACTACAGATTGTGTAATGCAATGATCTGGAAAATCACATTTTAAAGCAACAACTCAAATTGTACTCCGATGTTGCTTTCCTGAGAGAGACTGGTTGGTTGAAATAAGATTTTTTAAAAAATATTTATTTATTTAGGCTGCACCAGGTCTTAGCTGCGGCACATGGGATCTTCATTGCTCACGCAAGATCTTTAGTTGCGGCATGTGGGATCTAGTTCCCTGACCAGGGATTGAACCCAGGCCCCCTGCATTGGGAAAACATAGTCTTAGCCACTGGACTACCAGGGAAGTCCTGAAATAAGATTTTAATAAACCCTTAGCAAAGTAAAAGCTGGCCAGCACCCAGGAACTCTGCATAGTAAAGAAAGGTAGAAGGAAGCAGAGGGAGTGAGTGCTGGGTTGGAGGCAAAAGGGAGAGAGAGGAAAGTATCTCCAATGGGAAATTTAAAAAAACAGCAACTGACTAATGAAAATTTATTGTCATGTGCTGTGTGGTGTGCAATGTCACTCCTCCTTTCCCTGCTCCTTACACAATCTTTAACAAATCCCACAATGTTCACAAAAACTTTTGATATCAGTGGATTTGTTGACCATAGTCATGGTTGGCACTGGGTAAAACCAGAAGCTACATGTGGACTACTCTCACACTTGACCTCTAAAAAAACTGAATAACCAGATGATGTCTAATACGTAAAATATTAGGAAAAGGCACCTCCTCATCAGAGTTGCTTTCAGAGGCTTCAGAGGCTGAGAGTCACGAGGAGGGGTATGGGTTGACAGCCTGAATAGCTCCAATGAATTAAGGAATAGTTAGAGCTAATCAAAGTGTTTGAGAGAACATATCTGACCTGAAGACTGACATGGAGAACAGCGGGGCAGATCCCTGCCACTGGGGCCTCCCTGGGGCCCAGGGAGCCTGGGGCTCACTGAGGCTTCCCTGGGGCTCACTGGGGCCTTCCCTGGGGCCTCTGTCAGACACAGATTCCTGGTGGGGCTAATTCTTGGTCTGTCTCATGTGGCAATTCCAGAGTCCTGGGCTGAGGTGTCTAGGACAGGAAAGATAACAGTGTGGTTTTTTTGTTTATATCTTTTTTTTTTTTTTTTTTTGGTTACTTGCCTTTTATTTATTTATTTATTTATTTATTTATTTATTTATGGCTGTGTTGGGTCTTTGTTTCTGTGCGAGGGCTTTCTCTAGTTGTGGCAAGCGGGGGCCACTCTTCATCGCGGTGCGCGGGCCTCTCACTATCGCGGCCTCTCTTGTTGCGGAGCACAGGCTCCAGACGCGCAGGCTCAGTAGTTGTGGCTCACGGGCCCAGTTGCTCCGTGGCATGTGGGATCTTGCCAGACCAGGGCTCGAACCCGTGTCCCCTGCATTGGCAGACAGATTCTCAACCACTGCGCCACCAGGGAAGCCCCTTTTGTTTATATCTTATCATTGAACAATAGTGAATCATGATATAAAGAAAACACTTCAAAAACAAGTGAACGTTTTCAAATATAGAATGGAAAAGGTAAGAGTAGCTCTTTGCTCTTCATGGATTATGGCCAGTTCCTTCCTCCTTGATGGTAATTCTTAGAAGTGATGCACTGTTATGAACCGGAATGAAGTCTGACAGCCAGAGTGACTCACTGACGGGATCATGGGAAATTAGTCAACAAACTACAGCAACTTTTGGGTAATGCGTCACATTATATCTTCTGGTTTGAGCTACTATTTCTCTCCCTTTGCTCTTGGAATTTCACCTGATCATCCTTTTCTCTTTCATTGCATCAAGGAAACTTGGGTTCAACAATAATTTTGTAAAGCGTCTTACAGGAAGTAAACCTATGAATCAAAGACTCAGTGGGAGTGACCTAATCGCTGGTCCAAGCGTCCTGCCATTGGCAACGCTCCCAACCATTCACTCCTTCAGAAGATTTCTCTTTAGAAGCTGCTAGTGCTAAATATTTTCAGCTGTTGCTGAGCTTTCTGTGACAACCAATGTGTTCACCCTAGGAATCCGACAGACTGACCGGCGTATGTGGGGTTATTGACTGAATCTCATGAAAACTAAAGGAAGGGGGAGTAAAGTTATATAGGAGAAATCTTAAAAGAAATCTCAGAAAAATCTCAGTAGAAAAGTATATTTTCCCTAAAAGCAGTCAATTTCAGAACTGCTAGTGTTAGTGAAGAAGTATCAGCAGAGAATTGTAGAACATAATAAAAAGGAATGATCGGTGAGGGGGTTTAAAGAAGGAAAGAATGAGTCATTACTTGAGACTTGGATCTGGAAAGATAATTGCTCTCCAGGGGGGGAGGTTGGAGGTGGGTTGACAACCCAGCCCCTCTGAACATCCAGGAACAACAGCAGTCAGGGGATATTTTAGATGTGGTGGCAACCTGGGGATAAGCATGGGACAGAGCTGACCAAGGAAAGGAGGTGAGGACACACTGAGGCCTGATGAGGTACAGTGCCATTGGGTGGACACCCGACCAGACGCCCTGGAATACTTACCACTTACAGCCTTCCTCAACAGACAAAAGTGCTGTGTTTGGAGAACTGGGAAGTCAGGAGTGGTATCTTTTCTTTCTCCTCGATACTTTGTGAGGCTGGTGCCTCAAAATATCATGTTTTAATTAATACATTTTCCATTATTCATAATGGCAACGGCAATAGCGACAGAATTATTGCAGGGGCGGTGAATGCGCAGCACCAGAAAAATCCAGATGTGCTGGAGTTGAGTGTTTGAACAAAGGCACTTTGGTTTAACTTTCAGGCAGAGGGGCAGGGTTCCCTGAGGCAGTACAAGAGGTGTGGTACCACTAAAAGTCATCTAATGAAAAATATATAAAGAAAGAAATTTTTATAACATTGATGAGTTATCTTATATTTTTAAAAATCTATATATTTTCAAAAATGTACATTTTATAGTTCACGTCAAGATAGCTGAGGCAAGTCTATTCCGTTTAGAGAGCAGATATTAGAGTTAAATCATTCTTCCTAGTCAGTCTTTGTACGGTCCATAGGGAATTAGCAAATAATATCCTGAAATAACTGATGCACAGAGAAATTTACATTTTTTTCCCCAAAAGTTAAGTTGCATTAAATAAGTAGCCTTCTATAAAATGGAGAGACAATATACTATCTCATCCTTGGCTTTTAGAGTTTAGAGTCAGAGAGCTGGAGGGCAACTGTTTTATACCACACATCAGTTTGCGTCCTGGGTCTCTCTTGGCTTTCTAATTATGTTACTGAGTCCAACCTCACCCTGCTCACCCCACGGCAGGCCAATGAATCGGAGACGAGGTGCTGAGGCAAGGAATATGACTTTATTGGGAAAGCCAGCAGACCGAGAAGATGGCAGACTAGTGTCTCCGAAAAACCATCTTATCGGGGTCTGGATGTCAGTTTCTTTTATAGAACAGAGAGGGGGAGGAGGTGAGGAAGTAAAGTAAAACGGCCATAAATTTTGCAAATATCCGCTGGAACGGCCAGCCTCCGGCAGGGGATGTGTAAATTTCTTCTTTCTTGCCGCCATCCACAGATGGACGGGGTCCGGATGTTTCCTTGAACAAAGGCATTTTGGTTTAACATTCAGGCAGAGGGGCAGGGTTCCCCGAGGCAGGCCATTACGTATAGACAGTATCCTTTTAGTGAACAAAAGCAACGGGAAGCAAAAGTTAAAGAAATAGATCCAACATGTAGTCAGATTTGGCTCTTCCCTGTTATAATTATGCTAACTTTTGAATCTAATATTTTCTCCCAATAAGAGATGCCCCCTCTCCTCCCCTCAGGCATCAATGTCCTGAGGCTATGGCTTCCTATCAAAGCCATCCTATCAAAAGCAAGCCTTTGGAAAGGAAATGAATAAATTCAACCATGAAGCTGATGAAGATTTAAGTGTTACCTCTCTCAGTTGAATTTGAATTTTTAAAAAAATCACAAAATCCCCTGAAAAATATCTGTAAAGAAATTTCTCAGATGAAATCATTATAAGGAGTCAACATTTTATTGCAAGCCTGCTACAAGGGAAAAGTTCTCTGAGAAAACCAAGTGAATGATTTATCGCCTGGTAGAGACATTTGATAGTAAAGTAGAGAGCTTAAACACTTATACTTAGATAAGAAAATGAAGGACTATAGTCTAAGATCATTTGACTCTTTGAGAGTTTCTCCCAGGGCTGAGAGACAAAGGGTGGGGTTCACAGAAGTGGCTTTTAAACTCATTAAAATCTACCAAGTAGAATTCTAATTTCTTCTCAGAAGGAGCAGCTAATTACATCAGATATGTCAATAAAATCTGCCCCAGCTCAGGACTGGGACTATTTTCTCTCTTATATGTGACCTGGATATTTTTTCATACTTTTCCTTGACTTGCTTTTTTAGACATTAACAAATGTTTAATTAAAGAAAACTGTATTTTTCTAAAAAGAATGGAAACTCATAACTGCAATTACAGTGTCAAGCTTTATCAAAGCTGCTTTGAGTGATTTAACAAGCAAAGTTCATACCTTGATTTTTTTTTTTTTTTTGGCCACGCTGCGCAACCTGCAGGGTCTTAGTTCCCTGACCAGGGATTGAACCCTCAGAAGTGAAAGGGTGGAGTCCTAACCACTGAACCGCCAGGGAATTCCCTATACCTTGATTTTAAACTTTGGGAAAAGGAACGATGTCTAGCTTCTAACCAATTTATCATTAAGCAGAGAGCTAGGAGCCCACTTGAGTAGGTTTCTGATTATTAGGGCTGTTAACTTATATAATCATAAAACAAGGCACAGGAGTATAAAGTTTGGAGGCAAATCCAGATGTAATAGATAACTTTATAAATTTAAATAAATGTAAGTATACTACGTGGTACCTAATATGTAAGCATATTTAGCAAAAATAGAATAAATAAAATGTTAACACAAAATGAGATACAATAGATATTTGTTTTGTTCCACATAAGCTTTAAAAAGGTATTCTGCTATACTATGAACTAACAGGGAAGCATGAACTCATAATCTAATTGTTGAGCTTCAAAAACTTTTGCAAAGCTGTTGAAAACTGCCCCTGTTGATAGGAGAATACTATATGAAAATTCCTATAAAAAATGTAACTCAAATCTAGGCTCTACCAATCACTAGTTGTGTAAACTTGGGTGCCACTGCTGCCTAATTTGGAGGGATGTTGTAATGCTCCACATGAGTTAATGCATATAAAGCACTTAGAATAATACTAACTACATAGTGAACACTCAATGCAAGTTACCTTTCAATATCACTGCTGTTTTTATTTCATCAGTTTTAAGAATTACTTGATGTGATACCAAATTCCATGGTAAAAAGGCTGTCTTCTGAGATTTAACAGATTATCCTGTGAAAAAGTATGGGATTTTCTGATAGAAAGTGGGTTTACAGTAGAGAAGGAAAAATATATGTTGGAATCAGAAGAGTTCACGGGTACATTGTACAGTTTTGTCACAGAATCTCATCTAGACTCTCCCTATTCTTGAACCCCATCCAAACCCCCAACCCCCATCAACTGCCTGGGTCAAATATGAAGCTCTACTCCTTCAATGATTTATTCACAAAAAATACAATCTATGCGTAGAGCATTTTTATAAATTTGTGAACTTCCATGACAATTTCACAGGAAGTCAAAAAGGGATTTGTGTTCAGTAACTCCTACCAGCTCACTGGTTCTCTTCTCCATTCTGCCTACATTCCAAAGTATTTTATGAAATGATTATGACGATAAATTATTAGGATCCGTGTAAGATCAAATAACCCTTTACTATTCATACTGATAACTAGAAAGTTTAAGGCTAAATTTATGGTTTATTATAACAAGAGTCTCTTGAGTCACATAATTGTTTCTGTAAAGTAGCATGTAATTCCACTGCTTCAGTGAATTCTCTGCTACAAAATTTTTAAAAAGACATAGGAGATACGTTAAAATAGGTTTTGTAAACACCACTCATTTTCTTGTCTGCCATATTAAATTAATATGAACAATAAACAATTTATGAGAAAGCAAATATATTCAGGTGTTTATGATATGTATCTAAAAGTCATGACGATATCCAGTTAATATCCAAATGACCGCCTACAACCAGAGCTGGGAAGGGAAAACTATGGCAACGACTGTCACAAAAAAAATACTGGAATAAATCAGAAATATAGAGCCAGTTAATTTTAGTCTTCACATGGAAATTAAGGAAGAGAAACTGGGCACAGAGCTGGATTGCATTTATCTGCATCGTTTACAGTTAGGTGGAGCCACGTGGCTGTAATGGATCATGGGCAAAAGTGAAATACATCTTTCATTTGGCCCAACGCTGAAGACTCCAAGGCTCTCGATGATGGCAAGCTACCACGTGGAAAAAGCCTGGATCCTTGAATGACGACTGTGGATTGGAGGTCCCCCTCTCCTATTCCCTACATTAGATTGTGCCATGAAGAAGGAATAAACTTAATTGTGTTACAGAGACTTGGGAGATTGGGTTTTTGTTTTGTTTGTTGTATAACACTTAGCATAGACTGACTAATACAGAAATCTTAAAAAACCGGTAAAATGTAAACTGATTTTTCTTCTAGTGAAGTAGAACACACCCTTCAGATAAAACTGAAAGACCTTCCCATATCTGGTGAGTAATTTTATGAAGTGCCCCTGGCAACTGATAAAAAGAGACCAAATGGAAAAATCCCTTGTATCAAATTGTGAGGCGTGTCAGGCCTTTCCAGCTTGGCCCCTCACATCAATCCTGAACTTCTCCAGTTTGGAGACCTCAAAATATTGTGGTGAGCCATTTAAATTACACCATTCCTAACTTTTTTTTTTTTTTTTGGATTCCATATATATGCGTTAGCATACGGTATTTATTTTTCTCATTCTGACTTACTTCACTCTGTATGACAGTCTCTAGGTCCATCCACCTCACTACAAATAACTCAGTGTCGTTTCTTTTTATGGCTAATATTCCATTGTATATATGTGCCACATCTTCTTTATCCATTCCTCTGTCGATGGACACTTAGGCTGATTCACTGTTTTATAAAGCAGAAACTAACACACCATTGTAAAGCAATTATACTCCAATAAAGATGTTGAAAAAAATAAAATAAAATAAAAAATAAATTACACCATTCCACAGTGCATTACGTTTTTTTCCTCTTGACGCTTTAAAACACTCTGCTATGTTGTTTGGATGGTTTCTGAGGAGGAGTCAGCTATAATTCTTATCTTTTTTCATCTATAGGTAAGGTTTCCCCACCCGCCCTGCTTCTTTCAGGATTAAAAAAAAAAAAATACAATATGCCTAGGAGTAGTTAGCAGGGGTACTTATCCTGCTTGGCATTCTATGAGCTTTCTGAATCTTCAGTTTGGTGTCTGAAATTAAGTTGGGAAAATTCTTAAAACTGAGCAGAACCCTGTGGGGTCCTTCTAGACACAAAAGCCTTTCTGCATACCCTGCTGTTTGTAGGAAAACAGCTTCATCCTCCCAGACCTTTTCTGGGTTTCAAAGAACAGATTCAAACAGGTACTAATTAGGGAAGTGACGGGATACAGAAACAAAGGGAAGGCAGTCAAGAAACAGCAGGGCAGAGATGGGGCAGCACCCCGATTCCTCCTCGGGGGTGTGCACAGTCATCTGATATATATCTCGGAGCTCTTCTACAGGTGCTGGGGCCCCCACCCAGCTGGAGGATGGTAACTTCAGGCTGAGCATAAGCACATGGACTCCAGACTGGTTGGAACCAAAAGGCTGCTGATTGAGATTCCTGGGACACCACCCTGTTACCTCACCACCAATCAATCAGAAGAAAGCCACACACCCTGCAGCCCTACCCCCAAGTTTGCCTTTAAAAATTCTTCCCTCAAACCCATCAGAGAGTTTGGGCTTTTTTTTGAGCATGAGCTGCTCGTGCTCCTTGCTTGGCCCTTGCAATAAACCTTTTTCTGCTCCAAACTCTGACATTTCGGTTTGTTTGGCCTCACTGTGCATCAGGCACACAAAGTTGGGTTCAACAACATTCTCAGTCACTATTGTTTCAAATTTTTCTTCTGTTCCTTTCTCTCTTTCTTCTCCTCCTGGTATTCCCACTATATATATGTTACATCTTTTGTAGTTATTTTACAGTCCTATTCTATTTTTCTCAGTCTTTATTCTTTTTCCTTTTCGGTTTTTGAGGATTCCATTGATACATCCTTGAGCTCAGAGATTCTTTCTTTTTTTTCTTAATAAATTTATTTATTTATTTAATTTTGGCTGAGTTGGGTCTTCGCTGCTGCGCGCAGGCTTTCTCTAGTTGCCGTGAGCGGGGGCTACTCTTCGTTGTGGAGCACAGGCTCTAGGCGCGCAGGCTTCAGTAGTTGTGGCACGTGGGCTCAGTAGTTGTGGCTCGTGGGCTGTAGAGCGCAGGCTCAGTAGTTGTGGCGCACGGGCTTAGTTGCTCCGCGGTATGTGGGATCTTCCCGGACCAGGACTCAAACCCGTGTCCCCTGCATTGGCAGGTGGATTCTTAACCACTGCGTCACCAGGGAAGTCCCAGAGATTCTTTCTTTGGCCATATCCAGACTACTAATAAGCCCATCAAAGGCATTCTTCATGTTTGTTACAGTATTTTTAAATCTCTAACACTTCTTTTTGGTTCTTTCTTAGGATTTCCTTTTCTCTGCTTAAATTGCACATCTATTTTTGCCTGCTGCCTGCTTTATGCGCTTAGTATATCAATCATAGCTGTCTTAAATCCCTGGTCTGATATTCCAGCCATATCTGGTTCTGCTTGCTCTGTATCTTCAAACTGTGTTTTTTGCTTTTTTACTATATCTTGCAATTTTTGCTTATACCCAGACATGATGTACTTGGTAAAAGAAACTGCTGTAAATAAGCCTTTACTAATGTGATGGTGAGGTATGGGGGCAGGGGAAGCATTCTGTAGTCCTATGATTAGGTCTCAGTGTTTCAGTGAGCCTACACCTCTTGACTGTGAACTTCACAAGTGTTACTCTGATTCACCTCCTCTCCTGCACCCTCCATCACCTCCCCTCCCCCACACTTACATGAAACTGGAAGGCTAGAGTGGGCTGGAGTTGGGTATTTCCCTTCCCCTGGCTCAATTAGCCTCTGATAAAACCCCAGCAGGTTAAGTATGGTTAATTAGTTTCTCCTAAGGGCAGACCTTGTTAAGAAGAACTAGAGTGCTCTAGTGTTTTTCAAAATGGTTCTTTTTCCCTTCCCACTGCTGGAAGCAAGAGGATATTTTTCTCCAGTACTCACTGTGAGAACCTGGTCAAGCTCCTGGAGGTGAAAGTCCCCAAAATGTGGTGGTGGCCCCCTATAATTGGATTTCCCTGGAGTTTTTCACTCTCAGACTTGTCAAATCTGAGCCTCCAGCAATTTATCAATTACTGTTCTGGTTTTCCTAGCAGGGTATTTGTTCCTACGGAGGTTTCAGTTTGCAGGTTTCTGCTCTGGTAAGTTGTGATTCTCTGTGTTCCCCAAATTTAGGGGTAGCCTTTGCCCTGTGGCCTCACTTCCCTTATGGATCTAAGAAGAGTTGTTGATTTTTCAGTCTCTTTAGCTTTTTACTTGTTAGGGTGAATCCAAGCTCCTTACACACAGACCTCGAAACCAGAAATCCCATTACATTTTTTTTAAAAGTATTAATCACCATTATTTTTGTGAGGATATGGAGGATATTTACTTGCCATAATCCCTGGATTCAGAGGCAAAGCCAGTTTCTAACAGGAAGGGAAAGAAGCCTGGGGACAGAGTTGGATACTAGTGTTCTAAGCAGAAAAATCTTCCCAAAGACAATCTCCTTTGGTCTCCATCTTTGAATATATCATGTAATCAACAGAGCTTTCCATAGGACCCAGCAAGTTGGGATGAACTGTTCTCTTTGGGACAGTATAGTCAGAAGGACCCTCTGACAGAGGTTCCAAAAACAGAACCATGCCTCTTTGTCCTCAGGATAATGTACAAAAACTCAGTATAGAATATGAGTCCTTCATGTGCTGGCTTTTGTTTATCTTCCAGCCTGACCTCTGTCGACTCCCCGCATCATTCTACATGGACCATACTGAACATTTTATAGTTTCTTCATTTACCCATGTTATTTCTCAATTCCATTTTTCTTTGTACATGTTGTTTTCCTTCTCAGAGCTGGTAAAAAAAGCTCTTTCTAACTTTCCCCATGACTGCTGAGTTGGACAGAGATTCAAGGAGGCAACTGGTTGTAACGAAAGAAATGGCAATCTGAGGGGATTCAAAAAAATATGGTTAGAAATTCTAACCTTTTTAGTCTCCACTTAGATGTTCTTTCTACGTGGAAGATGTTAGGGAGGAAGAACCTCTAGGTTTCTCTGACTGGTCTAAGAATTAAATTGACATGAGATAAATTAACAGGAGAAAGTAAAACAAAAGTTTAATAACATGTGTACATGGGAGGGACCCAGGAGAACTGAGTAACTCGTCAAAAAATACCATCCCCAGCTAAAGATAAAAGAGGATGTTGGCGTCTTTTTAAATTCCATATATATGTATTAGCATATGATATTTGTTTTTCTCTTTCTGACTTACTTCACTCTGTATGACAGATTCTAGGTCCATCCACCTCACTACAAATAACTCAATTTCGTTTCTTTTTATGGCTGGGTAATATTCCATTGTATATATGTGCCACATCTTCTTTATCCATTCATCTGTCGATGGACACTTAGGTTGCTTCCATGTCCTGGCTATTGTAAATAGAGCTGCAGTGAACATTGTGGTACATGACTCTTTTTGAATTATGGTTTTCTCTGGGTATATGCCCAGTAGTGGTGTTGCTGGGTTGTATGGTAGTTCTATTTTTAGTTTCTTTTTTTTTTTAATTAATTAATTAATTATTTATTTATGGCTGTGTTGGGTCTTCGTTTCTGTGTGAGGGCTTTCTCTAGCTGCGGCAAGTGGGGGCCACTCTTCCTCACGGTGCACGGGCCTCTCTTGTTGTGGAGCACAGGCTCCAGACGCGCAGGCTCAGTAGCTGTGGCTCACGGGCCTAGTTGCTCCGCGGCATGTGGGATCTTCCCAGACCAGGGCTCGAACCCGTGTCCCCTGCATTGGCAGGCAGATTCTCAACCACTGCGACACCAAAGAAGCCTTGATTTTTAGTTTCTTAAGGAACCTCCATACTGTTCTCCATAGTGGCTATATCAATTTACATTCCCACCAACAGTGCAGGAGCGTTCGCTTTACACCACACCCTCTCCAGCATTTACTGTTTCTAGATTTTTTGATGATGGCCATTCTGACTGGTGTGAGGTGATACCTCACTGTAGTTTTGATTTGCATTTCTCTAATAATTAGTGATGTTGAGCATCTTTTCATGTGCCTCTTGGCTATCTGTATATCTTCTTTGGAGAAATGTCTATTTAGGTCTTCCGCCCATTTTCTAAGACGCAGACATAGAGAATGGACTTGAGGACACGGGGAGGGGGAAGGGTAAGCTGGGGCGAAGTGAGAGAGTGGCATGGACATATATACACTACCGAATGTCAAATAGCTAGCTAGTGGGAAGCAGCCGCATAACACAGGGAGATCAGCTGGGTGTTTTGCAATGACTTAGAGGGGTGGAATAGGGAGGGTGGGAGGGAGGTTCAAGAGGGAGGGGATATGGGAATATATGTATGCATATGGCTGATTCACTTTGTTGTACAACAGAAACTAACATAGCATTGTGAAGCAATTATACTCCAATAAAGATGTATAAAAAAACAAGAAGTAGAGATTTAGGTATCCTGAAGCGTTCATCAGATTCCATCAATTGCCTTTTGAAAACTTCAACCTGAATAAAGTTGCAAATTCTTGCCCTGATTTTGAAGGTCTTCTAATTTCTGACCACAAAGTAGTACCTAGAAGTTACCGTATCAAAACAGGGCCCACACTCAAAAAAAAAAAAGGATGTTGGAGTTAGTGGTTTAGGACTTTAAAGCAGAGGAAAGCAATTCACATAGAGATGGAAAAGGAAATGTTTGGTAAGCAAATGTTTGCTGGGCAAGGCAGAGACAATGGGACACAGAGTGGACTCTGTCCTCTAGGCCCTGCTGAGTTTCCCCCACCACACCTAGCCCATGTTCTTTACAGATATTTCTGATGATAACTCTATTCCAGGAACAGGCTCTTTATCTGAATTCTTTTAGGCAGTTAAGGAGGAGGTCACAAGAAAATCTTCCTGAGTCTTCTGTTTCTTAAAAGTAATCAGCCTAAATTAATCCTCATGATAAAGAGACTCATTTTAGGGTGGGAAATTTTGCCTCCCTACAAAGACATCTGGTAGGTTGCTTCCTCTACAGCCTGTAATAGCCCTGTGTGTTCCAATGTTATTCAGTGATTGCACTTTACTCCTCAGTGTACCCTCTCCTGCAACACCCCAACACACACACACACACACACACACACACACACACACAGATACACAACTCCCCCCACTGTGAGCTTCTTGAGAACAGTGCTTATGTCTTCTTTATTCCTGTTCTCTTTCAGGCCTCAGTGCCTAGAAATTTGTTGAATGCTTAAATGAATGCATCTACCACTATCATCAAAATAAATAGCTGAAATGGCCCCACCCTTCTATTTTTCCTGCTTCAGGCTACATGTTATATTAATTTTCACTTATTTTCTCTTTGAGGCTGCCATTGATATTAACTTAAAATCTACAACTTCTGTATTATAATGCATAAGGAAAAGATATATATGCTGTATTTTATCTGCAGAATTCTGTTCTGGCCTATGGACCGCTATACTTATTACTCATTGACTTTAACAATGGCATTTTTGGGGGCTTCCCTGGTGGTGCAGTGGTTAAGAATCTGCCTGCCAATGCAGGGGACACGGGTTTGAGCCCTGGTCCAGGAAGATCCCACATGTTGTGGAGCAACTAAGCCCGTGCGCCACAACTACTGAGCCTGCCCTCTAGAGCCCGTGTGTCACAACTACTGAGCCTGTGCTCCACAACAAGAGAAGCCACTGCAATGAGAAGCCCGCGCACCGCAACAAAGAGTAGCCCCCACTCACTGCAACTAGAAAAAGCCCGCACGCAGCAATGAAGACCCAACACAGCCAAAAATAAATAAATAAAATAAATCTATAAAAAAAAAAAAAGGTATGTTTTTTATTTTCTTTGGTTCTCTTTTCATGAAGGCAACTCATAAAAAAATTAAAATAGTTGTAACTTGCATCTTTGAATTGAAAATAAAAAGCTCTATTGAGGGAAAAATATATATTTACATAACATACTATTGAAAGAGAACTATCAATAAAAAGGGTACCACTTTAAAACTACTATTTTTAACTTTTCACTTTAAATAATTTCAGACACAAAAAATTGCAAAATGACATAAAGATTTCTCATATATATTTCACCTAGATTTCCTTAATGTAAACATCTTACACCACCACAATTTCAAAATCAAGAAATACTATGACAATACTATATCTAATTTATACTTTACACACTTTATTTCATTGTTCCACTAATGTCCTTTCCTAGCCCAGGGTCCAATCCAACATCATACATTGCATTTAGATGTCATGTATCCTCATTCTCCCATATTTTGGAAGATTTCATCAATTTTTTTTTTTTAGTGATGTTACTGAACATCACTTGGGTCCGCTTGCCCGCCGTGCAGCAAAGCCAATCTACTGCCACTGGGCTGTGGTGAAGGAAAGTTCAGCATTAATTTGTGGGGTGCCAAACAAGGAGAATGAGCAGCTCATGCTCAAAAGACCCAAACTCCCCAGTGGCTTTCAGGGAAGGGTTTTTAAAGGCAACATTTGGGATAAGAATTGCAGCTCACAGGCTTTCTTCTAATTGGTTGGTGGTGAGGTAATAGGATAATGTTTCAGGCATCTTAATCATCAGTCTTCTGGTTCCACCCAGTCTGGGGTCTACTTACTTGTGATCAGCAGTTAGTCACCATCCTCCACTTGGTCTTAGTTTCTGCAGAACAGCTCAAAAATATATGTCACATTTTTATACATATCTCTTGAGAAGGAACTTGGACTGTTTTATTGCTGAACTATTGTTCAAGCTATCTTGTTTAATTGCTCCCTTTGTTTCTGCATTCCATTACTTCCCTAATTAGTAACTGCTTGACTCTGCTCTCTGGAACTCAGGGAAGGCCTAGGAGACTAAAGCCTTTTTCTACAAATAAGAAACAGGGGACATGGAGGGGTCTTTGTACCCAGGAGGGCCCCTCAGTGTTCTGCTCAGTTTCAACCCTCCATTTTCTTGATACTCCTCAATCTTGAACAAGTATGAAACAAGAAATGGAATAAAGTTTTGGATAGAGAGGTTAATCATAAACTTGGCAGGGAAATTTGATTTTAGGGGTACTAGGTTTCAGTGACATTGACAATTTTGAAGAGTACTGGCCTGTTATTGTGTCAAATTCCCCTAAATTTGGGTTAGTCTGATTTTTCTTCATGATTAAGTTCAGGTTATGCATTTTTATCAAGAGTACTACAGAAGTGATGTTGTCTTCCCCATATATCTTATCAGGAGGCAGATTTTATCTATTTGGTCACTTGGCAAAGGTGGTATCTACCAGATTTTCCACTGTAAAGTTACTTTTTTTTAATCTTTGTAATTAATAAATATCTTGTGAGGAGATAATTTAAGACTACATATTCTGTTTCTCATTATACTCTCATCCACTCATGTTAGCATCCCTTGGTGACTTCTGTCTAAAACAATTATTAAGGTGGTATTGGCAAACAATAATTTTCAATTTCTTCATTTCTTCTACATTTATTAGTTGGAATCCTACTAAAAGGAAGAGTTTTCCTATTTATTTATTCAGAATGGACCTATGGATTGGTATTTTATTGAATGGGTTATAATCTATTACATCATTATTTATTTTATTGTTTAAAGTGTCCCAGATTTAGCCATCGGGAGTCTTACCAAGTCCCATGTCCATTAGACATATCCCCATCATTTCTTAGAGCGCTTCCTACTTTCTGGCACTACAAGATGTTTCCTGCAGCACTGGAATCAGCCACTTCTCCAAGGAGCCTTAGTTCCTTCCCCCCACCCCCCCAGCAGGTGGATGTTATTTAGAAATCAAATCTGAGCACTAGGTGTGCTCCTTGTTGCTGGGATATTCTTGCTTCTAGGCCCTGAGGACAGAGCCATAAAAAAGGAAATACACACTCGTACACTCTATATCTATTTTTATGTCTATCCATCTGCATGCATATTAAAACCTCGAGTTCATACTGTGATACCTCTAATTCCAGTCCAACAACACAGTATTCACCCTTTTAAAATTTGTAACAGCTTACTCCAACAGTGAGAAACCTGGCTCTCATTGTCCACAATATATTTACTTATTTGTTTAGTCCTGGAATACGCATAAAATAGTTTCATGTGCTAACAAATATCCCTATGAAAAACAAATCTACTGAGTAGTATATTTGTGCATAGTTCTTCTTGTCTTTAACCCTGGAGTATATAGTGTAAATAGACTATTATCCAAAGTTACTTAGTATAGTTTGGTTTGTTCCCCATCCAACTTCACTGGGATTATATTATTCATTATGTAATTTCCCTCAGCCTATCCCCTTTTCCCCATTTTCCCACCATGTTTACCCTCATTCCTCTTAGGTAAATAATCTTATGAGTTTCTGATTTAGCTCTCCTGTGTTTTTTGTTTGCTTATTTGTTTGTTTTGCACAATGTAGCAGATACATATATTTTCTTATGTTCCCCTCCCTCATATTATAGATACTCATTTGCACTTTGATTTTTTATTTAACAGTTATTTTGCAAACTATTCCATATCGGTTTACAGAGATCATACTTATTCTTTTCCTACAGTTGTGTAGTACTCCACTGTATAGATGTACCATTGTTTATTCAACTACTCTTCTCTGTATAAGCATTTAGGGGGCTTTAAGTATTTTATTTTATTTTTTATAAATTTATTTATTTCTTTTTGGCTGCTTTGGGTCTTCATTGCTGGGCACGGGCTTTCTCTAGTTGCGGCGAGTGGGGGCTACTCTTCATTGCAGTGTGTGGGCTTCTCATTGCAGTGGATTCTCTTGCTGTGGAGCACAGGCTCTAGGCATGTGGGCTCCAGTAGTTGTGGCTCACAGGCTCTAGAGTGCAGGCTCAGTAGTTGTGGCTCATGGGTTTAGTTGCTCCACAGCACAGGGGATCTTCCCAGACCAGGACTCAAACCCGTGTCCCATGCATTGGCAAGCAGATTCTTAACCACTTTGCCACCAGGGAAGTCCAGGGAGATTTAAGTATTTTAAAATTATGGGTAACACTGCAATGAATAACCTTGTGTCTAATATTTTTGTATAGTTGGAGGTACATCTTCAGGCTAAATTGCCAGAGTGGGATTACCAGGTCAAAAATTAAGTGCATATGTTGTTTTGTTAGAATTTGCCAAATTTCCCTTAAAACATTCCACCAGTGATGTATGAGAGTGTCTATTTCCCCACAGCCTACCACCAAAATGCATTGCCATCCTTTTAATTTTTCTTTTTTGCCAGTACATAGAAGACAAGTAGTATTTAAGCGTAGTTTTAATTTGCATTTCTCCCAATTACAAGTGAGGATGAACATCATTCCCTATGTTTAAGAGCCATTATTACATCTTTGTGTGTATGTGTGTGTGAATTGTGTGTTCATATATTTTTTAAAAACCCTTCAACTGGATTTTTTACTCTTTTCTCCTGGATTTTTAAAGAGCTATTTATATATTATAGATATTGAGCCTTTATTTGGATGGCACTAATTTTGAGCCAGTAAAATAGTAAATTTAAACAAAGTACCCTGAATAGCCAAAGCAATCTTGAGAAAGAAAAACGGAGCTGGAGGAATCAGGCTCCCTGACTTCAGACTATACTACAAAGCTACAGTAATCAAGAGAGTATGGTACTGGCACAAAAACAGAAATACAGATTGGAACAGGATAGAAAGCCCAGAGATTAACCCACACACATATGGTCACCTTATCTTTGATAAAGGAGGCAAGAATATACAATGGAGAAAAGACAGCCTCTTCAATAAGTGGTGCTGGGAAAACTGGACAGCTACATGTAACAGAATGAAATTAGAACACTCCCTAACACCATCCACAAAATTAAACTCAAAATGGATTAAAGACCTAAATGTAAGGCCAGACACTATAAAACTCTTAGAGGAAAACATAGGAAGAACACTCTTTGACATAAATCACAGCAAGATCCTTTTTGATCCACCTCCTAGAGAAATGGAAATAAAAACAAAAATAAACAAATGGGACCTAATGAAACTTAAAAGCTTTTGCACAGCAAAGGAAAACATAACCAAGATGAAAAGACAACCCTCAGAATGGGAGAAAATATTTGCAAATGAAGCAACTGATAAAGGATTAATCTCCAATATATAGAAGCAGCTCATGCAGCTCAATGTCAAAAAAACAAACAACCCAATCCAAAAATAGGCAGAAGACCTAAACAGACATTTCTCCAAAGAAGATATACAGATTGCCAACAAACACATGAATGGATGCTCAACATCACTAATCATTAGAGAAATGCAAATCAAAACTATAATGAGGTATCACCTCACACCAGTCAGAATGGCCATCATAAAAATCTACAAACAATAAATGCTGGAGAGGGTGTGGAGAAAAGGGAACCCTCTTGCACTGTTGGTGGGAATGTAAATTGATACAGCCACTATGGAGAATAGTGTGGAGGGTCCTTAAAAAACTAAAAATAGAACTACCATACAACCCAGCATCCCACTGCTGGGCATATACCCTGAGAAAACCATAATTCAAAAAGAGACATGTACCACAATGTTCATTGCAGCACTATTTATAATAGCCAGGACATGGAAGCAACCTAAGTGCCCATTGACAGATGAATGGATAAAGAAGATGTGGCACATATATACAATGGAATATTACTAAGCTATAAAAAGAAACGAAACTGAGTTATTTGTAGTGAGGTGGATGGACCTAGAATCTGTCATACAGAGTGAAGTAAGTCAGAAGGAGAAAAACAAATACCGTATGCTAACACATATGTATGGAATCTGAAAAAAAAAATGATTCTGATGAACCTAGGGGCAGGACAGGAATAAAGACACAGACGTAGAGAATGGACTTGAGGACACGGGGAGGGGGAAGAGTAAGCTGGGACGAAGTGAGAGAGTAGCATTGACATATGTACACTACCAAATGTAAAATAGATAGCTAGTGAGAAGCAGCTGTATAGCACAGGGAGATCAGCTCGGTTCTTTGTGACCACCTAGAGGGGTGGGATAGGAAGAGTGGGAGGGAGACACAAGAGGGAGGGGATATGGGGATATATGTATACATATAGCTGATTCACTTTGTTATACAGCAGGAACTAACACAGCATTGTAAAGCAATTATACTCCAATAAAGATGTTTAAAAAATATAAATAAAAGCAAGTAAAATAAAATGATTGTTAATAGAAAAAAAAACCAAAGTATTTCTCAATTTTTCATCTTATTTCCAATTTATATCATAAATAGAGAAGGAAAAAATGTCGGCAGCTTTCTAAATTTGTCTATGTAATCTGGTTGCAAGTCATTTTGATAATGTTGTTCATCACATGCCTTTCTTCACTTCAGCACTGTCTGGGACTGTTATTTGAATTGTTCCATAATTGCATGGTGTTTCTGCCTAATAGTTTTACTAGTACTTTGGGAATAAAAGGGATTTAATTCTGTGTACCTATGGTTCCTGCCACAGGGCAGACACAGTGGATGCTCAAAAAATATTTGCTAAGGTGTAAAGAATGCTAAAGGAAAAAACAGAACTTGGTTATTCTTTACACAAAAGAATGAGAGAGGGAATACAAATTCACTTTTATTTATAGATTACTTCTAGAAAAAGTAAAGCAGCTTGGTAAAAACACATGATAAATAATACAATGTAAAGTAGAAGTAAGAGAAGGTTGATGCAAAGAAAAAACTAAGAGAAGAATAAGGCTAATGCACAGAATATATATCTTGGTGATCTATACTTTTGCTGAGAACAGAAAGTAGAATTTTTTGTCTAATAAAGCACAATTGTAATGCCAATAATGAAAGCAGAATTGCTTATTTCTTCCAGATCATTTTGAGACTGAGGTTTCAAGCCTAGAGGTGAAAGAGTATGTGTTTTTTTAAAAAGGCACTATGGCTCTCATATTCTTCAATAATAAATTGCTTTCTTAATTTTAAACAGATGTTTAAAGGGCAAAGGGTGAATTTGATGTACAAAAATAAATAAATAAAGAATATCATACAAAGAATGAGAGAGAATCTTCCACTCTTGACTTCCTTTGGCCTTTTTAGAGTATTGCTAAGAAACCCCCATCTGTGCCAGCTTCTGAGTCTTCGCAACTTGACTCGCATCCCTGCTTTTCTTTTATGGAAAAAACAGTCTAAAACCAAACCCTCCTACAGGGAGAGGTTGACAAGCCATGTGGGGTCCCTCTGGCAACCAGAGCAATTTACCATAGCCCATTACAGGCAGGCAGACGTGCTTACATAAAGACCAATAGCAGCCGAGCAAGGCAAAAAAAGAGCGCAAATAAAAATAAAAATAATTTAAAATAGTTTTTATTGTAGTGCTTAAAGGAAAAACATATTTGGTCTCTGCACACTGGAGTTATACCTCCAGGAAGGCAACAAACTGCCCCCAAAGGCACTGTAATGCCCTGTATTAGTCCCCTGGGTTCCTGTGCTTTCATGTTTCCCTTACTATAGGCTACTCCAAGCCTTTAATATGCAGTTAATGTGCAGCATGACTTTCTAAAAGGGGAACGTTATATAAAGCACTTTCCAAAATATCTTGGAATATGTGGGGACATTCCATATTCCACATGGACATTTTGTAGTTCTCAAATTTCAGCATGTATCAGAATCACCTGGAAGGCTTGTGAATCCAAAATACTGCCCACCCTGACTGGAGTTCCTGATTCAGTCAGTCTGTGGTGGGGCCCAAGAATCTGTATATCTAACAAGTGTGCAGGTGATACTGATGCTGTAGTGCTTGTCCAGGGACCACTTCGGGGACCACTGGCCTAGGTATATGGTACTCGAACCATTTTGGTTTAAATATATTTTCAGGGGTCCTTTGTATCTTTCAACTCCCAGCAAGAGGCAAACTAAAAATTAGCTCTTACTTTGTTGGAATTTTTGTTGTTGTCATTAAACACAGTCAAGTATTTTCAAAAGTTTAGACCGAGAACTACTAATAATCCACCGAGGTTCTCCAGGGACACACAGGTTGTTTTATTACAGCATTGACGTGTGTAGTACTCACGATCTGTGCTTCTAACAGGAAAGAAACATTGACTTATGGTATTCCATTGATTCGTGTTTCATCCCACGGGTGATTCACTAAGAGAAACCTTAGTCTTCTTACAGATGATGGTGGAGATCTTTGTATCAGAAAGTGTACATTGTACAGGTATGTGTTTATTTGGCTTTGTTGTTTATTTTTGTTTTTCTTTTAAGCTTTTGGTCCCATTAAAAAAATGTTTAGGAAAAAAAAAAACCACTTCTAAGCACTTCCTGGAGGTGCTAAAGTTTCTTTGTGGCTGTGATAGAAGATGGGAGGTGGTAGATATATCAACAAAAACCTCTGAGAGCTGTGAATTCTGTGAATTAAGAACCAAACATAGTTTACAAACCAACTTTAGGTCAGAGGTATCTGCATAGATCATAGATAGTCCCTTTTTGTTCTAAGTGTCTAAGAATGCTTTCAGGCCAAGTAACCCCATAGTAGCCTTTTAATTAAACATGTATCTGTTCACTGTAGTCTTGGGCTACAAGAGGGAAACCAAAATTGAAATTCAGTATTTGTCATTATGCAAGTGGTTATGAATAATAATCTAGGTTCATGGTTGTTATTCAAACATCCCTGGAACCTGTCCATAAGTATTCAGAACTGCTATCACTTTAGAATGGTAAAGAGCAAACACATTTCATAATATGTAACACCTGTAGCAGGGCCCAGGACAGCAGTTGATAAAGAAATGCAGTAATATTTCTGCAGAAAAATGTATGAATAGTTACACTAAGTGGCATAAAGAAAGACAATGAACAATTTTATAGTAGTTAGATTTTGCTATCAGATGAGTTGCCATATTTTTACTTTTAAAAACAACTTTACTGAGATATAATTCACATACCATAAAATCCATCATTTTAAAGTGTACAGTTCAGAGGTTTCTAATATATTCATAGAGCTGTGCAACCATCATCACTCTCTAATTTTAGAATATATTCATCACTTCCCATTTCTCCCTCCCCTTTCCCCTGGCAACCACTAATCTACATTCTGTCCCTATGGATTTGCCTATTCTGGACACTTCATATAAACAGAATTATACAATATGTGGCCTTTTGTGTCTGCCTTCTTTAACTTAGCATAATGTTTTTAAGGTTTATCCATATTATAGCATATATCAGTACTTCACTCCTTTTCATTGCTGCATAGTATTCCATTGTATGGATATATCACATTTTGTTTATCCATTCATCAGTTGATGGATATTTGGGTTCTTTACTTTTTGGTTATAATGAATAATACTCTTATGAACAATCAGGCACAAATTTTTTTGTGTGAAAATATGGTATATACCTATGAGTGGAACTGCTGGGTCATGTGATAATTCTGTTTAAATTTTTGAGGAACTGAAAAACTTTTTTCCAAAATGGCTGCGCCATTTTACATTCTCATCAGCAATGTATAATGATTCCAATTTCTCCTCAACCTTGCCTTGTCCATCTTTTTGATTGCTATCCCAGTGGCTGTGAAGTGATTTTCATTGCAGTCTTGATTTTTATTTCCCTGATGGCTAATGATGTCAAACACTTTTTCATGTACTTATTGGTAATTTCTACAATCTTCTTTGGAGAGATATTTATTCAAATCTTTTGCCCATTTTAAATTGGGTTATTTGTCTTTTAAATATTGAGTTGTAACAGTTCTTCATAAATGCTCCTTGTATTATTGTGAGTTTTGGCTATTTCTCAGAATTCTGAAAAAGCTGATTTGACACTTTTGCCAATATTCTCATTGCCTTTATGGAGGAGCTGATTTTCAGAATTTCTTATTCTGTTATACCAAATATGCTTCTCAGGTCATATTTTATAGACTATATAAAACTTTAAATTTTTCAAAACTTTTTTGAATTGTAGAATTGTGAACAGGTTTTGTTTGAATATGAGTCATGTTCTCTTTTTTCTTTTTAGCTAGTTCACCTTTTCAGAGAACATATGACCTGAATAAAGGAGATAAAAAAGTCATATGATTGAAATTACAACTTTCTCAACATACAGTAAAAAACTACTGATGAAGAGGTAGTAGTTAAGCATGAGTACTAATTTTTTATGTTGGTATTATGGAGTATCATTTTATAATGCTACCTCCGTGAGAAGAAAAAATAATATTACTGCTGATTTATACTTATTTTATGTTAAGAAACACTTGTTAGTTTTTCATAAGAACAAGCCAAAGCCACATGTTTTTGTTTTTACTGGCAGAAAGTAAAACCAATATAAAATTTAATTAAAGTTGTAATTTTTTATAAATTTACATGTATTGGCTGACAACTAATTACTCTGTTTTATGATATTTTCTGCCCTTTAAAAATATGGTTTTTAGAAAATATGGCTTAATTTAAAAAATTCATTGGAAAGCCATCAGATTTTAAGTACTGAACTGTTAGGAGCTTCAAACAGCCATGTTTTGCTTGTAGATTTTTAGATGTCAGAAGAGGATACCAGGACAGGCTGGCTAGCAAAGTAGAAGACTCAGCAGCTCTAGAAACCAGTATTTATTGTGTGTGCTCTATAAGCCCTGCTATATATCTCTCTTAATTGTTCATTTATCTCACAAACATGTGTTTGAACTGATCTAGGTAGACAGGAGTATTGAATAAAATGGACTTAAGTTCCTACCTTGGGAAAAAATATGCCACAATGTCAGGCAGGTACTAGGAAGAATAAAAGAAATCAGATGGCATGGCTAAAGAAATACGGTGTATGTGGCAGGGGGCAGTTTGCTAAATATGATAGGGTGGCTCAGGGAAGACATCTCTGAGTAAGTGACATTTTAGAGACTTGTGTAAAGGGAGGGAGTGGGCCATATAGACATCTGAAAAAGGACTATTCCAGGCAAAGGTAACAACAAGAACAAAGGTTCTGAGGTTGAAATGTATTTGTCACCTCACATGACCCCTCTTGCACTCCAAGACCAGGCAAAACAGGTTCACCTTCAAGAAAAATATGGGTGTGGGTTTGGTTGGCCTGAAAGGCCTCCTAGACACTTAGAGAACTGGGGAGACCCATGCAGATACCTTTTGATCTGAAGTTGGTTTGTAGCTTAGCTCACAGATTTGGTACCTAACTCACAGGATTTACATATCTCAGAGTTCTTTAGTGATATTTCCACCATCTCTACTCTTCAATCATGGTCACAAAATAACTTTAGTGCTTCCAAGGAAGTACCTAAAGTTTGTTTGTTTTTAATAAAAGCTTTTTTTAGTTGAACCAAAACTTTAAAAACAAAAACCATCTATAAGGTTGAAGACATAAAGAGAGATCTAAGATCAACGGAAAGTAATGTTTTGTCTGATTGTAAATTCCATCTTTTATATGCTTACAAGTCCATGTTTTTAAAAACAATAGAGGCTTAAATAAATTTCAAACTCTTAGGGAATATTCTGATGGTTTGGTTGTGCAATCTATGGTGTCATCTAGTGGTAATTCCTTTAAATTTCTACCAAATGTCCCAGAGGGTCATGCTAAATCATTAGAAAACACGACTAAAGCAAAGTTCCTCTAAATTAAAGACTGTCGAATTATAGCCACCAGTTTTTTAAAATAATTATAGATCAGAGGAAGTTATAAAGACTATACAGGGAAGACCATGTACCCTATATCCAGTTTCCCCTATGGGTTATAATTTATGTAATTATAGTACAATAGTACTATTATAATAGTATTATATTATAAATACAACAATACCCAAACCAGGAAATTGATATTGGTACAATGAACATTCATATCATTTTATCACATGTGTAGATTTGTGTAACCACCAACACGATCAAGATACAGAATAATTCTGTCACCCCAAATGTCTCTTTTGTGCTTCCCTTTCATTGTCACATCCCTCATTCCCCACTATCTCTAACCTCTGACAAATACTAATCTGTTTTCCATCTCTATAATTTTATATAATACATATAATATTTCAAGAATATTATATAAATGAAGTCATGTGGCATATGCCTCTTTAAGATGGACTTATTTTTCCCACTCAGCATAATTCCCTGGAGATTCATAGAAGTTGTGTATATCAATAGTCATTTCTTTTTCTTGCTGAAAAAAGGAATATGGAATATTCCATGGTATGATGTACTACAGTTTGATTATCCACCTGTTGCAGTGCATCTGGGTTGTTTCAGTTTTGGGATATTACAAATAAAGATTCAATTAACAATAGTGTGAAAGATTTTTGTGATCATTTTTCCATTTTTTTAGAGCAAATGTCCAGAAACATGATTGATGGGTCATATGGTGGGTGTATGTTTAGTTTTTTAAGGAACCACCAAACTATTTTCCAAAGTAGTTGTACCATTTAAATTCCCACCAGCAACGTATGAGTGATCCAGTTTTTCTTCATTTTCATCAGCATTTGGTATTGTCACTATTTAAAATCTTTTGCTATTATAATAAAATTATGTGTATATAATAATATCTCTCTGTAGTTATAATTTGTATTTCTCTAATATCTAATGATTTTGAGCATCTTTTCATGTGCTTACTTGCCATATGTATATCGTCTTCAATGAAATATCTCTTCATTTCTTTGGCCCATTTTCTAATGGATTGTTTATTTTTTGCTGTTGGATTGTAAGAGTTCTTTATATATTCTAAATATGTCATTTGTAGTATAAATGGTTTGCAAATATTTTCTCCCAGTCTTTAGCTTGTCTTTTTATCCCCTTAACAGAAGTTTTTCACAGAGCAAATATTTAAAATTTTGGTAAAATCCAATTTGTCACTAATGTCTTTTATGGATCATGTTTTCGGTGTCATGTCTAATAACTCTTTACCAAGCCCTATGTCCTGAAAATATTATACTATGTTGAGTTTTTATGGGGTGGGGATTTATCTTGCTTGAGGTTCATTTAGTTTCTTGAAGCTGTATGTTTATGTCTTTTGTGGAATTTAAGAAATTTTCAGTTATTATTTTTTCAAATATCTTCAATCCTTTTCTTTCTCCTCTCCTTCTGGACTTTTATTACACAAATGTTAGATCTTTTGTTATAGTTTATTGTCCCACAGGTCCCTAAGGCTGTGTTCACTTTTTGTCAGTCTGTTTACTCTGTTGTTCAGATTGGGTAATTTCTATTGTTCTATCTTCAGGTTTTCTGATTCTTTCCTCTACCTCCTCCATTCTGTGGTTGAGCTTATTCATTTGGTTTTTTATTAAGGTTATTATATTTTTCAGTTCTAAAATTTCCATTTGGTTCTTCATTTGGCTGTTTTAAAATCTTTGTCAGATGATACTAGCATCTATCTACATCATCTTGGTTTTGGTGTCTGTTGATTCAAATTGAGGTTTTCCTAGTTCTTAGTATGACAAGGGATTTTTGTTTGAACCTGGAATTTTTATATTCTGTCATGAGACTCTGAATCATACTTAAATGTTTTGCTTTAGTAGCCTTCTTCTTTTTATTGAGTTCTACTTGATGTATGATATTATATAAGTTGCAAGTGTACAATATAGTGATTCACAATCTTTAAAGGTCATACTCCATTTATAGTTATTATAAAATATTGGATATATTTCCTGTGTTGTACAATATATTCTTGTAGCTTATTTTATACATAAGAGTTTGTACCTCTTAATCCCCTCTCTCCACTGGTAACCATTAGTTTGTTTAGCAGGTTTCTTTGACATCATTCTAGTGGGGTAAGTGGGATGCTACTTTATTACTATTAAATGGAGGTGGAAGTCCAGTTTCCATTGACATGCAGGGTGGGGGAAGTGCTCCTCTTCACAGTTGGGTGAGAATGAGCATTCCAGCCACACTAAGCTTCCATTGATATCACCTTGGCTGAGAAGGGCAGGGGTGTCTCATTCCTGTTCTCCACATGGCCTCCATTGGCACTGCTTGGGGTGGCCTTGTTACCACCACATAGTAGTGAAAGCCCTGACTCTCCATTAGGCCTTCTCTGACACCACCTCAACAGGGAGGGGAGGGACCCCTCTTTACCTCTGGTTGGATGGGAATCTAGGCTCCCCACTCAGCCTTTGTTGATGGGGGTCAGTGTGGAAGCTGCATTTTTTTTCTGTGCTGTATCGCTAGTTTAGGGCAATTATTGTTGAAAAGTTTTTGTCTTGCCAGGCTGTTTCTTTCTTGGTCCTTTGGATGGAGAGAGAAGTCTTTTCTTTGGGCTTTTTCTTTTTTTTTCTTTTGGTCTGTACTACTGGGGTTTCCAAGTTTCTGGCTTCTCCATTACCCAGTTTAAGATATATCAAGCAAAAAGAAAACCCAAGGAATATATCACCATGTTGCTTCTCAGATCCCAAGGTCCCTAGACAGTGTGACTTTTTCTCTCTACGTTTCAGAGTCTCATCATTTTTTTTTTTAATTGGAGTATAATTGCTTTACAATGTTGTGTTAGTTTCTGCTGTACAATGAAGTGAGTCAGCTATATGTATACATATATCCCCTCCCTCTTGGACCTCCCTCCCACCCATCTAGGTTGTCACAGAGCACCGAGCTGAGCTTCCTGTGTTTTATAGCATGTTCCCATTAGCTATCTATTTTATGCATGGTAGTGTATATATGTCATTCCTAATTTGTTTTATATATAACATCCAGGGGAGGAATTTATTTAGTAGGAGGAACGGGGAAAGTGTGTCTACTCCATCTAGTCTGGAAATGGAAGTGGAAGCCCGTCACCACATAAAAAAAATTATTTATTGAGGTGAAGTTAACATAACATGCAATTAACCATTTCAAAGTGAAAAACTCAGCGACATTTAGTTCATTCAAAGTGTACAACCATCACTTCTATCTAGTTCCAAAGAATTTCCATTAGTCTAAAGTAAAACCCTTTACCTACTAAGCAGTTCCTCCTTTCTCCCCACTGTCCCCAGCCCCTGGCAACTACCAATCTTCATTCTGTCTCTATGGATTTATCTCTTCTGTGTATCTCATATAAATGAAATCACACAATATGTGATCTTTTACACAATATGTGTATCTGGCTTCTTTCACATAGCATAATGTTTTTGAAGTTCATCCATGTTGTAGCATGTATCAGTACTTCATTCCTGAATAATATTCCATTGTATGTGTATATCTCAACTTGTTTTTCTGCTGATGGACCTTTGGGTTGTTTCTACTTTTTGGCTATTATGCATAGTGCTGCTATGAACATGTGTGTGCATGTACTTTTTTGAGTACCTGTTTTGAATACTTTTAGATATACAGCTAGGAATAGAATTTCAGGGTCAGGTAGAAATTATATGTTTAATTTTTTGAAGAATCAACTGTTTTCCAGAGGCTAAACAATTTTACATTCCTGGCAGCAATGTATGAGGGTTCCAATCTCTCCGTATTATCACCAACGAATCTAGCTTCTGGTGTTTGCTGGCAATCCCTGGTGCCCCTTGGTTTGTAGATACACCACTCCAATCTCTGTCTCTGTCTTCACACGTCATCTTCCCTGTGTAACTGTGTCCAAATTTCCGTCTTATATGGACACTCTAATCCAGTATGAACACATCTTAAATTGATTACACTTACAAAGACTCTATTTACAAATAAGGTCACATTTACAGGTACTAAGGATTAAGACTTCAACATATCTTTCTGAGGGACATGATTCACACCGTAACAGTCCATTCCAGTTTCAAAGCACTCTAACTATTAAAAATTTCTTACTTATGGACACTAGGTCAGCCTTCCTATAGCTATAAATAACACGACTAGCTTGAATCAGAAGCTCAGTATTGTATCTTCAACTCAGCAGCTAACTGCTCTGTGACTTTAAGTCAGGGTTTTCATCTCCCTGAGCTAACTTTTCTGGTCTGCAGAATGAAGAACTTGGACAAGGAGAATAACTCTTCTAGTTTTCAAATTCCAGGTTCCAATAACATATTCACAGGACCTTGTGATATGTCAAGGCAACTGTTATCTTCCCTGTAGGTTTTCTTTTTGTGCACTACAGTTATAAGCTTATTCATGCACTATGGTTTCCAGATCCTTCACAATCCTTATTGTCCTTTCCTAGATATTCCTCAAATTATCCATGTGCTAAGATGTGGTAATCAGAAATGAACAAATAAATGTTCCAAGTGTAGCCTGGCTCCTTAAGAAAAATAATCTTAAAAGGTTGAAAAAGGAGAGAGAGAGAGAGAGTAATGAGGGAGTGAGGAGAGAATACCGGGCAAATAACAGTCACAAGATGACAGGTTAAGGATTATAAACAAAACATTATTTAATGCAAAAACAAAGGAACAAGGAGAGAGAATCTTAATGGGAAATAGAATAATCTACCAAGAAGGCCATGAATTGTTATATAGCAATATCACAGTGTCACCTCAAAATATGTTAAGTAGTAACTAATGGAAATATAACAATGCATCATCAAGTCACAGAGGGAGCATTCATACACTTTTCACAGGAATCTACAAATCAGGTAGATAAAGCATATGAAACATACTGTGATAGAAAATAGAATCTATTTGCTAAATGGCTTTAAAGTTGAAATACAATCTAAAGTGTAAATTAAAAACACCTCAGGACTGAAAAACTCTTGTTCACTCTAATCCATTATCCATACTTTATTTATTATGATGCATGTAAGTATGTATTTATTTATTTTGTTCTTTAAAAATTTTTTTTATTTTTATTTTTAATTAATTAATATATTTTTTATTGAAGTATAGTTGATTTATAATGTATTAATTTCAGGTGTACAGCAAAATGATTCAGTTTATATATATATACATATATACATACATATATACATATATATGTATGTATATATGTATATATATATATATATTCTTTTTCAGAATATTTTCCCTTATAGGTTATTACAAAATATTGAGTATAGTTCCCTGTACTATAAGTAGGTTCTTGTTACCTATTTTATATACAGTAGTGTGTATATGTTAATCCCAAACTCCTAATTTATCCTTCCTCCCCACATTTCCCCTTTGGTAACCATATGTTTGTTTTCTTTGTCTGTGAGTATGTTTCTGTTTTGTAAACAAGTTCATTTGTGTTATTTTTTAGATTCCACATATAAGTGATATCATATGATACTTGTCTTTTGCTGTCTGACTTACTTCACTTAGTATGATAATCTCTAGGTCAACCCATGTTGCTGCAAATGGCATTATTTCATTCTTTTTTATGGCTGAGTAGTATTCCATTATCTATATATACCACATCTTCTTTATCCATTTATCTGTCAGTCGACATTTAGGTTGCTTCACGTCTTGGCTATTGTAAATCGTGCTGCAATGAACAATGGGGTGCATGTATTTTTTCAAATTATGGTTTTCTCTGGATATATGCCCAGGAGTGGGATTGCAGGATTATATGGTAGCTCTATTTTTAGTGGGGTTTTTTTCAGTTTTAATATTTTTTTAATTGAAGTATAGTTGATTTACAATGCTGTGTTAATTTCTGCTGTAAAGCAAAGCAATTCAGTTATACATATACATACATTTTTTTTTAATGTTCTTTCCATTATAGTTTACCATAGGATACTGAATATAGTTCTCTGTTCTATACAGTAGGACCTTGTTGTCTACCCATTCTATGTATAAAAGCTTACAGCTGCTAACACCAACCTTCCACTTAATCCCTCCCCCAACCCCCTCCCCCTTGGCAACCACCAGTCTGTATTCTATGTCCATGATTCTGTTTCTGTTTCATAGATAAGTTCATTTGTGTCATATTTTAGATTCCACATATAAGTGATATCATACGGTATTTGTCTTTCTCTTTCTGACTTATTTCATTTAGTATGGTAATCTCTAGTTGTATCCATGTTGCTGCAAATGGCATTATTTCATTCTTTTTTATGACTGAGTAGTATTCCATTGTATATATGTACCATATCTTCTTTATCTATTCATATGTTGATGGACATTTAGGTTGTTTCCATGTCTTGGCTATTGTGAATAGTGCTGCTATGAACATAGGGATGCATGTATATTTTTGATTTATAGTTTTGTCCAGATATATGCCCTGGAGTGGGATTGCTGAATCATATGGCAACTCTATTTTTCATTTTCTGAGGAACCTCCATACTGTTTTCCATAGTGGCTGCACCAATTTACATTTCCACCAACAGTGTAGGAGGGCTCCCTTTTCTCCACACCCTCTCCAGCATTTGTTGTTTGTAGATTTTTGGATGATGTCTATTCTAACAGGTGTGAGGTGATACCTCATTGTAGTTTTGATTTGCATTTCTCTAATAATTAGTGATGTGGAGCATCTTTTCATGTGCCTTTTAGCCATCTGTATGTCTTCTTTGGAGAAATGTCTATTTAGATCTTCTGCCCAGTTTTAGCTTGGGTTGTTTGTTCAATGTTGAGCTGTATGAGATGTTTGTATATTTTGGAGATTAATCCCTTGTCAGTCATATTGTTTGGAAATATTTTCTCCCTTTCTGTGGGTTGTCTTTTCATTTTGTTTATGGTTTCCTTCAATGTGCAAAAGCTTTTAAATTTAATTATGTCCCATTTGTTTATTTTTGCTTTTATTTCCTTTACTTTAGGAGATGGATCCAAATAGATATTGCTGCAGTTTATGTCAAAGAGTGTCCTGCCTGTGTTTTCCTCTAGGAGTTTTATAGTATCCAGTCTTACATTTAGGTCTTTAATCCGTTTTGAGTTTATTTTTGTGTATGGTGTTAGAGATTGTTCTAATTTCACTCTTTTACATGTGGCTGTTCGGTTTTCCCAGTACCACTTACTGAAGAGACTGTCTTTTCTACCAGGAAGATACTTTTAAAACTTGAGTCAGATCATGTCACTTCCTTGCTCAAAACTTTCCATTGGTTTCATATCACAATTATAATAAAACCTAGAAATATTAACCATGGCCTTGCAGGTCCCATCTGGTTTCCTGTCCTTCAACTTTCCTCTTTACTCTCTGCTGTTCCCACACCCACTTCCTTACTCTGCAGCAAGTTACTTACTGTTGTGCTTACTGCTTACTGTTTTTACTTACTGTTTATGCCTATTCTGATTTCCTTTTGGATACTTGTTTAGATTTTTTCTCATTCTTGTTCAACTTTACCTCGTGAGAGGGGCATTTTCTGTTCAATCCATCTAAAATGAGTTGAATGTAAGTTTCATGAGGGGAAGAACTATCTAGTTCATTCACTGTTGTATTTTTAGCAATTAGAACAGTTTTTGGAACTCTGTAAGTGCTCAGTAAGTATTCACTAAGTCAATAAGTGAAAGAATGCACTATATAATAAGACCTGTAGCATGTGGCTAAGGTAGTATTTATAGGAGATATTTAGTGTAATGAAACCAAACTAACTGTTATTTGAAAACAGTGAAGCTCAAAATTAAATTAAGTAATCTTTCAATTCAAGAAACCAGATAAAGTAAAAAAAAAAAAAAATCCAAAGAGAGAATAAACAAAGAAATGAAAAAGAAGAAATTGATGAAATAGGAAACAGAACTAAAGAAATAAGAAAAGTTCCTCCATAAAACCAAGCCTAATATTAAGACTAAAAAGGTAGAAAAGAGTATCAAAATAGCCAAGTAAGAAGGAGAATCCACAAATAAGCAACATCAAGGAAGAAAAATGAGACTGACCTCAGATACTGAAGAGGTGCTTTAAAATTATGAGAATACTACCTACAACATTATGCCAACAGTTTATAAAATATAATTTAATTTATGTTTTATTTAATGTTTAATTCCTAACATCAACTCATCAAATAGTAAAAAAGAAAAAAAACCAGAATAGACCAAGATTCATATAAGAAACTTATATAGTAGTAAGATATATCTCTAAAAGGCCCTAGATTCCTACAGAATTTGGGCAAGCTTTGCTTATCTTCAAGAAACAACTTTCATTTATACAAATGTCCCAGAATCTTGGTAAAGATAGGAAGCTATTCAGTTCATTTTATGAAGCTAGGATAAACACTGTACCAAAATTGGACAGAAACTGCAAAAGAAAACTTGAAGCCAATTTTATTTATGAATACAAACATAAGTGAAACATTAATAAATTGAATACTGAAATGAGTTAAAAGAAAAATACTTTATGGTCTAGATTTTTATGTTAGATTTTTCTTAGAAATGTAAGGATGGTTCTACATTAGAAAATTATTACTATAATTTACTAAGTTAGATTAAATGGGGAAGACCATTTGATATCTTAATAGATGTTGAAAGTCATTTGATAAAATCCAACACCTATTCACAAGTAAAGACACACACTCACACTTAACAAACAAGGAATAAAGGAAATTTTCCTTGGCTGGAAAAAGCATATGCAAGAAAGACTAAAACAAATACACGTATTGGTGAAACTTTAGAAGCATCCCCATTAAAGTCAGGGAGAAGAAAAAAAGACACTCTCTTCTTGACTATTCAACATTGTACTGGAGGTTGTAAGAAATGCAATGAGTTATACAGATTGGAAACAAAAGGAAAATAAACTGCTAATTTTAGATGATAATGCTCATCAATCCAGCAAAACAAAGTGAATCGAGTGGCAGACTGTTAGCACTCAATGACATTTTTGACCCTACAGTGTAATGTGGCTACTGCCTCGTTTCTCCCTGACTCTCTGTGGTCCAGACACACTAAAAGTCATTCAGTTTCTTGAATGTTCTTCTCTTGATACTCAAAATGTGATCTGAGGACCAAAAGTATCACCTGGGAACTTGTTAGCAATGAAAATGCCAGGTTCAACTTTGGATCTATTGCTTTTTAATAAGACTCCCCCCCAAAATTCTTTTTCAATTCAACTTTGAGAAGCATTGCCCTACATCACTTCTCTTCTTATAGACATTGCACATGCTTTTTCTTTTTTTCTGGGATATACTTGCCCTTCTTTTGAATTTCCCAACTCAAACATTTCAACTCAAACTCAAACTTCCCTACTATTTCAGACTGAGACGGGAGCCTCCCATGTGTTCTCTCGGAGCACTCTGTACTGTTTCTTCATAGCATAGCATTTGTCACAGATCATTCTTAAATACTTATTTATATGACTGTTTAGTTAATGTCTGGCTCTTTCTCTAGACCATAGGTCCTTGAGGGACCATGTCTCTTTGGTTCACTCTTGCTTCCAGTGCCTAAGGCTTGGCTTACCGTAGTCATTCAATAAATCTTTGTAGAATGAAAAAATATAGTGGAAAGTCTGAACTACATGGCACCTTCCTCTTGGTTATGAAAAGAACTTTTATTATCATTGCAACTTAAACCTTGTTTCAATTATTTAGTTAATTTACACAACAGTATAATTTAACCTGAAAAAATGTCCTTCATTATCCTAAACAAGGCATTCTTTTTGTATTTGTTTTAAGATATAGAGGTGTAAACTTGTGATTCTCAATACTGGATGAACTTCAGATCACCTGGAGGTTAAAAATGTTCCAATACCTGGGTTCCGTCCCAGAGACTTTTATTTCATTGGACCAGACACTGATGAAAATGTTGTCACTCAAGTGGATAAGCATTCAAAAGTAAAGTCAAAGAAAATCAAATAATATTACCTTTCAGTATTCATATAAGTAAATTATGAACTGGTTACCAAGGCAAAGCTTATCATAAACAAAAGTTGCTAAATTACAACTTTTAAAAAGTGAAGTAAAATAAAATTATACAAAACTTGAAGGATTATATCATCTGGTGTTAGGTGATCTAAACCATGATGTCTATGTCATTTTTTTTGGTTCCTTCTAGGAACTGATTGGTATTACAACTTTAAGAATCTTTGAATTATATTGTTATTAACTTCTTCAGATATGTGATTAGTAGGCACTAAATGTCTAAGGCTTTTCTCCATCATTTATTTATTTTTTTATTTTTTATTAATTTGTATTGAAGTATAGTTGCTTTACAATGTTGTGTTAGTTTCTGCTGTACAGCAAATGGAATCAGCTATACATATACATATATCCCCTAGTTTTTGGATTTTCTTCCCATTTAGGTCACCACAGAGCACTGAGTAGAGTTCCCTGTGCTATACAGTATGTTCTCTTTAGTTATCTATTTTATACATAGTATCAATAGTGTATATATGTCAATCCCAATCTCCCAATTCATCCCACTCCCCCCTTCCCCTTGGTATCCATACGTTTGTTCTGTTTGTTCTCTATGTCTGTGTCTCTATTTCTGCTTTGCAAATAAAATCATCTATACCATTTTTCTAGATTCCACATATATGCATTAACATACGATATTTGTTTTTCCCTTTCTGACTTACTTCACTCTATATGACAGTCTCTCGGTCCATCCACGTTTCTGTAAATGACCCAATTTCATTCCTTTTTATGGCTGAGCAATATTGCATTATATATATGTACCACATCTTCTTTATCCATCCCTCTGTTGATGGACATTCAGGTTGCTTCCACGTCCTGGCTATTGTAAATAGAGCTGCAATGAACATTGAGGTGCATGTATCTTTTTGAATTATGGTTTTCTCTGGGTTCCTCCATCATTTAGATGGCTCACACTACTCAAGAAAATTCATATTTCACACTCTTACTCTTAGGTTATTATGTCTACAATTGCTAGAAAGTCATATCAGAGCTTTCCTATCCCTCACGGAGGGAAATGGTACTAAATCTTTGGCTGAATTGTGTCAAAGCCACCAGGCAAAGACTACAGGAAATATACTTGTAGTTAAAATTAGGGTTTTTATTCCTTTGGCTACAGCAAAGAGAATGCACTTGGAAGGAACCATGGGGTGTGTCAGAAAGGGGGAGTGGGGAAGAGCTTCCCATAAGGTCTGGGCTTGTGTTGAGTGGTTCTAAGGAGAGATTAGGGTAGAGGGAACACAATCTGGATTGGCTAGTCTGGAAACAGAGATGCTTCAGCAACTTGATATTTCAGAATCCTTTCCCTTTCTCACCTGAATAAGCCAGAGAGCAAACTTTTTTCCTTTTTCAACAATTAGGAGTCCATGTCTGTTAACTTCACTATCTGAAGCTTCCGCAGGTCTGGTTTTTCTTCTTCCAGTTTTTATTCATGTTATGTGTTTCCTTTATGTGCCTGGTTATTTTTGATTATGCCAAGATTGAAATTGGAATCCTAGGAAGATGTAAACTTCCTCCAGGGTGGATTTAAATTTGCTTCTATTCGGGTCCTTCATATTATTCCAGCTCTAGGCATTGAGATAATCGATGCTGAGACACATTTTCTTCATTTTCTGGGCCGTCAACTTCTAGTTCACCCCTGCTCCTAGAGTGCAATTCTCTTTTCTTGAAATTAAAGAAAGAAGACTCATCAGACACACTTTTGGTAGGTTCTGGACCTCATTTTCTGTTTCCTTGTGAGGCTGTTAAAGCACCATTCAACCTCAGCCTCTGCTTCTGGGGTGGGTAAAGGAGTCCTCCAGGATTGGCAAACATCCCCAGGGGAAAAGTGACCCCAAACTCCAGACTTCCTTCCCAGGCCTATGTCCTCCACTGGCTTCTGGCTCAGTAATTCTTCCCCATTTTATTAGCTCTAACATTCCATCAAGTCATTAAAAAAGCTTTTTTCATCTAGATTTTCTAGCTGTCTTCAGTGGAAGCCTTGGTCTGCCATTCCCAGAAGCACAAATTCATACCATATAATTTTTGAAAATTAATTATATTTTATTATACTTAAAGTCCTTGCATAAAATTGTCAAGCTAGGTATGGCATAGTTATAATTCTTTCTTAGTAATAATAAGTTGTTATCCAGCGCCTCACTCTCCCAAACCATGATAGATAACCAAATTAATTTGACTCTCTAGAAGATCAGTTTGCATTTCTTCAAAGGAAGAGTCATATGAAATTTAACTTCTAGAGACTTGTTGTTACATCCCAAGGCTCCACAATTAAGTCAGCTAGCTCTGCATTTCTCCTACTGGGTCCTCTTTAATTAATTTAGAAAGTAGCTCTCAATTTATGAAACATTAAGGCCCTCATGAGTAGAAATACCTGTTACAATCCTCCACAAATTGAAGTAACAAATTTATTCATTTAGCTGTTGCTTTTGCAAGACTTGCCACCAAAGAAGGTAGAATGTCAATGGTAATTTTAGAGACATTACTTCATTATAAATGGATCTCAGGCCATAATCGGTTTCTTTTTTCTCAACCATGTGTATCATGCACATGTGTTAAAAGAAAGGTTGTTTGCATCAATGCAGTTTTGCCATTACAAAGGGGCACAGCAACAGAGTCCCTTCCAAACTTACAGTTGAAACATAATATTTTTCTTTACCTACTTTCCTGATGAAGTTAATTTAAATTTAAACTAAGCTGAAGGAAGTTTATGGTTTGAAGGAAAATCCCCAGTTGGAGCCACAGGGTTGATGGAGCAGAGATGGAACCTTTCCAAACTGAAACTGTTTCATAGTATGATTTAATGGTGACAAAACAGGAGTTCCCAGAAAAATATAATTTCCATTTCCCTTGCTGCAAGTGTTCATCCAGTTTGAATTGTTAATATCCCTGAACCTAGATGAACATCAGAAAGAGTCCTGAAAATAAGTCACTTTCCAGTTATTTTCCCCAGATATGGCAGGCAAAAATGCAGCAGAATAGAAATAGGCACAATTATTTGTATTACACGTATCTTGAAGAAATTGATTGAGGCCAGAAGTATTGAAAGATTATAAAGTATACATTTAAGAGTATTAGAGATATGTGAGATAAATGGGAATATTAACAGCCATCTTCACAACTGGGCAAACTTGGACTAGATGCTTATTCTAAATAATATTAACTAAGAAAGACATTAACAATGGAAACTTAACAAATCAGTAAGTTAGAAAACATGAAAGGAACTGATGGTGGCATTGGTTATATTTTTGCCTCTCAGGATTGCAAACAAATGAACAAGAACAAAAACACCTTGAAATACAAATATCTTTAATCACTCTAAACTCAAGAGAGGGAAAATAAATGACCAAATAAAAATCACATCTGACCTCCAGCATAGAGACTACATGTAGTTGCTGATCGTTGCCTGCCTGGTCTTTCTATGTGGTTTCTGGAAAAATAGTCCATCATTCTTTCCCTCCTGTAAGCAAGCTTACCAAGAAAACAGAAGCAACCCTTTAAAGGTTTTGTAAGAAGCTGGTATTGGGTCTAGAGTATATCATTTTATTATATTGCCCCTATGAGCAGAGCTAATTAAGAGTGCATTATCATATAAGTCAGAAAGTTCCCTTAGAAATTGTGAAATGAATCAGTTTCAGTAAAGATGAATCAGCCTTGTTAAAAGTGTTGAGGAAAATGATCATGATTTAACCCTTAAATATTTGGCAAGAAGATCTACTCAGTCTTTTGTAAAGGCTCTGATATTCAGCCTGTATTGCACTTTCCCAAAGAAAGATATTTGATTTTTTTTTTTGGCCACACAGTGAAGCTTTTGGGATCTTAGTTCCCTGACCAAGGACTGAACCCGTGTCCTCAGCAGTGAAAGCACTGAGTCTTAACCACTGGACTCCACTTAACCACAGGGAACTCCCAAAGATATTTGACTTTGAATCATGGACCTATTTGAAGATATATTCCTTAAAACTGTGTTGATTTTCAGTTTGCTATAAGTTCTTGATCTTCCTTGGTCAACAAAGTCCATACAGATGATTGATTTAATACTCTCTCATGTGGTCTGATGACATTAACACACTCTTGTTGGGCTGATCATGTAACATGGATGGTATATGAGTTTCCTATTGCTGTTCTAACAAGTTACCACAAACTTAGTGGATTAAAATAACACAAATTTATTATTTTACAGTTTTGAAGGTCAGAGGTCTTATAGTTTCAAAGGGGACTAAAATCAAGGTGTCGGCAGGATTGCATTTCTTCTGAAGGAAGAATCCTTTCCTTGCCTTTTCCAGTTTTTAGAGGCTGCCCACATTCCTTGGCTCTCAGCTGCATCAGTACCCCTGCTTCTGTTGTCACATCTCCTTCTCCCTCTCTGACGGTCCGGCCTCCTTCTTATAAAGACCCTTGTGATTTTATATTGGCTCACCGTCAAAGATAAATGCAGTCAGGCATTAGTTAAAGTGATAAAAACAGATTTTATTCAGTGACTACTGAGAATAGGGGAAAAAGCTGAGCTCAATTCTGATTTGTGCAGAGGTGATTGGGTATTTTAAAGGGAGAATGAGAGAGTAGGGAGTGGCAATGGCTTGAGCAGAGTCAGGAAAATGAAAAACTATAAAAAGCAGGAAGTGAGGATTGGTTCATGTAAAACCCACCTGGGTGTGCTAGCTGGTGTTCATCATAGTTAGGTTCTTACTTTCCCACAGAGATTGGGAGACAGGGGCCCTACCTTCAGAGGTCGGCTGGAACAAACAGTAAATTCTTTTGGCAGCCTTGAGTTTTCTCTGGCAGGCACTTTAAGGAGGGGCTAGTATCTTCCCTAGGTGCACACTTGAGCTGTTAGAAACTATGTTAGTGTTTGTTCAAGACTTCACAGGCCATGGTTGAGGCCTAGTCGAGAAGAGGGCTCAGAGGAGCCTGACCAGAGTTTGATCAAGGAGAGTCTCTTTCACCACCTGGATCATTTCTCCATCTCAAGATTCTTAACCCAATCACATCTGCAAAGTTCCTTTTGCCATATAAGGTAACATAGTCACAGGTTCTGAGGATTAGGACTTCTATATCTTTTGCAGGGCGCATTAGTCTGCCTACCGTAGATAGCAATGACAGAACTCTACCCCCAACAAAGTACATTTCTCTTATCATTTTTAAGTTTTGATAAACTTCCAATCTACAATCACTCAACTGAACCTCATAACAGTCTTTTGAGATAAAAGGACAAATATCTTTGACCCATTTGCACATGCGGGAGCCTAAACTAAGAGATACTAAGAACCTCCCCCAAAGGTGTGATGATGATGATTGCATTAAAACCTAAGTTTCTGATTTCTTAGTTACAAGTTTTTTACACAATATGTCACTGAGTTTTTAAAAATTTTTTAATTTTATTTAATTTTATTTATTTTTGGTTGCGTTGGGTCTTCGTTGTTGCGCGCAGACTTTCTCTAGTTGCGTCGTGCGGGAGCTACTCTTTCGTTGTGGTGTGCGGGCTTCTCATTGCGGTGGCTTCTCTTGTTGTGGAGCATGAGCTCTAGGCATGTGGGCTTCAGTATTTGTGGCACACGGGCTCCGTAGTTGTGGCTCGCAGACTCTAGAGCATAGGCTCAGTAGTTGTGGCACACGGGCTTAGTTGCTCCGTGGCATGTGGGATCTTCCCGGACTAGGGCTCGAACCCACATCCCCTGCATTGGCAGGCGGATTCTTAACCACTGCGCCAGCAGGGAAGTCCCAATATGTCACTGATTTTAAAAGCATTGCACACATACAAAAATGTGAAAACAAAACAAAACAAAACAAAACATATTTATGGCCTGAAAAAAAGGACCGCTTCATTGCTTTAAAAGCATTTTCAACTTTTATCAAAAGCTCATATCTTTATATTCTGACTGCTTTTCATTTCTCTTAATTAAAAGTGCTGTTTTAATTCCTTCAAGATTTTAGGTCAATGGACCCAAGGAAATGTTCTCAACTTTTGAAATCTACTTTATGCTCTGTTGACCTAATCACAGAGGATATTATAACCACCAAAGTTATTTTTTTATGGCTAACTCTGATAATACTGTATCTATCTAGCTTCCAAATTAATTTATTTATTAGTATGATTAAAAAATAGTGAGCATGAACTATAAAATTTCTGTTTCTTCAAGGGGTTTTCAGATAGAGATTATTTTCTTTTTCTTTTTTTTTTTTTTAAATTAATTAATTAATTTATTTATGGCTGTGCTGGGTCTTCGTTTCTGCACAAGGGCTCTCTCCAGTTGCGGTGAGCGGGGGCCACTCCTCATCGCGGTGTGCGGGCCTCTCACTGTCGCGGCCTCTCTCGCTGCGGAGCACAGGCTCCAGACGCGCAGGCTCAGTAATTGTGGCTCACGGGCCTAGTTGCTCCGCGGCATGTGGGATCTTCCCAGACCAGGGCACGAACCCGTGTCCCCTGCATTGGCAGGCAGACTCTCAACCACTGCGCCACCAGGGAAGCCTGAGATTATTTTCTTTACCTCCATATCCCTAGTCCTTAGCACAGTGTCTTGGACTTTGATAATCAATAATTGATGAAAATAAGTAAACAAATTCTATGCAGCTATGAGAGAGGTGAGCACAAGGAGATCTCCTATGGATATGGCAGCACTTAACACAGTCAGGGGGGAACAGGGGGTCAGTTAGGCCCATTAGATGAAGGGATCTCCTAAAGTGTACTGTGAAAGAGGAGTAACAATAGAAAGAATAATAACAATAGTTCAGATGGGGATAGGGAAGGGCATTCTAGGAAAAGAAGGGAGAAGATTGTAGGGATGAAATTGTAGAGACCCTCCTATGACTTTGGTTGTCACATAATATGATATTGAAACTTTTCTCTATTTAATTTAAGAAGTGCAGGTTATTTTCTCAGGTGTGTGAATGTGTAAAATAATTTGACTATTTGATGCTTGATAAGCCACAATTACCTAAGTTGCCATATAATAATATCATATGAATCTACTTGTAACTGTTAAAATATGAGGTGTGTGTGACATTAAGACATTTGGAGATGACATCATAGTTCTTAAATTTTTTATAAATTTATTTGTTTTATTATTTTATTTTATTTTTTTGGCTGCGTTGGGTCTTCATTGCTGCATGCGGGCTTTTCTCTGGTTGCAGCGAGCGAGGGCTACTCTTTTTTTTTTTTTTAATTTATTTATTTATTTGGTTGTGCTGGGTCTTAGTTGCGGCAGGCGGGTTCCTCAGCGAGGGCTACTCTTTGTTGCAGTGCTCAGGCTTCTCATTGTGGTGGCTTCTCTTGTTGCAGAGCATGGGTTCTAGGCACTGGGTTTCAGTAGTTGTGGCACACAGGCTCAGTAGTTGTGGCTCACAGACTCTAGAGTGCAGGCTCAGTAGTCATGGCACACCGGCTTAGTTGCTCCGCGGCATGTGGGATCTTCCTGGACCAGGGCTCGAACCCCTGTCCCCTGCCTTGGCAGGCAGATTCTTAACCACTGCGCCACCAGAGAAGCCCCCATAGTTCTTAAATTGAAGTGATCTTGTGAAAATCACTAGAAGTGAAAATCATAGAAGCAAAAAAGAGATTGATTAGTCTTCACCACTGAAGTACAGATAATGGTTATAATTAGAGAATGCTTGGACCCTCATAAAAATTTAGGCAAATAGTGAAAAATGAATCTGGTGAAGGGATCTTATAAAATGCCTCTCAAAAGCTTCCACACCGAATTCTCTTAGCATCTCAGGCAAATTAAGAAATTCAAACCTGAAGCTGCAAAGAGCTATAGAATCTGGAAATCCTTTAATTTTCGATGTTTTTTCCCTCTGATAAAAAGTGCTTAACTCATTACACTGAAATTTTCATAATAAAAACAAAGTTTTCTTTTTTTTATGACTTGGAGAGAAATGGGGAGTTAGCTTTCCAGTGTATTCAACCAAGTGTCAATCCCGCTGACACTTGTTCTTTATATGTGTATTTCACCTGTATTTCTTGATCAGTAACGTCTCAATGCACTTGACAAACTTAGAACACTTTCTCCCTCTCTCAGTAAATGACACCATATTTTCAGCTGCTCAGACCATCTTGAGTCCACTCTTCCTGTCTCACCCCACATCCAAACCAGCAGGGCTTTTTTTTTCTTGTTTATTTTCTGTCTCCTCTCCTTGAATGTAAGGTCTGAGGGAGAAGGGATGGTGTCAGTCCTGTTCACAAACAAATCCTCACTGTCTAGACGAGCAGATATTAAATGCATATTTATTGAATGAATTTAAAAAATATTAATGACGTCTTTTTGTATAAAATTTGCATTCTCGTGAGATTTTTGAAAGGCACAGAAAAGTGTAGAGCATAAAAAAATGTGTAAGAAAACTCCCAGGAGCCCCTATAATTTTTGTTTCCAGAGATAATCACTATTAATATTCTAAAATATTCCCTCCAAAGATGAGTTAATATTTTCAGACACTTTGTAATAGATGCCTAAAAGATGAATTAAAGCATCAAAGAAAATTAACTTTAAGGCTTTTAAGACATACCTGGATATTGTATAAGCTGTTTAGAATCTTGATTTTTCCTCTCATAACTTCATATAAGCATTTTCTCACATTATTAGAATTTGAAGATATATTTTTAATGTTTGCATATTTCACTTCATGAGTGTACTATAATTTATTTGTTTATATTTAATTAAGACATTAAGTTGCTTACATTTTTTGAATTTATAAGAGACATCATGATGAACATCAATACATAGCCTTTCTGGATGTTTCTTTGAAAAGTAGAAGATGAATTACACCAAATTATAAAAACATTTTTAAGGCTGTTGATGTATGCTGCCAAATTATTTCCTAGAAATATAATGGTTAGTACCTAATAAACTGAACATGGGTACCTGATTTATTATCCCTTTGTTTTGTATGTAAAAATATGTATATTTAATTGTTTATTTGTGAATTCAATAGACAAACTTCTTTTTCATTGTTTTAATTTTCAGTGATTTGATCACTAGTGTGGCTGAATATTCATTCAAAGGTTTTTCCTCATTGATTTACATTGTGCATCTAACTAAAATATTATTAAACATATTGCACCCAAAAATATATATGTAATTTAAATGTGCACTCTTAAGAAAATCATAAATAGTAATAATAAACTAGACCCTTGTGTAGCCATAATTCAGTTTATAGAATAGAACTCCTAAGATTTTTAAGATTCCTGTATATCCCATCCCAACCTATCTACTTTCCTCCCTACAGAGATAACCATTATCTTGAATTTCTTTATTTTCTTTGTAGTGTTACCAAAATAAATTTTTCCCTAAAAATATTTTGCTTAATTTATCTTTTTAAGACTATTTAATAAAATTATGTTTTATGTATGCTCCTGTCACTTATTTTCATAATTTAACAATCTCTTTGGAGAGTCATCTGTGTTGCTATATGTAGCTACTATTTACTTATTTTTTTCAATTCTACATAACATTCCATCATAGCAATATCTCACAATTAATTTATTCATTATAATTTAGATGAAAAATTGAATTATTTCCATTATTTAGTTATTTTAATGATGAAGTTTTATATGTATTCTTATAATTATAATGTGTATATGTATTCTTTTATAGGAGCAAGAGTGAGTATGTGTTTAGGATGAAAGAGCTGGGTGTAGGATTTATGCATCTTTAGCTTTATAGAGGAATCCCCAATTGTTTTCCAAAGTGATTGTACAATGTACATGTGGAACAGCATGAAAATTCTCATTGCTTCCCAACTTTGCCAGTACTTGGCATTGTCAAACTTTTTATTTTTTGCCAATCTGGTGGGTAGGAAATAACAAATTATGGTAATTTTACTTTTCATTTCCCTGAGTACAAATGAAGTTGATTATCTTTTCATACTTTTCCTCTACTGCAAACATTTCTTTTGTCCATTTGACTATTGGTCTGTTTCTATTTTTCTTGTTGATATAAATGTATTCTGAATACTAATCCTATGTTTGTTCTGTCTACTGTGTATATCTTTTCTCTGTTTATGGATTAACTTTTCAGTCTATTTATGGTGTCTCTGAATGAATAGAAGTTTCTAACTTTAGTGAATTAGAATATATAAATGTTTTCTTATTTTGGGTTGTGCTTTTGTGTGCATTTTAGAAATCCTTCCCTTTCTTAAGGTCTTAAAGGTATTAAGTTTTCTTCCAAATAAGTTAAAGTTTTGACTTTTCACATTGAAATCCTTAACGCATTTGGCATTTATTTTTGTGTGTGGTGTGAAGCATGGATTGAACTTTATTTTTTCCTGTATGAATAACAAATTATCTCAGCACCAGTTATTGATCAATCTGTCTTTTTCTGTCTGACCTACAGAGCTAACTCTATCATACCTTGTTTCCATAATTTATGACTCTTTCCTATCTCTGTAGTAACACCATACCATCTTAATTACTATGAAGCTTTAACATAAAGTTTTGCTATTTGTCCTACTGCCTTCTTTTTCTTCATAAGTGTTTTGAACATTATTCATAAATACTTTGTTCTTTTACTTACATTTTGATATCAGCTTGAAGAGTTTCATGAAAAACTACATTAATAACATTTTAAAGTTTTACTTCAATAATATTCTAACTAGACTTTCAAATTTAGAATAATTTTAGGCTTACAGAAAAGTTCATGTAAAAGGGAGTATGGAAAAGTTCCCACATATCCTACACCTAGTTTCCTTTATTATTAACATTTTGAATTACTAAATCATAACTAATGAATCAATATTGATACATTGTTATTATTATTAAGTAAACTTCATATTTTATTCAGATTTTATTAGTTTTTTTTCTAATGTCCTTTTTCTGGTCTAGAATTCCTTCTAGGATACCACATTACATTTAGTAATCATGTCTTACTTAATCTCCTCTGTGAGTTTAAATGTGACAGTTTCTCAGATCTTACTTGTTTTAATGACCTTGATAGTTTTGGAGAGCACTGTTCAGGTATTTTTGTAGAATGTCCTCAAATTAGTTTGGTTTGATGTTTTTCTCATGATTTAACTGAGAGGTTATTAGTTTTGGGAGGAAGATCATAGAGGTGAAGTGCCATTCTTCACACATCGTATCAAGAGTATATGGTATCAACATGACAAGTCCTTAGAGTTAACCTTGACCACCTGGCTAAGGTAGTGTTTGCCAGGTTTCTCCACTGTAAAGTTACTTTCCCCCCCGTTTTTCACATTCTTTGGAAATAAGTCCCTAAGTAGAACCTGCCCTAAAGGAGTGAGAAGTTATACTCCACTTTCTTGAGGAGGGAATATCTACATAAGTTATTTTGAAATATTCTGCATGGAAAATTTGTCTCTGTTCCCTCATTTATTTACAGCTGGCCTTTGAACATCACAGGGCTTAGAAGCTCCAAACCCCACACAGTCAAAAATCTATGAATAACTTTTGACTTCCCCCAAACTCAACTACTAATAGCCTACTGTTGACTAGAAGTCTTACCAATAACATAAACAGTCAATTAACACATATTTTGTATGCTATATGTATTATATACTATTTTCTTACAATAAAGCAAGCTAGAGCAAAGAAAATGTTAAGACAATCATAAAGAAAATATATTTATAGCACTGTATTGTTTTTATCGATACCGTAAGTTTACGTGATCTATTCACAAGATGAACTATCTGTCCCTCAGTACCTACATCAATATTGTCTTACGTGATACAAATACTATAGATGTTTTATGTGTTACTAATACTAGATATCAGAATTGAACAGACAGTGTGAAAAAGAAATTCATATTTATTTACAGGTATGACCAATATACGCATTGATAACAAAGAAGCAGCAATACAATTGCTTTATTGTAGCCTAGTATAATTAATATGATTGCTTCCTGGTAGCCTAGTCTATATACTAGTGAAAGAATCATTGTAAAATTTTTATAAAACTGTAAAAAACTGTCCCTTACTGACAAGGTACCTCCTGACTTCAAGTACAAAGCATCAATGCAACCAATCCAGAAAAAGTGTTCTCACTGTCCAAATCTTCTTGTACAATCAAAAAACTGGCAGCTGGTGTTTATCTTTTCTCTTCAAGGCTCAGGATTAACAGCTTTATAGGTAAGGGAAGTCCTAATCATAAACCTTGACTGCATTTGCACAAAACAGTAGAGTTAGCCTATCTCTTCCTGCCTTTAAATCCTGATGCTTGCTTCTCTTCCTCAGTGATAAAATATCCTTTGTGGCTTCCCCCCACCTCCCCAGAATAAGACAATTTCCTCTGATTAAAAACCTGTTCAGGCAGATAATCTTTCTCCTCCATGATTTTTTTAGTGACATCTGGGAACTCGTCTGCTGTCTCTTGGTTGGCAGAATCTGCTTCTCCTGATATCGCGACATTTTAAAGCCAAATCTCTCTCTAAAATTATCAAACCTTCCTTTGCTGGCATTAAATTCTCCAGCTTTAGACCTTTCACTTTCCTTTTGCTTTAAGTTATCATGTAATGACTTCGCTTTTTCTGAAATCACAGTAGAGTCTATAGATACGCCTTTCTTATAGCAATCCTGCACCTATATAAAAGCTGCATTTTCATCGATGATCTGGTAAAAAATGCAAAGTGCTCTCAGATGAGCTGAAAACATTCCCAGAAAGGTAAGCGTGGCTAGCACTTTCCCAATATGATTGGCAGACTAGAAAAAAAGTCCCTTTCCTTGGAGACTGATGTCCTGTGTGCAATAGAGAAGGGATGGGGGGAGTGGGGAGAGAGGAATGAGGCCATGCGGTCAGCTGGCAATAATCACAGGAAGATCGTGGCAGGAAGAAGAGCCAGCGCTGACAAGCCTGTCCCCTATGGTTTCTAAAGCCTTCTGATTGTACTATGCTAGGTACAGGTAACCACTCTTCACTTTTCTTCTTTCTGCAGGAAGATTTGGCTATTCCTTGCAATATATTAGAAAAATCTCTTTTCCCGCTAATTAGAAGCCTCCTACATGGAAAGGCAACAGGTGGACCCAGCCTGCTGACTTAACCATCCGTGCACCCAAAGTAGCAAGTTTGGGTTTGGAGTTGCAGGAGAAAGACACTTAGGCATCGGAAGGGTTTTTACACATGGCCTTGATTTTTTTCCCCAAGTATAAACGAAGAATTTGGTGACGTGAAATTGAGTACAAAATGAAAACAAAAACACAAACCCATGAACAAAGTGCAACCCACCACTCTTCAAGTTGATGACATTTAAAAATTCCCCCAGTTAATAAAAAATAGCCACTGGGGGGGGGGGGGAAATCTCCTGTAAGTTTTGTTTACTACAACCAGACTTCCCTGTTGGCGCAGTGGTTAAGAATCCTCCTGCCAATGCAGGGGACACGGGTTCGAGCCCTGGCCTGGGAAGATCCCACATGTTGCGGAGCAACTAAACCCGTGTGCCACAACTACTGAGCCCGCACGACAACTACTGAGCCCATGCGCCTAGAGCTCTGCTCCGCAACAAGAGAAGCCACTGCAATGAGAAGCCCGCGCACCACAATGAAGAGTAGCCCCTGCTCGCTGCAACTAGAAAAAGCCCGGGACGCAGCATCAATGACCCAATACAGCCAAAAATAAATAAATAAAAATTTAAAGTTTTATTTACCACAACCTTATCGTTTCTCAACTGGACCGTGTTCGGGAGAACACTGGTTTGTTTTGAAGAGGCTATTTGGTTTGCAAAATAATGAGCAAAATTTCTTCATTAGCATTTTCTTCGGATATTGCTAAATTTTTACAAGTGGTGGTGACACAATTTTAAGAAGTTCTACTTTAGGGGTAACTGGGGAGGCTCAGAGAAACCTGAAATCCCCTTTCTAGCCCTGGTCTGAGAGGATGTGATGCAGTTGAAAGAATTTTCCTGATTCTCACAAATTAATCTGAAGTTAAGGCTCTATTTTCAGTCATCCCCAAACCACCAAGCTATTTGCTCACATTAACAAATTAAAGTGCCTGAAGCATAATTCATTCTTTACCTGTATACTAAAAACCCCGTTGCATTGATTTTTTTATAAGCCTTTTTACCTCTGTGTAAAAAAATATATATATACAAGTGTATGATGTACATTTTAGTTCTTAACTTTTTTTTATGGTTTCTAATATGTATGACCAACGTAGCTATTGCTTTAAATGTGCCATGTAAATATAAACACGTCTTATCAGATTAAAAAAAAAAGCTGCAGTTTCAGTATGTGATAAAAAGGTATTTTGCAAAACGTGCAAGGTTTTCATGCCTGCTGGCATAGCTGCAGTAATGGTTTCACAAATTTCCTTTTCTTTTTTTACAGTTGTCCTTAGGCTGGATTCACTTACCTTGAAGTGGAGGGCAACCACAGCTGCAGACCTCAATTACGGTACATATCAAGCAGTTCAACTTCTTTTTTGTAATGTTATGACTTTTTTCTGCTTCTTAGAAGGAGCACTTCCAGCATCCCTAGTGGCATTTTGTATTAGTCCCCTGGTGTTATTCAAAATCTACGGTATTGCACTAAACACAATGAAAAAATACATACAAACCCTAAGAGATCACTTTTTATTGTGATATGCAATTTACTGGAGAGACGAACTGCTCACACAGAGATGATTAATGACACATGGTATTTTAAGCAGATACAACACTTAAGCTCACTGCAACAGCAACAGGAGGTGGCCATGAAATTATTACAGTAGCACAATATGTACAACAGTTAAGATTTAGTAATGCATCTTTAAGTTTGTTAAGATTTCTCTTGACTTTGAATGGAGACATCTATGGTTTGTGCTGTGTGCATAAGTTTTGATACATTTTAGCTTTTTGTAATAGTTTTGTGTATATTTTATGGTAGTAAATAATAGACTAGTATCTACATATATTTTATGCATTTATGACATATGTAGCTTTTTCTTAATTTTTTTGAATTCACAATTCATCTGTGTTACTTCAAATTGTCACAAATTTCCAAAATATTTATTGAAAAAATCCATGTATAAATGGACCCATGAAGTTCAAACCCAAGTTATTCAAGTATCATCTGTCCTCATTTGATCATGTATTTAAGGATAGTATGTATTTATGAATATTTATTTTATATACATTTGTGTGTCTATTTAAATGGCATTTATTTATTTTACTTAATTGTATCTAATATATTTATATACATTGATATTTTGCCTATAATTATATTAAATCCATAGATTATTTGGGGGAAAACTGATGAGATATTGAAACTGTCTATCCATGAGCATGGTATGTCTCTCTTCATTTACTTAAATTTTTATTTTTTGCTTTTATTTTATTGAAGTATAGTTGATTTACAATTTTGTGTTAGTTTCAGGTGTACAGCACAGTGATTCAGTTATATATATTCTTATTCAGATTCTCTTCCCTTATAGATTATTACAAAATATTGAGTATAGTTCCCTGTGCTATACAGTGGGTCCTCTATTTAAAAATTTAAAATTATCTTTGAATAAAATTTTTCTTTCTCTTCCAGAAAGATCTTAACACATTTTAAGATCTTAATTAATTACTGGATTTTATTTTATTTTTGTTGCAACCCATCAGTCACGATTCATGTAAAAGAAATCATACCTGTAATTTAATCAAAGAAAATTTAAAGAATTACTAACTAGAAAAAGGTGATTAGCTTCTAAAAAGAGAACTCTAAATAATACAGAAATAGAAAATGTAGGCAGTAGTTACTGCTTCTAGGACTGAAGGAAAATTTCTAAGGAAGAATACATTTGGAAAAGCTCTCCTCCTGTGGCTGAGATTCAGATCTCATTGAAGAGAGAGTGTCTGTGGCTCAATGGATGCTGTAGAAGTTCAAAAAGAAGCTAAAGCCTGAACTGGTGAGCAGGCTATTAGGGTGCCAGTACTTGGCAACAGGAATCTATCTGCTGAGGTGTCAGATAAATTTGTTTGTGGGTGTGCAACACTGCGTCTCCCATACATCACTGACAAGAAAGTCACTCCCTGGGATATCAGCAAAATGTGGGCACTACTGAGTCTTTTGCACACCACTGACAGCCAGACTGTAGGGATAGAAGGAAGGTACACCAAAACCAGGAAGAGAAGCTCTTTCCTGTTACACCTTGCAGTGTCCCAGTAGTGTCCTCTACTGACAAATCCTAACATTGTGCCAGCAGGCAAAGGAAAAATGTTTACAGGATCCAGATGCAGCATTACAAAGCAAGATAAAGAAGGGTAGATCCCGCACGCTATCAAATATAGTATTTTTAAAAAAATAGTATATTCTCATTATTACTGGTATATGGAATTATCTTTAATTTTTATCTATTGATATTATATTTGCCAACTTTTATATAGAGTATTCTAATTATTATTAGTGCATAGAATTACCACGAATTTTTGCCTATTGATATTTGGAAACTTTGATAAACTCTCTTATTAACTCTAATTTATCTGTGTATTCTTCTGGTTTTATATGTTGACTATTATCTGTGAATAATGACTCCTTTGTTTCCTTCTTTATAATCCTTACACAGGTTTTTTTCCCCTTTCCCTTGTCTTAGTGAGCTGAATAGGACTTACAGAACAATGTTAAAAAGAATCGGTGATAGTGGCATTCTTAACTTGTTTCTGAGTTTTAAGGGAATGCTTTTAATATTTCACCACTGAATATAATATCTAGTGTAGGGTTTCTTTTGGTAGATTATAGGTTTAAGAAAGTTCCTCTGTTTTCCAAAATTTAGGAGAGTCTCATCATTGGAGTGATTTTTCTTTAAAGGCATACTTTCAGGAAGACATTTATTAAAATTACAGAAAGTTGGGAAACCTAAAATTAAATTTATTAGTTTATTAGAAGCAGAGTATAGTTAATAATATTAAGAACATTTCACATCTAATATTTTATAGTTTATGAAAATCCTTCATATTTGCTGCTTATTTGAGCCACAAAACAACCATTTGATGTAGGAGGAGAAGGTGTAGCAGAAATTGCTACTTGCTTTCTAAAATCCCATCTCCCCATTTTCCTTTTTCTTAGCTGCAGCACATGGCCATTCAAAATAAATATGCATTTCTCTTTGCAGTGGGAGTGGCTATGTTACTTTGTTCTGGCCAATGGGATGTAAGTTGAAGTGTCCTGTAGCACTTTCACAGGAATCTTTTTAAAGAGATAGTTGATGTGCAATCTTTGCCTCTTTTCTTCACCCTTCTTACACCTTCCTGCTTGGAACATGGATAACACCATCCTGGGCTGTGAGCATGAAGACTGTCCCCTTATGACATCAGAACAGTGAGCTGGCATCCAGGAGCTGGATCCCTGAGGGTTCTGTGGAGCAGAGCGACTGTGCCAGGTCATTTATGCGCTTTTAAATGAGAGAGAGAAATCAACTTTGTATCTTAATATCTGTCTATCTATCTATTTATCTATCTATCTATCTATCTACCTACCTACCAACCTACCTACCTACCTATCTATCTATTTATTTATGGCTGCATGGGTCTTAGTTGCGACACTCGGGATCTTTCTTTGTGGCGTGTGAGCTTCTTTCTAGTTGTGGCGTGCAGGCTCGGTAGTTGTGGTGCACGGGCTTAGTTGCTCTGTGGCATGTGGGATCTTTGTTCCCTGACCGGGTATCAAACCCACGTCCCCTGCATTGTAAGGTGGATTCTTAACCACTGGACCACCAGGGAAGTCCCTGTATCTTATTTAAGCTACTTCTTGCGCTTTCTCATATTTGATCCATTTATTTAAGAAAGAGAAGAAATATGATTGTATGTAAATATAGGTGCTAACGTTAAGTATATGATAGGGTAAACCATTAAATTTAAAAAATGTATTTACCAATAGGGAGTTTGAGGGAATAGGGTAGATGGAACAGGAATACAATCTAGACTTATGTGACTATAAGGGTAGATTTGCCCTTGGATCATGTAAATATATCATATACTTATAAGCATAAATTAAAATATCAATCACTTAATATAAAAAATAAGTGAAAACAATTGAGTGTCGTGTATTGAGTTAGTGACATAACCAAACAGGGAAAGACTATTTCAAATAACTTTGTCACACAGTAATTTGTCCATGGATCCCTAGTATGATATACTTTAAGAACAAAAAAAAATTGCAGAAATATCTTAAAACAATAATCATATTATTGTTGGTAGTGTTGATATTGCTATACATACAGTTGTGAGATAAACTTAATGGGCTATTTATGTTGGTGTTGTTTAGAATAAGAATATTTTTATGGGAGAAAGAAGATATAAATTAAGATTAATGGTGTTAAATAAATATCCCATAGTCTAATTTAAACTGGAATTGAAAGTAGTATTCATGACGAATTTCATCTTAAAAATATGTGTTATCTAGTTCTGTTCACTGAAAAGTCCTGAAACAAAGGCCAACCCAGTAATACTGAACATCATTAGTGCTAAAAGGCTTCTAAATACCTCTTCCCTTTAAAAGTTACCAGGACTTCTTGAAAAAAATGGCCGATTCTAGCTCTGGGGCAAAAAATGTACAAAATGAGACTGGAACTTTTTTTTTTTAACAAGTGTTTTTTACTATTGTTTTTGATAAACACTCTTAATTAAGGCTGAAGATTTAAGTATATTTTCATTCTTCTAATTTAATTTTTTAATTTTTATATTTATTTTTTATTGGAATATAGTTGATTTACGATGTTGTGTTAATTTCTACTGGACAGCAAAGTGATTAATATATATTATGTTACATATACATTATATATATATACATTCTTTTTTATATTCTTTTCCATTATGGTTTATCACAGGATATTGATTATAGTTCTCTGTGCTATATGGTAGGACCTTGTTATTTATCTATTCTATATATAATAGTTTGCATCTGCTAACCCCAAACTCCCAATCCACCCCTCCCCCCCCCCCCACTTTGGCAACCACAGATCTGTTCTCTATGTCTGTGGGTCTGTTTCCGTTTCATAGATAAGTTCATTTGTGTCATATTTTAGATTCCACATATAAGTGATATCATACGGTATTTGTCTTTCTCTTTCTGACTTACTTCAGTTAGTATGATAAACTCTAGGTTCATTCATGTTGCTGCAAGTGGCATTATTTCATTCTTTTTTAATGGCTGAGTAGTATTGCTTTGTATATATATACCACATCTTCTTTATCCATTCATCTGTTGATGGACATTTAGGTTGTTTCCATGTCTTGGCTATTGTGAATAGTGCTGCTATGAACATTGGGGTGCATGTATCTATTTGAATTATAGTTTTGTCTGGATATATGCCCAGGAGTGGGATTGCTGGGTCATATGGCAACTCTATTTTTTGTTTTCTGAAGAACCTTCATACAGCTTTCCGTAGTGGCTGTACCAATTTATATTTCCACCAACAGTGTAAGAGGGTTCCCTTTTCTCCACACCTTCTCCAACATTTATTATTTGTAGACTTTTTAATGATGGCTATTCTGACAGGTGTGAAGTGGTACCTCATTGTAGTTTTTTGTTTTGTTTTGTTTTGTTTTGTTTTTTAACATCTTTATTGGAGTATAATTGCTTTACAATGGTGTGTTAGTTTCTGCTTTATAACAAAGTGAATCAGTTATACATATACATATGTTCCCATATCTCTTCCCTCTTGCGTCTCCCTCCCTCCTACCCGCCCTATCCCACCCCCTAGGTGGTCACAAAGCACTGAGCTGATCTCCCTGTGCTATGTGGCTGCTTCCCACTAGTTATCTATTTTACATTTGGTAGTGTATATATGTCCATGCCACTCTCTCACCCTGTCACATCTTACCCCTCCCCCTCCCCATATCCTCAGGTCCATTCTCTAGTAGGTCTGTGTCTTTATTCCCGTCTTGCCACTAGGTTCTTCATGACCTTTTTTTTTTTTTCCTTAGATTCCATATATATGTGTTAGCATACTGTATTTGCTTTTCTCTTTCTGACTTACTTCACTCTGTATGACAGACTCTAACTCCATCCACCTCACTACAAATACCTCCATTTCGTTTCTTTTTACAGATGAGTAATATTCCATTGTATATATGTGCCACATCTTCTTTATCCATTCATCTGATGATGGACACTTAGGTTGCTTCCATGTCCTGGCTATTGTAAATAGAGCTGCAATGAACATTTTGGTACATGATTCTTTTTGAATTATGGTTTTCTCAGGGTATATGCCCAGTACTGGGATTACTGGGTCATATGGTAGTTCTATTTTTAGTTTTTTAAGGCCCCTCCATACTGTTCTCCATAGTGGCTGTATCAATTTACATTCCCACCAACAGTGCAAGAGTGTTCCCTTTTCTCCACACTCTCTCCAGCATTTATTGTTTCTAGATTTTTTGATGATGGCCATTCTGACCGGTGTGAGGTGATATCTCATTGTAGTTTTGATTTGCATTTCTCTAATGATTAATGATGTAGAGCATCCTTTCATGTGTCTGTTGGCAATCTGTATATCTTCTTTGAAGAAATGTCTATTTAGGTCTTCTGCCCATTTTTGGATTGGGTTGTTTGTTTTTTTGACATTGAGCTGCATGAGCTGCTTGTAAATCTTGGAGATTAATCCTTTGTCAGTTGTTTCATTTGTAAATATTTTCTCCCATTCTGAGGGTTGTCTTTTGGTCTTGTTTATGGTTTCCTTTGCTGTGCAAAAGGTTTAAAGTTTCATTAGGTCCCATTTGTTTATTTGTGTTTTTATTTCCATTTCTCTAGGAGTTGGGTCAAAAAGAATCTTGCTGTGATTTATGTCATAGAGTGTTCTGCCTATGTTTTCCTCTAAGAGTTTGATAGTGTCTGGCCTTACATTTAGGTCTTTAATCCATTTTGAGTTTATTTTTGTGTATGATGTTAGGGAGTGTTCTAATTTCATTCTTTTACATGTACCTGTCCAGTTTTCCCAGCACCACTTATTGAAGAGGCTGTCTTTTCTCCACTGTATATGCTTGCCTCCTTTATCAAAGATAAGTTGACCATATGTGTGTGGGTTTATCTCTGGGCTTTCTATCCTGTTCCATTGATCTATGTTTCTGTTTTTGTACCAGTACCAAACTGTCTTGATTACTGTCGCTTTGTAATATAGTCTGAAGTCAGGGAGCCTGATTCCTCCAGCTCCATTTTTTGCTCTCAAGATTGCTTTGGCTATTCGGGGTCTTTTGTGTTTCCATACAAATTGTGAAATTTTTTGTTCTAGTTCTGTGAAAAATGCCAGTGGTAGTTTGATAGGGATTGCATTGAATCTGTACATTGCTTTGTGTAGTAGAGTCATTTTCACAATGTTGATTCTTCCAATCCAAGAACATGGTATATCTCTCCATCTATTTGTATCATCTTTAATTTCTTTTATCAGTGTCTTAGAATTTTCTGCATACAGGTCTTTTGTCTCCTTAGGTAGGTTTATTCCTAGATATTTTATTCTTTTTGTTGCAATGGTAAATGGGAGTGTTTTCTTAATTTCACTTTCAGATTTTTCATCATTAGTGTATAGAAATGCAAGAGATTTCTGTGCATTAATTTTGTATCCTTCTACTTTACCAAATTCATTGATTAGTTCTACTAGTTTTCTGGTAGCATCTTTAGGATTCTCTATGTATAGTATCATGTCATCTGCAAACAGTGACAGCTTTACTTCTTCTTTTCCGATTTGGATTCCTTTTATTTCTTTTTCTTCTCTGATTGCTGTGGCTAACACTTCCAAAACTATGTTGAATAATATTGGTGAGAGTGGGCAACCTTGTCTTGTTCCTGATCTTAGTGGAAATGGTTTCAGTTTTTCACCATTGAGGACAATGTTGGCTGTGGGTTTGTCATATATGGCCTTTATTATGTTGAGGTAAGTTCCCTCTATGCCTACTTTCTGCAGGGCTTTTATCATAAATGGGCATTGAATTTTGTCGAAAGATTTCTCTGAATCTATTGAGATAATCATATGGTTTTTCTCCTTCAATTTGTTAATATGGTGTATCACGTTGATTGATTTGCGTATATTGAAGAATCCTTGCATTCCTGGAATAAACCCCACTTGACCACGGTGTATGATCCTTTTAATGTGCTGTTGGATTCTGTTTGCTAGTATTTTGTTGAGGAGTTTTGCATCTATGTTCATCAGCGATATTGGCCTGTAGTTTTCTTTCTTTGTGACATCTTTGTCTGGTTTTGGTATCAGAGTGATGGTGGCCTCGTAAAATAAGTTGGGGAGTGTTCCTCCCTCTGCAATATTTTGGAAGAATTTGAGAAGGATAGGTCTTAGCTCTTCTCTAAATGTTTGATAGAATTCGCCTGTGAAGCCATCTGGACCTGGGTTTTTGTTTGTTGGAAGATTTTTAATCACAGTTTCAATTTCAGTGCTTGTGATTGGTCTGTTCATATTTTCTATTTATTCCTGGTTCAGTCTCGGCAGGCTGTGCATTTCTAAGAATTTGTCCATTTCTTCCAGGTTGTCCATTTTATTGGCATAGAGTTGCTTGTAGTAATCTCTCATGATCGTTTGTATTTCTGCAGTGTCAGTTGTTACTTCTCCTTTTTCATTTCTAATTCTATTGATTTGAGTCTTCTCCCTTTTTCTCTTGATGAGTCTGGCTAATGGTTTATCAATTTTGTTTATCTTCTCAAAGAACTAGCTTTTAGTTTTATTGATCTTTGCTATTGTCTCCTTCATTTCTTTTTCATTTATTTCTGATCTGATCTTTATGATTTCTTTCCTTCTGCTAGCTTTGGGGTTTTTTTGTTCTTCTTTCTCTAATTGCTTTAGGTGCAAGGTTAGGTTGTTTATTTGAGATGTTTCCTGTTTCTTGATGTAGGCTTGTATTGCTATAAACTTCCCTCTTAGAACTGCCTTTGCTGCATCCCATAGGTTTTGGGTCGTCGTGTCTCCATTGTCATTTGTTTCTAGGTATTTTTTGATTTCCTCTTTGATTTCTTCAGTGATCACTTCGTTAATAAGTAGTGTATTGTGTAGCCTCCATGTGTTGTATTTTTTACAGATCTTTTCCTGTAATTGATATCTAGTCTCATAGCCTTGTGGTCGGAAAAGATACTTGATATGATTTCAATTTTCTTAAATTTACCACAGCTTGATTTGTGACCCAAGATATGATCTATCCTGGAGAATGTTCCATGAGCACTTGAGAAAAATGTGTATTCTGTTGTTTTTGGGTGGAATGTCCTATAAATATCAATTAAGTCCATCTTGTTTAATGTATTATTTAAAGCTTGTGTTTCCTTATTTATTTTCATTTTGGATGATCTGTCCATTGGTGAAAGTGGGGTGTTAAAGTCCCCTACTATGATTGTGTTACTGTCTATTTCCCCTTTTATGGCTGTTAGTATTTGCCTTATGTATTGAGGTGCTCCTATGTTGGGTGCATAAATATTTACAATTGTTATATCTTCTTTTTGGATTGATCCCTTGATCATTATATAGTGTCCTTCCTTGTCTCTTGTAATGGTCTTTATTTTAAAGTCTCTTTTGTCTGATATGAGAATTGCTACTCCAGCTTTCTTTTGATTTCCATTTGCATGGAATATCTTTTTCCATCCTCTCACTTTCAGTCTGTATGTGTCCCTAGGTCTGAAGTGGGTCTCTTGTAGACAACATATATACGGGTCTTGTTTTTGTATCCATTCAGCCAGTCTGTATCTTTTGGTGGGAGCATTTAATCCATTTACATTTAAGGTAATTATCGATATGTATGTTCTTATTCCCATTTTCTTAAATGTTTTGGGTTTGTTATTGTGGGTGTTTTCCTTCTCTTGTGTTTCTTGCCTAGAGAAGTTCCTTTAGCATTTGTTGTAAAGCTGGTTTGGTGGTGCTGAAGTCTCTCAGCTTTTGCTTGTCTGTAAAGGTTTTAATTTCTCCATCAAATCTGAATGAGATCCTTGCTGGGTAGAGTAATCTTGGTTGTAGGTTTTTCTCCTTCATCACTTTAAGTATATCCTGCCACTCCCTTCTGGCTTGCAGAGTTTCTGCTGAAAGATCAGCTGTTAACCTTATGGGGATTCCCTTGTGTGTTATTTGTTGTTTTTCCCTTGCTGCTTTTAATATGTTTTCTTTACATTTAATTTTTGATAGTTTGATTAATATGTGTCTTGGCGTGTTTCTCCTTGGGTTTATCCTGTATGGGACTCTCTGTGCTTCCAGGACTTGATTAACTATTTCCTTTCCCATATTAGGCAAGTTTTCAACTGTAATCTCTTCAAATACTTTCTCAGTCCCTTTCTTTTTCTCTTCTTCTTCTGGGACCCGTATAATTCGAATGTTGGTGCATTTAATGTTGTCCCAGAGGTCTCTGAGACTGTCCTCAGTTCTTTTCATTCTTTTTTCTTTATTCTGGTCTGCAGTAGTTATTTCCACTATTTTATCTTCCAGGTCACTTACCTGTTCTTCTGCCTCAGTTATTCTGCTATTGATCCCTTCTAGAGTATTTTTAATTTCATTTATTGTGTTTTTCATTGTTACTTGGTGCCTCTTTAGTTCTTCTACGTCTTTGTTAAATGTTTCTTGCATTTTGTCTATTCTATTTCCAAGATTTTGGATCATCTTTACTATCATTATTCTGAATTCTTTTTCAGGTACACTGCCTATTTCCTCTTCATTTGTTAGGTCTGGTGTGTTTTGCCCCTGCTCCTTCATCTGCTGTGTGTTTTTCTGTCTTCTCATTTTGCTTATCTTACTGTGTTTGGGGTCTCCTTTTCACAGGCTGCAGGTTTGTAGTTCCCGTTGTTTTTGTCATCTGTCCCCAGTGGCTAAGGTTGGTTCAGTGGGTTGTGTAGGCTTCCTGGTGGGGGGGACTAGTGCCTGTGTTCTGGTGGATGAGGCTGGATCTTGTCTTTCTGGTGGGCATGTCCACGTCTGGTGATGTGTTTTGGGGTGTCTGTGGCCTTATTATGATTTTAGGCAGCCTCTCTGCTAATGGATGGGGCTGTGTTCCTGTCTTGCTAGTTGTTTGGCATAGGGTGTCCAGCACTGTAGCCTGCTGGTTGTTGAGTGAAGCTGGGTCTTGATGTTGAGATGGAGATCTCTGAGAGATTTTCACCGTTTGGTATTACATGGAGCTGGGAGGTCTCTTGTGGACCAGTGTCCTGAAGTTGGCTCTCCCACCTCAGAGGCACAGCCCTGATGCCTGGCTGGAGCAGCAAGAGCCTTTCATCCACACAGCTTGATTTTGTCTTATTAACATCTCGTTGCAAGAACAATCTCATTCGAAATTAAATCAAACAGTTTGGTGCCGTGTGCGTCAAACCGGGACGACATCTAGGATCAGCTTTTGCTTGGAGAGTTTTTGTCTGTTTTTTGGTGTTTGCACATCATAGGTAACACTGTGTCTGTTTTGGATGTCAGTGTCAAGGACACGCTGCAATGCCCGACAACCAAAGCGACTCCCTCCTCGAGGCGCACAACTGCGGGACAGAAGAAAGCCCTCATTGTAGTTTTGATTTGCATTTCTCTAATAATTAGCAATGTGGAGTAACTTTTCATGTGCCTTTGGCCATCTGTTTGTATTCTTTGAAGAAATGTCTGTTTATGTCTTCTGCCCATTTTTCAATTGGATTTTGCATGGTTGAGCTGTGTGAGCTGTTTGTATATTTTGGAAATTAAGCCCTTGTCAGTCACATTGTTTGCAAATATTTTCTCCCAGTCTGTAGGTTGTCTTTTCATTTTGTTTGTGGTTTCCTTTGCACAAAAACTTATAGTTTGATTAGGTTCCATTTGTTTCTTTTTGCTTTTATTTCTATTGCCTTGGGAGACTGACCTAAGAAAACATTGGTACGATTTATGTTAGAGAATGTTTTGCCTACGTTCTCTTCTAGGAGTTTTATGGTGTCGTGTCTACTTAAGTCTTTAATCCATTTTGAGTTTATTTTTGTGTATGGTGTGAAGGTGTGTTCTAACTTCATTGATTTACATGTGGCTGTTAGACTGGAACATCTTATCGTTCTGGAAAGCAAGATAGTACTACTATCAAATACCACTATGGTCATATCAAAAAGAAGCATGAACTAACCTAAAGATGGTATTTTAAGGATACTAGTTGCAATTAATGCACATCAAATATGTTTACATCCACAAGTTAATAATTATGCTAAAAGATGAAATAAAACAAAAACTTAATTGTCACCTTTGGAAGTTGTTAGTAAAACAACTCTTTATTTGGAAAGAAGTAAATAAAGGGAAAGAAGCACTTTCTTGCTTCTCCTATATGAAATATTCCTCAAAGTAACTACACAGTTGATAAGAAAAAAATTCTCTTTATAAGAGGATTCCAGCTAGTGATCGTGGAAGGAATGGTAAAGTTAGCATTTCCCATTTTGCAACCTGAGTGAATTAGTGGATCTAGGCAATGATTGTTAGTAGCCAGCATCACAAAAAGAGACATCCGAACACTATATATGTACCACTACTTATGAAGTATTCTTGCAAAGAATTGAAGCTGAAGCCAAATAAATTTATTTATCTAATTTCTGATAAATTGGAAACACAGGGGGCAGAGAAACACAGTAAAGAACATTACAGGGATATAATCAGCAAAATACAGACTATGGGAAACTTTACAGAAAACAAACTTTTTTCTTCAAAGAACGATTTAAAAGAAAAGGAGAAAGGATGATGGAAGGAGCACCTGTAAATTAGGAGTGACTAAGAAACTATATCCTCTGAATGCAAGGTATAGATCTTTGGATTCTGTTTAAAACATTAGTGAAATAATAATCATTAGATAACACTGTCTGGATATCTGTCAATATGAAGGAATTAGGATTAATATTTTAAGGTGCAATAATGATATTGTGGTTTAGTTTTTAAAGAGTCCTTATTTTTTAGAGATACGTATCAAAATATTTATAGATAAAATAACATGATGTATGGAATTTGCTTTATAATCACCTGGAGGTGGGGGAAAAAGCCATGATGAAGCAATATTGATAATTGAAGAGTTGATAGTTGATGAAACAGAGTGATTCTTGGCTATTAAACTATATTTGTATGTGCTTGAAAATTTTTTTAATGTAAAAAAAATATTGATGCCTTGATTCCACCCCAGATTCCAATTTAAATAGATGATCTGGGTGGCAGTAAGTCCTTGAGACAATGAATTCTTATTTAGTCTGAGTTAAGCAAGAAACCAGGAGCTGAAACTGCAGTTTCAGGTAAACAGAGCAGATTGAAGAGTAGCTGTGTGATATAATAGAAAGAGCACTGGAGGGAGGTCGGGGGAATTTGATTGACTTGGTTTTACCTCTAGCCAGTCAAGTGGAACTAGACAAGTCAGTTTACCTCTTTGGGCCTAAGTTTCTTCATCTGTAAAAGGCAAGTTTAGGTTATTTAACGTCTAACTTTCTTTCCAGCTTTTGCTGTGCATGAGAGGAGTGAATGATCTTGAGTGTATTGAGGTGCCCAATTTTACACCATTATTTTCTTAACTATATTTTTTCCAACCAAATGATCCCTTTGGCCTTTGGGATAAATGTGTTTGCTTCTCCTTGGAACCTAACTGAACTCTCTTATACTCTTAGGATTGTTCACATTTAGCTGCTCACCTCACTGTGGGGCTCAGCTAGCAACAGCTGCCTGGTCCCCACGTGCAGTCCTTTTCTTTCACTGTACATACATTTAACGAGTCCTATAGAGTTAAGGAAGGGTGTTAGAGACTGAGGCAAAAAAAAATTTTAACCAAACAGACAGTAATAAACCATCGTTTTTGTCCTTGTAGAATTTATGATTCTTGTGTGGAGAGTTACATAAACGTTAACACACAATGAGTTGAATGTGTAAAAAGTATAATACGTGCACAGCTGGATCAGTGGGAAAGTATCAGAAGTTTGTCAACAGGAGAATGACAAGTGCATTTTTGTATATTTGATATATCTTTGTGGCAATGGTGTAAAGTGATCTCCTTTCAGCAAGGCAGCTCAGCTTGGTGGTTAAGAAAATTGATCTCTCAATGTGAGACTTGTTTGTGCTTGAAAACCGGCTCTGCTGCTTATTCGCTGGTTGGGGCAGGTTATTAACTTCTCTTTGTTTCAAATCCCTCATCTATACAGTGGAGATCATTATCCGTATGGTTTCCACTAAATGCATATCACTTTCACACTATCATAAAGTTGAAAAATTGTAAGTCAAACCATCGTAAGTCAGAGACCACTCTAGTATCTTTTTTCACGGGGCTGGTTTAAGGATTAAATGAGTTAATAAATGTTAAGCACTTAGAATAATACCTACCTCAGAGTAAGTACTATATAACAATGTGAAATACAAATAAACATTATATTTTATATAATATAAAATAATACTTTGCTATTATTATTCATTTACTTTACGGCATAAAAAATACTTATACTAGTACCAATTCTGAAGAGAGTCGTCCCTGGAGAAGGTATTTGGTTGTCATAATTCTGCTACATATAATGCAAAAGGGGGCATAAAATATACCTCCATCACTTATGAAGAAGTATAAAATAGAAGTATAAAGTAAAATAGTATAAAATAGAATGTGCAAAGCAAAGAAAATAATTCTGAGAAGAAATGAAACAAATGTAGACAATTATAAAAATGTGTCTGGAGGGAATTCTCATTAGGTTGAAAATTATGGTGTGCAATTTATTTGACACATTTTAATCAAATGTCCTGAATTAGGAGTCACAGCTAAATATACCCATGATGAAATCTTGTCGGCTGGAAACACACAGACATATAATAGAGAAACACGCATTTTTCTTTATTTTCAAAAACAGATGTTCTGAGGTTTTGAAATGTGTATTTGTGCCCACATATCACTAGGGAATATTAAAATTACTCCCTCCTTACAAGACTGGAAATCTGTTTCACTAAAAGAATCATGGTTTCCTTGGCTTATGTTTGGGAGGGCATTCTCAAGTTGGTCAGTTCTTGAAAACATGAGCCACATCTTCTTTTAGGAGGTTAAATCTTGCCCTAATTAAATAGTAGTCACCACATACTTAGCCAATCATAACAAAAACATGTGGTGAAACATTTGAGCTGGAGAGAAAATGTATTCCTTGAGGGCCCAGTGGATCTCTTGAGGTGACAGAAGAAGCCATGTAGAGGAAAGCAAATATTCTTTGGCTCTTATGGGATAATTGAAGCCTTAACTATATTAAATAAATCAGTGGCTGGGTTGGTGATAGTAGTAAAAACTGTTAGTGTCTTTGGCCTTATAATTAGAGGATGCTTTTCAGGGCAACATCTCAGAGACATATACAAGTAACTTCTTAAAGGATGATGATAAAACATGTAGCCACCTATTCATGGCGATGAAGTGAATGTAAACGAAAGGCCATTCCCTGGGTCCATATAAAGCCAAGATTGGAAAAAGGATTTCGATCAAGAAGGCTTCCTTTATTCATATATGGTTTCTTCATTTAAAGACTTGAATTTTAGAGGCTCATTTTGTGAAAATTCAAGCTCCTTCCCTCCCTAATCTCTACTGTCATCTAGCAGATTTCAGCACGTTGAGGAACATTTTTTACTTTATGACAGATGAGGAAGATGATTTTAAAATTACACATGAGCTTGTACCCTGTGATGATTTTTGCCAAACAGCAAGACTTCTACAGGAGCCCACAGGATGTGGTGTGACTGAGGGGCCCTAGGGAAAGCTCCTGGGTCATGAATGAGGTCATGAAGGCGGTTTATTCCTTTAACTATTCAAATACATACATTGCACAAGGAATGGTTAGAGTTATTGACTAGCCCTGTATTTGGGATCAGTCTACAACAAAGTAGTTCTTGTGAAAACAGGACACTGGGAAGGGCTCTGGAGAGGACAGGTATTAGAAATCAAGGTATGAGGGCTTCAAAAATATAAGTGGAATGTCACAATGTAATCAAGAGCCTGACTGAATTTCTACGTGTATTTTTTCTACTTCTTGCCTGACTCCTTTTCATCCTCTCCATATGCATGGCAACTCACTCATTTTGTTCAGATCTATTACACACATTTACTCACCCTTGCCTTTCAATGGGAATGAGTATTGTGCTGTAGCTGCTAAGTGTCCACATCTTCATTAGGCTGTGACTGTACCGTCCCATGCTAAGGATGCCTGAGTGTATAAGCTATCTTCCAGGTATTAATTTGTTCGTGTTGTTTCCTCTTAAGCCATGTGGACTCCCTGACCTAGAAACCTGGAAAATAGATATCATTGCACATAGATGTCTAATCATGATGATGATGATGATGATGATGATGGTGATAATGATAGCTGATTAGGAACTATTATTATTCCCTTTTTACAGATGAGGGAATTGAGACCCTTGGAGCTCAAGTATCCTATCCAGCTCCACACCAGAGGTAACCCAGGCTGTGTGTTTCTGGAGCTCATGCTTTTAATTCATTACCTGTACTCGACTTTTACTTCCAGATACCCAGCTCAAATAACTAAAGAATATTTATATCAAAATTTACAGATTGTTTTGTGCAACTTAGTTGAAAATAGTCTGTTTCTGCCTTTTCTTCTGTCTGCCCTTGGGGAAACCTCAAGGTCACTTGCAGATCACCAGGGCCCATTGCTTTCTGTTGGCAACAGCCACTCATAGGTTCTGCTGCTCCTGTGTGTACCTGTGACCTGAGGGGTCATTTCACTGAGGCTCTCCTGGGAGTTGCTTGCATATCTCCTCATTGGGAACGGCCCCCTCAACTCTAGGGTGAGAAGGTGTCAGGGATCAGACGTGTGATGCCTCCCCAGTGAGTCACACACCCCTCTCCTCCTGAGATCCTCTTGTCCTGCTTCTGCCTGGATATCACCAGCTCTGCTTCTCCACTTGAAGTTACTCATCCCTGCTGTCCTTTCAGTCCTGCTCAAAAGTGGGTGGCTGTCTTGACCCGATGGAACAGTTTAACTGTCTTGAACTTTCTTTTCTTTAAAATGCTGAGGTACTTCAGGCAAACCAAGTACCTACGTAAACAACAAACAGTGCCCTTCCAAATAATCGCCATGGATAATCCATATACTTACCATACACTTTCAGCCCATACAGATCTGTGTACATGCTTTTATTTCTCTAAGTGTAGTGGCAGGTGGTAAGCACCAGAGAGGTCTTCACCACTAAGCTAAGGCAAGACAGAAGTCACCTTGGAACAGCTAAGGATAGCCCTCTTAGTTCTAGGAAGAGAGTGAAATTAAATCTATTGTATTTTGAGAGTTTTTAAAAATTGGGATTCAACTCTGAGGGGTAGAAACATTAGATCTAAGGCTGACTAATTCTCTTGGGGTGATTTGTTCAGGTTCAGGGAAGTGTCTGTGTAGGTGAACTAAGTGAACTTATTGACAGAGGATACATCAAGTGTTAGTATTCAGATGCAGTATGGACAGAGGGTCCATGGTGCTAGAGATTTTCTTTCCCCAAGGCATTGTTGGGAAAGAGCCCTATCCTGGCACCCATAGGAGCAGCTCTAGCAGAGGATTCTATCTTTACCCCTGGCTTTAGATCCAACATGTGTGAAAGGCCTTGTTGGTACAAAGAATATTTTTCTTCCCAGCATCTTCCATCCTAAGACTCATTCTGGATTGCCTTGTGTCTTCTGCCAAAGTGACTCCACTATTGTTATGCAGCTTGGTTCTATCACAGGCCAAATTTCTACAACTTCACACCTGCAGGAAAACTGGAAACTAAAAGAACTTCCATCAATAGGACCCTGGGCATCTTGTCTGGGAGCTTTTCACTGAGCATAACACTGAGGTATGAATAGACTGCCATAAAGCGATTGGCTTCTGTGGGGAACTATGTTGCCCCACTGGCTGTGGCTTTAATTTAAGATTGGGGCTTTGCATTACTTTATGAACTTCAAGGCATGATTCACCAAGGCTAATTTCTCATCAGAATCAGTGACTGTCTACCATAATTGCATACATCAAGAGAGGTCTGAGATGGATTGGTCTCTCTCTCCAGACTCTTAAACATGAGGGGAATATCTGGAGGTAGGAATCTGGAGGATGATAGTTTTGATTTCTAGATAATCTGCTATTGCCACAAGTGTAGGCTCAAGCATTTGCATTTTGGAAATAGATAGGGAGAAGCCAGTGTGAACAGATACCCCAGATATCATATGTTTACAGCCGTATGTATGTATGCGGCTGTATATATATTTATGCATGTGAGGGGTGATGGGAAGGAAAACTTTACTTTGAATAGTAACATATCATCACTGGGAAAACAGTAGATACCAGACTGAGGTTCAAAAGTATGGATTTGATTCATTTTCTATAAATATAGAATGTCTATTCATTCTTCCAATAAATTCAAACTTCTAGTTACACCTATAAATCATGACTCACCCAGTATAGATACAACATCAGAACCACGATTTAATAAAAATCAAGTTAAAAATTTGGGCAAAATTTCAGACATGCTAAGCAGTTATAAGGATTTTACATGTCTTTGTCCTTACTTTCTTCCAAATTACTAAATATGACACACCACGATGCATGTTGACATGTTGGTCTCAGTAACACTAGCTGCTGTAACAAATAAGTCCCCACATTTCAGTGGCTTATCACAATAAAAGCTTGTCTCTAGCTTAGGTAACATGCCAGTGAAGAGGCTCCTGGTTGGTAAAGTGACCAACTGTCCTGGTTTACCTATGATGGAGGGGGATCCAGAGATGAGAGACTGTCAGTGTTAAAACTGGGAATGTTCTGGGCAAACTAGAACAGTTGGTTACCCTACTGATCAAACAACTCTTCTCAAAGGGGTGATCAGGGTACACGGGTTTCTTCCACTTTATGGATTCAACATCTTTGCCATTTGACCTCCAAGGTTGTCCTGAGGGCTATATTCATTCCCATCCAGCCATAAAAGGAAAAGAATATGGAAGCTCTCATGGGAGTTACACGTAAAAAATGCAATATCGTGAGGTGCAATAAAGCAAAGTGCAATAAAATGAGGTCTGCCCATATATCACTTCCACTTGGCTGGAATTTGGTTACATGGCTACATGTAATTTTAACAGAATTTGGAGGAAAATAACCTATTTGTGCTCCCAGGAGGAAAAGGAGAATATCATCAATCTCTACCATACCTAAGGAGGTTGGACCCCAAGAGTCAGGGTTTCAACCTTGATAAAGATCCTAGCCCATAAATAAGGCATTGGACCAGTGAAGTCACCCATCTTTGAGGGGCCATGCTTTCATAGACAATTGTTTACTAGCAGTGACTTATATGGACTAATAATCAGAGTCCCTAATGCTCTGTACCTTATGTAAGACCCCTGAGATCTTTGTGAAGGTGACATCAGTAATGACTCAGTTTGACATTTTCTCCGTTCAGGGAAAAGGAAGACGTTAATCTGATTCAGAGGATGTTTTAGCTATAGCTTCACAACAAAACACCACAAAATGTCAGTGGCTTAACACACGAGCTTTTCTCTATTATGTGTTGACGGGTGGGCTGACTTTATCTGACCTAGGCTAGTCTTGGCTGTATTCTGTAGGTTGGATACAGGTCTGTTGCATGTGTCCCTCATCCTTCTTTGGGCCAGCAACATGTTCTCCTCGTGGAGAAAGGCAGAAATGCAAAAGGAGTGAACAGAAACATATGATTTTTCTTAAGGCCTAGATTCAAACCTGGCCCAGTTTCACTTCCCTCATATTTCATTGGTCAAAGCAAGTCATATTACCAATCCCAACATCTATGGAGTAAGGAAGTGTACTCCTCTCATGGAGATGGGGAGAAGAGAGAGCAAACATATGCTTGTTAAAAATTTAATCTACAACAAAAAAATGAAGTAAAGATTATATATTACCTGAAGTTAGAATTATGTTTACTTCTTAAAGATAGAAGACCAAATAAGGAAGACCGGAAACTATCTCAGAAACAGCACAAACTTTTGGTGTCTCTCTCTGTGACAGGATGGAATATACAGCAGGACTCCTAAAGAACTGGAATGATGGTCCATCACCATTGAAGATAAAATGGCATGTCTACTGATCCAGCCATTTTCTGTTCCCCCGATGAGTGGAAGCCTATCATTCCCACTGTTTTTTCTGAATGCACTGAAGAAAGGGTCTCACTGAGTCATCAATACTTGTTCCCACCAAGTATTGGGCTATGTTTCCTTCTCTGTTACCTCATGGCTTATTGAACTTCCTTGGGTGTTAGCACCAATCATTAACCCTACCAGTTAGCAGAGCACAAGACCATCTGTATAAAAAATTGCCTCTCAATGATTTCCTCAAAGGGAAGTACTGGGTATAGCAGAGATTTAAATGTTATAGATTTCCTGAACATTGTCATTCATTCATTCATTTGTTCATTTTCAATATTCATCAAATATCTGAGGATATGAGGATAAAGACACAAAACATGTAAATAGGAAAACATAGTTTAATGGGAAAGAAAGAAATACAAATAAAACTGTGTTCCTTGAGTCTATAACGTGTATCTCTTTTTACATTTTAATGTTTCTAAAATATAAAAGTATCTTATAATTGATATCAGTGAAACTTTCTAGGCATTAGGCAGTGAATAAGGTGTGATATAGTTCTGAGTGTACAAACAGCTTCTTATCAAATCTATCAGTTTACTGCATGTAAACTGCGTAATCTTGCGTAAATTGTTTATACTGGTAGCACAATCTCTGGTTTGAATTTTAATTTAAGTCCTAATTTTTACTTGAACTTAAAACAAAAACTAACTTATGATTCAATATTAAAATGAGAAAGTATTATATATCCAAAAGGTTGCCCACTGAAGCCAAAATATTTACTGAAAGTGTGAACTGCTAAATATCCTAGAACAGATTATAGATTATGCAAAATTGGGAAGATTTGGTGTGATCGATTAATTTATAGTGAAGAAGTATTACTCGGGTGCTCATATTTGTCAAAACCTTCCGACTTTCAATAGGAGCTTTTAAATTCCATGATATTTAATTCATTAAAGAAGAGAAAATTATGAATTTAGTCCATAGGAAATGCAGAAGAAATTATGTTCTTTGATAAACCTCAAATTTATAATGTGATCCCTAAATACACTGTTGAAGTAGAGGTCATGAACACAAACTATGGAAGCAGTGTTGCTGTGATGAGATGACTGACTACCAATTACCAAAGCTGATTTAAAAGATCTTAGATTTTGTTTTGAATTTATTCGATCCTTTATTTTATTTCATATGGAAAAGCTAATTTCTTCTTAAATTTACATTGCTTATGTTCTCACTAGCTACGTTCTACAATCCAAATACTGCCTTTTAGTGTAATATCACCTAAACAAATGAAGACAAATGGAACATTCTCTATCAAGTTACAATTACGCTTGAAATATGAAAGAGCCTGATAAAGTTTTCTATTCAAAATGTGTTTCTTTCAACATTGTTTTGCTCAAAAACATAAGTGAAGTTCCAATCAACCACTTTTTTCCCCTTGAAACTTCAAGATAAATCTGTGTTAACTTTTCTAGATTTAGCTCCAGTTTAGAATTCACTGTTATAAAATCAATTATTGCAATTTTCTAAGAAAATAGTCCTTTCATTAACAACAACAACAAAACTATTCAAGCTTACAACAAATAAGCTAAATTCAATCCATAAATTCTTTTTTTTGGAACTAAAGTTTAATATATCTTCATATAAAAACTAATTATTCTCAAAAAAACTTCCATTAAATATTATCTATCACTTTGACCAATTATCTATTCCCAATAGTCTTATTTAATTAATTAATTAATTAATTATTTTCCCCAATAGTCTTTATTTATTTATTTATTTTTAACATCTTTATTGGAGTATAATTGCTATACAATGGTGTGTTAGTTTCTGTTGTATCACAAAGTGAATCAGCTCTACGTATCCATACATCCCCATATACCCTCCATCTTGCATCTCCCTCCCACCCTCCCTATCCCACCCCTCTAGGTGGTCACAAAGCACCAAACTGATCTCCCTGTGCTATGCGGCTGCTTCCCACTAGCTATCTATTTTACATTTGGTAGTGTATATATGTCCATGCCACTCTCTCACTTCATCCCAACTTACGCTTCCCCCTCCCCGTGTCCTCAAGTCCATCTCTACATGTATGTCTATATTCCGGTCCTGACCCTAGGTTCTTCAGAACCATTTTTTTCTTTTCCTTTTTTTAGATTCCACATATATATGCGTTAGCATACAGTGTTTGTTTTTCTCTTTCTGACTTGCGTCACTCTGTATGACTGACTCTAAGTCCATCCACCTCAATACAAATAACTCAATTTTGTTTCTTTTTATGCCTCAGTAATATTCCATTGTATATATGTGTCACATCTTCTTTATCCATTCGTCTGTCGATGGACACTTAGGTTGCTTCCGTGTCATGGCTATTATAAATAGTGCTGCAATGAACATTGTGGTACATGACTCTTTATGAATTATGGTATTCTCAGGGCATATGCCCACTGGTGGGATTGCTGGGTCATATGGTAGCTCTATTTTTAGTTTTTTAAGGAACCTCCATACTGTTCTCCATAGTGGCTGTATCAATTTACATTCTCACCAACAGTACAAGAGGGTCCCCTTTTCTCCACACCCTCTCCAGCATTTACTGTTTGTAGACTTTTTGATGATGGCCATTTTGACCGGTGTGAGGTGATACCTCACTGTAGTTTTGATTTGCATTTCTCTAATGATTAGTGATGTGGAGCATCCTTTCATGTGTTTGTTGGCAATCTGTATATCTTCTTTGGAGAAATGTCTATTTATATCTTCTGCCCATTTTTGGATTGAGTTGTTTGTTTTTTTGATATTGAGCTGCATGAGCTGCTTGTATATTTTGGAGATTAATCCTTTGTCAGTTTCTTCGTTTGCAAATATTTTCTCCCATTCTGAGGGTTGTCTTTTCATCTTGTTTATGGTTTCCTTTGCTGTGCAAAAGCTTTTAAGTTTCATTAGGTGCCATGTGTTTATTTTTGTTTTTATTTCCATTACTCTAGGAGGTGTGTCAAAAAGAATCTTGCTGTGATTTATGTCATAGAGTGTTCTGCCTATGTTTTCCTCTAAGAGTTTGACAGTGTCTGGCCTTACATTTAGGTCTTTAATTGGTTTTGAGTCTATTTTTTTGTATGGTGTCAGGAAGTGTTCTAATTTCATTCTTTTACATGTTGCTGTCCAGTTTTCCCAGCACCACTTATTGAAGAGGCTCTCTTTACTACATTGTGTATTCTTGCCTCCTTTATCAAAGATAAGGTGACCATATGTGCGTGGGTTTATCTCTGGGCTTTCGATCCTGTTCCATTGATCTGTATTTCTGTTTTTGTGCCAGTACCATACTGTCTTGATTACTGTAGCTTTGTAGTATAGTCTGAAGTCAGGGTGCCTGATTCCTCCAGCTCCGTTTTCTTTCGCAAGATTGCTTTGGCTATTCAGGGTCTTTTATGTTTCCATACAAATTGTGAAATTTTTTTGTTCTAGTTCTGTGAAAAATGCCATTGGTAGTTTGATAGGGATTGCATTGAATCTGTAGGTTGCTTTGGATAGTATAGTCATTTTCACAATGTTGGTTCTTCCAATCCAAGAACATGGTATGTCTCTCCTTCTGTTGGTATCATCTTTAATTTCTTTCATCAGTGTCTTATAGTTTTCTGCATACAGGTCTTTTGTTTCCTTAAGTAGGTTTATTCCTAGGTATTTTATTCTTTTTGTTGCAATGGTAAATGGGAGTGTTTCCTTAATATCTTTTTCAGATTTTTCATCATTAGTGTATAGGAATGCAAGAGATTTCTGTGCATTAATTTTGTATCCTGCTACTTTACCAAATTCATTGATTAGCTCTAGTAGTTTTCTGGTAGTGTCTCTAGGATTCTCTGTGTATAGTGTCAAGTCATCTGCAAACAGTGACAATTTTACTTCTTCTTTTCCTATTTGGATTCCTTTTATTTCTTTTTCTTCTCTGATTCCTATGGCTAAAACTTCCAAAACTATGTTGAATAATAGTGGTGAGAGTGGGCAACCTTGTCTTGTTCCTGATCTTGGTGGAAATGGTTTCAATTTTTCACCATTGAGAATGATGTTGGCTGTGGGTTTGTCATATATGGCATTTATTATGTTGAGGTAAGTTCCCTCTATGCCTACTTTCTGGAGGGTTTTTATCATAAATGGTGTTGAATTTTGTCAAAAGCTTTTCTGCATCTATTGAGATGATCATATGGATTTTCTCCTTCAATTTGTTAATATGGTGTATCATATTGATTGATTTGCGTATATTGAAGAATCCTTGCATTCCTGCGATAAACCCCACTTGATCATGGTGTATGATCCTTTTAATGTGCTGTTGGATTCTGTTTGCTAGTATTTTGTTGAGTATTTTTGCATCTATGTTCATCAGTGATATTGGCCTGTAGTTTTCTTTCTTTGTGACATCTTTGTCTGGTTTTGGTATCAGGGTGATGGTGACCTCGTAGAATGAGTTTGGGAGTGTTCCTCCCTCTGTTATATTTTGGAAGAGTTTGAGAAGGATAGGTGTTAGATCTTCTCTAAATGTTTGAGAGAATTCCCCTGTGAAGCCGTCTGGTCCTGGGCTTTTGTTTGTTAGAAGATTTTTAACCACAGTTTCAATTTCAGTTTTTGTGATTGGTCTGTTCATATTTTCTGTTTCTTCCTGGTTCAGTCTCAAAAGGTTGTGCTTTTCTAAGAATTTGTCCATTTCTTCCAGGTTGTCCATTTTATTCACATATAGTTGCTTGTAGTAATCTCTCATGTTCCTTTGTATTTCTGCAGTGTCAGTTGTTACTTCTCCTTTTTTTTTTTTTTTAAATTATTATTTATTTATTTATGTATTTATTTTTGGCTGTGTTGGGTCTTCGTTTCTGTGCAAGGGCTTCCTCTAGCTGCGGCAAGTGGGGGCCACTCTTCATCGCGGTGCGCGGGCCTCACTATCGTGGCCTTTCGTTGCGAAGCACAGGCTCCAAACGTGCAGGCTCAGTAGTTGTGGCTCACGGCCCTAGTTGCTCTGCGGCATGTGGGATCTTCCCAGGCCAGGGCTCGAACCCGTGTTCCCGGCATTAGCAGGCAGATTCTCAACCACTGCGCCACCAGGGAAGCCCTACTTCTCCTTTTTTATTTCTAATTCTGTTGATTTGAGTGTTTCCCTTTTTTTCTTGATGAGTCTGGCTAATGATTTATCAATTTTGTTTATCTTCTCAAAGAACAAGCTTTTAGTTTTATTGATCTTTGCTATTGTTTCCTTCATTTCTTTTTCATTTATTTCTGATCTGATTTTTATGATTTCTTTCCTTCTGCTAACTTTGTGGGTTTTTTGTTCTTTCTCTAATTGCTTTAGGTGTAAGGTTAGGTTGTTTATTTGAGATTTTTCTTGTTTCTTGAGGTAGGATTGTATTGCTATTAACTTCCCTCTTAGAACTGCTTTTGCTGAAACCTGTGGGTTTTGGGTCATTGTGTTTTCGTTGTCCTTTGTTTCTACGTATTTTTTGATTTCCTCTTTGATTTCTTCAGTGATCTCTTGGTTATTTAGTAGCGTATTGTTTAGCCTCCATGTATTTGTATTTTTTACAGTTTTTTTCCTGTAATTGATATCTAGTCTTATAACGTTATGGTCAGAAAAGTTACTTGATATGATTTCAATTTTCTTAAATTTACCAAGGCTTGATTTGTGACCCAAGATATGATCCACCCTGGAGAATGTTTCATGAGCACTTGAGAAGAAAGTGTATTCTGTTGTTTTTGGATGGAATGTCCTATAAATATCAATTAAGTCCATCTTGTTTAATGTGTCATTTAAAGCTTGTGTTTCCTTATTTATTTTCATTTTTGATGATCTGTCCATTGGTGAAAGTGGGGTGTAAAGTCTCCTATTATGATTGTGTTACCGTGGATTTCCCCTTTTATGGCTATTAGCATTTGCCTTATATATTGAGGTGTTCCTATAATGGGTACATAAATATTTACAATTGTTATATCTTCTTCTTGGATTGATCCCTTGGTCATTATGTAGTGTCCTTCTTTGTCTCTTGTAATTGTCTTTATTTTAAAGTCTATTCTGTCTGATATGAGAATTGCTACTCCAGCTTTCTTTTGATTTCCATTTGCGTAGAATATCTTTTCCCATCCCCTCACTTTCAGCCTGTACGTGTCCCTTGGTCTGACGTGGGTCTCTTGTAGGCAGCATATATATGGGTCTTGTTTTTGTATCCATTCAGCCAGTCTATGTCTTCTGGATGGAGCAGTTAATCCATTTACATTTAAGGTAGTTATCAATATGTATGTTCCTATTACCATTTTCTTAATTGTTTTGGGTTTGTTATTGTAGGCCTTTTCCTTCTCTTGTGTTTCTAGCCTAGAGAAGTTCCTTTAGCATTTGTTGTAAAGCTGGTTTGGTGGTGCTGAATTCTCTTAGCTTTTGCTTGTTTGTAAGGGTTTTAATTTCTCTGTCCAATCTGAATGAGATCCTTGCTGGGTAGAGTAATCTTGGTTGTAGGTTTTTCCCTTTCATCACTTTATATATGTCCTGCCAACCCTTCTGGCCTGCAGAGTTTCTGCTGAAAGATCAGCTGTAAACCATATGGGGATTCCCTTGTATGTGATTTGTTGCTTTTCCCTTGCTGCTTTTAGTAGTTTTTCTTTGCATTTATTTTTGATAGTTTGATTAATATGTGTCTTGGTGTGTTTCTCCTTGGATTTATCCTGTATGGGACTTTCTGCACTTCCTAGACTTGATTGACTATTTCCTTTCCCATACTAGGGAAGTTTTCAACTATCATCTCTTCAAATATTTTCTCAGCCCCTTTCTTTTTCTCTTCTTCTTCTGGAACCACTATAATTCTAATGTTGGTGCGTTTAATGTTGTCGCAGACGTCTCTGAAACTGTCCTCAATTCTTTTCATTCTTTTTTCTTTATTCTGCTCTGCAGGAGTTATTTCCACTATTTTATCTTCCAGGTCACTTATCCGTTCTTCTGCCTCAGTTATTCTGCTATTGATCCCGTCTAGATAATTTTTAATTTCATTTATTATGTTGTTCATCATTGTTTGTTTGCTCTTTAGTTCTTCTAGGTCCTTTTAAAACGTTTCTTGTTATTTTCTCCATTCCATTTCCAAGATTTTGGATCAACTTTACTATCATTACTCTGAATTCTTTTTCAGGTAGACTGCCTATTTCCTCTTCATTTGTTTGGTCTGGTGGGTTTTTACCTTTCTTCTTCATCTGCTGTGTATTTCTCTGTCTTCTCATTTTGCTTAATTTACTGTGTTTGGGGTCTCCTTTTCACAGGCTGCAAGTTTGTAGTTCCCATTTTTTATGGTGTCTGCCCCCAGTGGGTAAGGTCGGTTCAGTGGGTTGTGTAGGCTTCCTGGTGGAGGGGACTGATGCCTGTCTTCTGATGGATGAGGCTGAATCTTGTCTTTCTGGTGGACAGGACCACATCCTGTGGTGTGTTTTGGGGTGTCTGTGAACTTATTATGATTTTAGTCAGCCTCTCTGCTAATGGGTGGGGTTGTGTTCCTGTCTTGCTATTTGTTTGGCATGGGGTGTCTAGCACTGGAGCTTGCTGGTTGTTGAGTGGAGCTGGGTCTTAGTGTTGAGATGGAGATATCTGGGAGAGCTCTCGCTGATTGATATTACAAGGGGCCGGGAGGTGTCTGGTGGACCAATGTTCTGAAATCAGCTCTCCCACCTTAGAGGCTCAGGCCTGACACCTGGCCAGAGCACCAAGACCCTGTCATCCACATGGCTCAGAAGAAAAGAGAGAAAAGAAAAAAAAAGAAAAAGAAAGAAAAATATAAAATAAAGTTATTAAAATTAAAAATTAAAAAAATTATTAAAATAAAATATTAAAAAGTAATTAAAAGATAAAAAAGAAGGGAGCAACCAAACCAATAAACAAATCCACCAATAATAACAAGTGCTAAAAAGTATGCTAAAAAAAACCGGACAGATGGGACCCTAGGACAAATGGTAAAAGCAAACCTATACAGACAGAATCACACAAAGACGCATACACTGCAAAAAAGAGAGAAGGAAAAAAAAAGTGTATATATATATATGTATATATATATATATATATATAAAGGAAGAGAGCAACCAATTCAATAAACAAATCTACCAATGATAATAAACTCTAAATACTAAATTAAGATAAAGATATAAATCACAAGCTAGTCAGTCACATACAGCAAACCCCAAGTCTACAGTTGCTCCCAAAGTCCACTGCCTCAATTTGGGATGATACGTTGTCTATTCAGGTATTCCACAGATGCAGGCACATCAGGTTGACTGTGGAGATTTAATCCGCTGCTACTGAGGCTGCTGGGAGGAATTTCCCTTTCTCTTCTTTGTTCGCACAGCTCCCGGGGTTCAGCTTTGGATTTGGCCCTGCCTCTGCGTGTAGGTCACTTGAGGGCATCTTTCTTCACTGAGACAGGAGGGCGTTAAAGGAGCAGCTGCTTCGCAGGCTCTGGCTCGCTCAGGCCGGGGGGAGGGAGGGGTACGGATGTGGGGCGAGCCTGCGGCGGCAGAGGCCGGCGTGACGTTGCAGCAGCCTGAGGCACGCAGTGCGTTCTCCCGGGGAAGTTGTCCCTGGGTCACGGGACCCTGGCAGTGGCGAGCTGCACAGGCTCCTGGGAGGGGCGGTGTGGAGAGTGACCTGTGCTCGCACACAGGCTTCTTGGTGGCGGCAGCAGCAGCCTTAGCGTCTCTTGCCCGTCTCTGGGGTCCGCGCTGATAGCCGCGGCTCGCGCCAGTCTCTGGAGTTCGTTTAGGCGGTGCTCTGAATCCCCTCTCCTCGCGCACCAGGAAACAAAGAGGGAAGAAAAAGTCTCTTGCCTCTTCGGCAGCTGCAGACTTTTTCCCGGACTCCCTCCCGGCTAGCTGTGGTGCGCTAACCCCTTCAGGCTGTGTTCACGCCGCCAACCCCAGTCCTCTCCCTGCGATCTGACCGAAGCCCGAGCCTCAGCTCCCAGCCCCGCCCGCCCTGGTGGCTGAGCAGACAAGCCTCTCCGGCTGGTGAGTGCTGCTCGGCACCGAGCCTCTGTGCGGGAATCTCTCCGCTTTGCCCTCCGCACCCCTGTGGCTGCGCTCTCCTCCGTGGCTCTGAAGCTTCCCCCCACCCCATCCCCGTCCCAGCCAGTGAAGGGGCTTCCTAGTGTGTGGAAACTTTTCCTCCTTCACAGCTCCCTCCCAGAGGTGCAGGTACTGTCCCTATTCTTTTGTCTCTGTTTTTCCTTTTTTCTTTTGCCCTACCCAGGCATGTGGGGAGTTTCTTGCCTTTTGGGAGGTCTGTGGTCTTCTGCCAGCGTTCAGTAGGTGTTCGGTAGGAGTTGTGCCACATGTAGATGTATTTCTGATGTATTTGTGGGGAGGAAGGTGAACTCCACGTCTTAGCCCTCCACCATGTTGAAGGTCCTCTTGATCTTAGATTTTTGAGTGAAGAATATTTAAACTCAAATTTCAGAGGGGAATCAGGGAAGGCTACTGGGAAAGAGAAAAAACCTGAATTAAATTTTGAGTATGAATAGCAGTTAGCTAAATAAATAAGTGAAGCAAGGACATTTCTGCAGTGGTAATAGAATATACAAAGGAATGGAGATGTGATGAAGGGAGTGGGGTTCAGTGAAGTATTTCTACTTAACCAAAACCTGTGATACGAATGCAGTGGTGGAGAGAGACAAACAGAGAGAAACAGGACAAGAGTTGGGACAAGAAACATCTTTTGTCCCATAATTAGGGTTTGGAATGTATAATGAAGGCACTGGGGAGCCATTTCAAGCTTTACATCAGGCGAGTGAAATGATCAGATCTGTTTCAGGAAGGTCACTCAGGAAAGAGTGTGGATGTGGATAATGGATCAGCCTAGATGTCTCACCCCAGAGGGATACTGGAGGCAAAAAGCCCAGGTAGGAAATGATAAACACAAGCCTAACCCAGGACAATTGGTGGTGGGTATGGAATGGAAGGTATGTATTTGAGAAATATTAAGAATATAGTGTTACAAAATGTGCTGGTGAGATAGTAAGACAGGTAAGGCTCCAGAATAACTTGGGTAAATGGGTGGATGGTGATGCCATTCCCTCAAAATAGGGAAGAAAGGAGGTAGATCTGGGAGAGGTGGGAAGCAGAGACAATGAGCTTAATTGTGGACTTGTTTGAGGTGTCTATGAGACATCTAAGGAGAGACATCACCTGTACTAAAAACATAAGAGAGTGCATTATTCTTGTCTGTCATGAAACCACAGTTCACACTTAGCATATTTCAATTCTAGTTGCCCTCTTCCATAGGCACCTCACACTAAAAAAAAAAAAAAAAATGTGTTTTTCTGATGAGGTCTAGATTCCAGGTGTTAGGCACCAAGAATTTTCCATGTGAATATAATTGGAATTTCTTTATAAAAATATGGAAAAAACATATAGCCCTAACCTGTAATATTTTAATGAAACTAGATGAGATAAATTTTAACTTAATCAAATCTAGGTGAACTGAGACCTCAAAACATGGAAGTAGGCTTAAGATGAAAACAGTAAAGTATTCTTACCCTAGAGGATAGTTAACTTATAGATCTAGGGTTAAAAAGGTAAAATACAGGATGCTCAACTAAACAAATTTCAGATAAAAAAAAAAGAATGTTTTTAGTATGTCCCAAATATTGAATGGGACATATTTATACTAAAATATTACATGTTGTTTACCTGAAATTTAAATTTAACAGTGTAGGGGCTTCCCCAGTGGCACAGTGGTTAAGAATCTGCCTGCCAATGCAGGGGACACGGGTTCGAGCCCTGGTCCGGGAAGATCCCACATGCCGCGGAGCAACTAAGCCCGTGTGCCACAACTACTGAGCCTGCGCGCTAGAGCCCGCAAGCCCCAACTACTGAAGCTCACACACCTAGAGCCCGTGATCCGCAACAAGAGAAGCCACCGCAATGAGAGGTCTGCGCACTGCAACAAAGAGTAGCCCCTGCTCACTGCAACTAAAAAGAAAGCCCACGCGCAGCAACGAAGACCCAACGCAGCCATAAATAAATTAATTAATTAAAAAAAAATTTAACGGTGTACTCTGTATTTTTGTGTTAAATTTGACACCCCTATAGAGGCATTCATTTTATGCTGAAAATATGAAATCTAGTAGCTGTATTAGTTTCCTATTGGTTCTATAACAAATTACTGTAAATTGAGTGGCTTAAAATAACACAAATTTATTATCTGACAGCTTTGGAGGTCAGAAATCTGAAATGGGTTTCACTGGGCTAAAATTCAGGCATTTTCAGGCCTGCATTCATTCTGGAGGCTCTAGGGGAAAAACTCGTTCCCTTGCCTTTTCCAGCTTCTAGAAGCTTCCTACTTTCCTTGGCTCTTGGCCTCTTCTTCCATCTTCAAAGTCATCAGCATTGTATGTTTCAATTTCCAACTGTTTCTGCCTTCCTCTTTTAAAGATTTTGTGTTTACAGTGAGCCTACCTGGATAATCCAGGATAATCTCCCTATCTCATGATTCTTAACTTAATCACATCTGTAAAGTTTCTTACATAAGGTATATTCACAGGTAAGGTTAAATATTCACAAGTTCCAGGGGATTAGGACATGGGCATTTTGGGGGTCATTTTTCCACCTACCACAGCAGCTTTTCAAAAACATTAGACTCATGGATGTCAAGTCTATAATGGACTAACTTTTTTATCCTGTGTGATATGTCACCTCCAGTTTTCTGCGATTTTTCATCAGTTTTGTCTGCCAGTCTTAGGACAGAATCCTGTAAAGTAGCTGGTTTACTAGCATGGCAGTAACATCTTTCAAATCCTCCTGAGCTGAGTGTGAGGAAATCCAACTATACTAGGGTACAAGACTATCTTGAGTTATAACAGGGCAATGGAGGGGATGGGCTGGGGGATGAGGCTGAGGGAGAGTACATTATTTTAAAGATGCCCTGAAGCTCCTCCTGGATGCTGTCAAAACTATGGATATTAGAAGGCAGAGGGATGTGACTGGAAGGAATTGTAAAGCGTATTATTTCTCTTATTTTTACCTAAACTTTTTTTAAATTAAAAAAAAAAAAGCATCAAGGAAGAATGCAGACAAAGTAACTAAAAGGCCGGTGTCTTATTCCATTTGGGCTGCTATAACAAAATGCCACAGATTAGGTAGTTGATAGACAACAGAAATTGATTTCTCACAGTTCTGGAGGCTGGAAGTCTGAGATCAGGGTGCCAGCATGATTGGATATGGATCGTTTGTCCAGTCTCAGACTTCTCATTGTATCCTCACATGGCAGAAGGGTCTTGAGAGCTCTGTGGGTCTCTTTTATAAGAGTACTCATCCCTTTAATGAGGGCTCCACTCTCATGACCTAATCACCTTTCAAAGGCCCTACCTCTTAATACCAGCATATTGGGTATTAAGATTTCAACATATAAATTTGGGGTGGGGATGGACACAAACATTCAAACCATAGCAGCTGGGTCAGAATAGCAAAGCAGGGCTTCCCTGGTGGCACAGTGGTTGAGAATCTGCCTGCCAATGCAGGGGACACGGGTTCGAGCCCTGGTCTGGGAAGATCCCACATGCCGCGGAGCAACTAGGCCCGTGAGCCACAATTGCTGAGCCTGCGCGTCTGGAGCCTGTGCTGCGCAACAAGAGAGGCCGCAATAGTGAGAGGCCCACGCACCGCGACGAAGAGTGGCCCCCACTTGCCGCAACTAGAGAAAGCCCTCGCACAGAAACGAAGACCCAACACAGCCATAAATAAATAAATAAATAAATTAAAAAAAAAAAAAAAAGAATAGCAAAGCAACTGATGAATTTGATCATTTCAATCAATTGGACAATTTCCCAAGTTCGTTGAAAATACATCAGACTTATCATTTAGTGTCAGATAGAAAAAACATTGTTATTTGCTTTTACTTCATCATTGATTATGACCATATAAAAGTTCTATTAAATACCTATTCTGTCATAGGTACTGTGCCAGAACATTTTACTACGTTGTTTTCTTTACTCCTCATAATAATCCTTCAAGCTAGGTATTATATTCAACATTTTACACCAGCAGAACCTGAGGATCAGAGAGATTAGCTTGCCTGTCCAAGGACAAACTTAATGTCAAAGTCAGATTTAGTTGCTAGTTTGTCTTTACCCCAAGTCACTTTTTCCACTGTGTTATGTTTCTGGGATGTTGTCATATTTGTTTTAAGAGCTGCAAAAAGGAGCAATGAAACTGCAATTAGGGACATTTTTAATTGTTCTTTGTTCCTCCCGAGGAGAAAGCCCTGTTGGTCACGTATAAATATCCTTCAGCTGCATGAGAGTAGCCATGTAGCATTTACTTTACAAGGATAACCATGTCCCTTTATAGAAGAGTATAGAACCTTGCTTTCCATTCTCTTTGTAGCCCATCCCTTCCTTCCCCCACGTAGCTCAATATTTGCTTCATGAGATGATTAGACTGAGGTAATACATTCTGAATGTTGAGGCATATTTTGGTCTTCTCTGGACAAGACATGAATTTCTGGCTCTCCTTCACGTCCCTGTTTTGTTCTTTGTACAGTGAAGCTCCAGGGAGCTTTCTCCTTTTTTCCACCAGGATTTCACTGTCCTGAGACATTCAGGGATTGGAAACCCAACACACTAGTGAGCCAGTGAAAGGCGTTGGCCCACAGTCAGACCCAACCCAATGACATAAACTGAGACAATCTCAGTCTGCTGCAAATGTGTTTTTCTGAACACACCCAAATCCCAAAGATTTTCATCTTCTCTTGGCTCCCCAACATCTGCTTTGTCAAATCACAGGCTATTAGAGAGAAGCAAAACCAGTCTAGATTCCCAGAGGCAATGGGTTTCAGAATCGTCTTTGAACATTTTGTTGGTCGAAGATTTTCAAAATCATTTGTTTTGATTGAAGAATCCAGAGAAAGGGAACCAGGTACAAAGCTGTCTGAGTTTGGCAAATGCGAGGATCCTTTAGCAGCAAATGACTTAACAGAAATACATGGAATGTTTTGAAATGAACTTGGTGATTTCTTTTCCATTCTTGACTTTCAGTTTTCTTTTATAAGTAGCTGCATAATTTGCTGGCAGGGAGGAGCAAGTTGGTACTTAAGCATCTATCAACATGGAAAGCAGCACAGCATGGGCAAGTGAGGCAAACCTGGGCTTCAGTCCCAGCTCTGTCACTTACTGACAGTATCAGCCTGGATAAATGAACTTTTCACATCTTTATCTTTCTCGGTTGTGACTTAATAATGCTCTTCTTGGGATGCTAACACGAAGATCTATGTAAGTTGCTTGGTATACAAGATGCAACTCAATAAGCAGTAGCTAATATTCTTCCTTTTTGAAAAATAAACTTATTTATTTTTGGCTGAGTTGGGTCTTCATTGCTGCGCACGTGCTTTCTCTAGTTGCAGCGAGTGGGGCTACTCTTCGCTGCGGTGTGTGGGCTTCTCATTGCGGTGGCTTCTCTTGTTGTGGAGCACGGGCTCTAGGCGCACGGGCTTCAGTAGTTGTGGCTTGCGGGCTCTAGAGCGCAGGCTCAGTAGTTGTGGCGCACGAGCTTAGCTGCTCCGCGGCATGTGGGATCTTCCCGGACCAGGGCTCGAACCCATGTCCCCTGCATTGGCAGGCAAATTCTTAACCATTGAGCCACCAGGGAAGCCCTATTCTTCTTTTTTTCGTCCTCAGCACCTGGAACATAGTTGGACTTTAATCAATTTTGGGGGAAAGGAAGGAAAGAGGACGATGCCTAAAGTCACAAAAGCTTCTCTTCTTCCAAATGCCATTTCCCTTTCCCAAGCAATCATTGAACTTCTCCCTCGCTCCTCCTTGCTTTGCTCATGCTCATCCTGTGTGCTATTGCCCTCCGTCAACATTTTTTTACCTCTTGATTATAATGAATCAACATTCCTTGAACTTCTATGAAATAATTACTCTGGCATCGCTGAGAAAATAAAAATAAATAAAACAAAAATCCTTCCCTCAAAGCACTTACTGGTTACTGTTCAACAAAAGGTATAAGACATAAAACTGTAACATAAAGGAGGGGAAAAGCATGTAATATAAGTCTACTAACGTGCTTTGGGATAAAGATGGGGAAGGGCTTCCTATAGGCAGCAGCATTTGTGCTGGACTTAAGCAGGATTTGGACTTGCAGAAAAGGAGCCAAATGACATCCCGGAAAGGAACCAGCAAAAGCCAATGGATGCTGCAGAAAAAGGGTAACACAACTCATCATAATAACTACAAGGAACCAAGTACCTACTATGCATCAGGTGCTATGCTAAATGCTTTACATGTATGATTTTGTTTAATTATGAAAACAGGCTATGAAGATAAATTATGATAGGCCCAAAATATCTGTTTCTGTCTTGATTAAAATTAATATGTACCCAGAGGGCCCAGGCTCCAACAGAAGGAACTTTAAGGGAGTTAGAACAGTTGAGCTATTAACACAGTGCTTTCAGAATATAGAGCACTAAGTAACCTTAACTTCCTTTTTATACTAAATATAAGAAAGAAGATGAGACTATTCACCAGTCTGGTAGTTTGAATATATAAACACAGGGCCTGAAGGGGTGAAGAAACTTTCTTATCATATCTATACTTATCCCGTACCTTGTCATTATAAAATTGTGTGGTTTGTTTATAAGAAGATCCCTGTGGGAATCATCTACTCTAACTACAATAATCCTTAACTTAGAGTCTATGATACTTGTTTTAATTAAGAGATTATATTCATTGTTTGAGAAGATTGCATTTACTCATGAATCCTATCATATTAATTGATTTTCTTATACTTAACCTTATAAAAGGCCATCATGTTCCCTTGGAGTTAGAAAAAGTTTGTTTCTTTCCTTGCAAAATTATGTAAGGAAAAATTAAATAGTGATGTTAAAAATTAAATTAAAAATTAAATAGTAGAGTTATCTTTAACAGACAATGCAGATATCTTGGCATTTCACTGCCATGTGATTTTGGTACTACCCCATTCGAAAGACGAGGAAGCTGATTCAGAGAAGTTCAGTGTGGAAGCCACAAGAATGCACCTTGTAGAACTCCAAATAACTCCAGCTTTGTTGTAAAAAAAACTGCTTTTGCATTTGCTTCCACCAGAGCCCTGTTTCTCAGTGGCCAGTGGCCAGTTCATCAGGGATACTGGCAGATCCATTCCTGAGAGACGCAGGACTCCTCTGACAGCTGACTTTGACTTGAGGATGTCTGACAGCCTTGCTGAGCTCTCCTTAGACTGCCAATCACTTCCTTCCCTCCTTCTATCTGTCACTAGGGGTCAGGTTTGCACCGTGGTCTGACAGCTCTTCCAGCCTTCCCCATTCCCCCTGTTTTCTCTCACAGATGTTTCCCTGACACAAACCTTGCTCATTTAATCCTGTGTGGACATCTGCTTCTGGGGGGTCTGGACTAACATAACCAGTGACTGACCCAAGGTCACACAGTGATAAAGTGTCAAAGCTAGGTCTCATGCCCAGGTTTTGTACCAGAACAGGGGGGTGAGTGGTAGGAAATATGGCTGGAAGAGTGGTTGGTAAAAATAATAATAATAATAATAAAATTCTGTCTAAATCTCCTTGGTGAAGAGGTTGGTCAAATTACAGTCAATAATTCCCCAAGACCTTATTTTAGAGATAAGGTAGTCAAACACAATTTGGCTTTCTGTCTCAGTGAGTTCCCTTTTGGAAGGTAAATGCCTGCTGGGTTGGTATTTCTTAAATCTTCTTATACAATTTAGCTAACACTTTAGTTGACACATAGGTGTGAGTAAATCTCTACTATAATTGACAAGAGGACTGACATGCTGGGTTTGGAAGTTGAGTACCCAGAGGGAAAGGATCAGGCTTGCTAGGGGTGGGAAGAACTTCTCAAAGAAAGGGGAGATATTCTTTATGTTACAACTGTGCCTCAAGCCAACCTGAGGAGCCTTTATAATAGCCAAACCGAATCTTGCAGAAGCCCTAAAGGATTATGAGTGAGAAGTTCTACTATAAACTATTAAGCCCTGCTCCTGAAAATTGGCCTAGAGTCTAAAAAATGAGTTCAAGAGCCCAAGTTATAGTTAAATCACAATGCATGTTGATGACCCTGAGACTGATAGGACAGGGACCTTTAGGCAAGCTGTAGGCAGGAATGTGAAGTTGGCCAAGTGAACTCTACTTGCCTTTTTGTGTTCCTTCTAATTGGCAATGATAGACTGACCAATCAGATTGCAGTTCTGCCCTTATTTGCTGTATGACCCTAGGAAATACACTGAACCTTTCAGAATCTCAGATTTTTCCACTACATGTAGAGTAATTGTGAGGATTAGAAGAAAAAAAGAAAGAAAGGCTCTTGATCTACTTCTACCTACCACTCTTTCCCCATTTCCCTATCTTGTTCTGCTCCCCACACGTGTGTTCCTGCTTTTCATCAAATTGCTCAGCCCCTTGGTGCCTCAAGGCCCTTACACATGTCTATGACTTTTAATAGGGAAGACTCTTTGTATTCTATTACAAGTTAATCTCTAAGGGGATGTTGCCTATGAGATTAAATTATACATAATGGCCCATCTCTGGGAACTCTGGCACCCAAGTAATGAGCATTAAGTTAAAATACCTTTGTTTAGCTCACCTGAAACATCCTGACCAGGCCCACCTGTGCATGACTGCAGGAAGGCTGAAATTAACACATCCCCTCCGGAGGTTGACCGGAACCAGGAAATGTTTGGCTTTACTCCCTCCCCTTTTAGTATAAAAGAAGCCTGAATTCTAACTCAGGCAAGATGGTTCTTTCGGACACTAGTTCACCATCTTCTTGGTCTGCTGGCTTTCTGAATGAAGTCAATATTCTTTGCCCCAATAACTCTTCTCGATTTATTGGCCTGTATTGCAGCAAGCAGTACAAGCTTGGACTTGGTAACAAATTTTGAGGCGCCAGCTAGGAGCCTTACTGCTCATGGCCAGCCAGCTCCACTTGGGAATTTTTGGGCTAGGCCCTAGCAGCTGCTGGGACCACTTATTCTGAGGACCTGCCCTTCAAAATACCCTGAAGCAACACCTGCTGCCCCAGTGCTTGGCAGTTGGATCAAGGAATCGACATTTGGCAGCCAATGGTCTCCATATAGTAGGGTAAGTCACTCTGGTGTGTACAGCCAGAACTTTATTTCCTCTCCATTTGGGGCTTTTTCTCTGGAATAAGCCAATTTGTTTTGTATTTGAGTGGGGTACCCTGTTGGAGAGAGGAAAGAGTTGTTAGACTTTAGCCGATTTCTGAACTGGTTAGTTTGTTACTTTGGATGCTAGCATTTGTGTGTTCCATTTGTGTTTTGTCTTGAATTTGTCTTTAAAAATGGGGAATATTTCAACTATCCCTAAAGAAAGTCCTCTGAGTTGCATTTTGGGTAAGTGATCTGATTATAGCTGTGAACCCATGAGTGAGAAGATGTTATTTTATTGTAAAAATGTGTGGTCCGGTACCTATCAGGATCTCCACAAGGGGTTTATGCAGGGTTATTTTGGGACCCTGTGCACCATGTACTGCTACCCTTGCTGTGTCAATTACATTGTTTGCGGTCTCCTGTGTTGTTGGCATATGTAAAACCCTGATACCAAACTTGGGGGTTTATTTAGGATTTTGGTTGTCCCTTGGGTTTTTTGTTTCGTTTTGTTGGGTACTGTTTCTCCATTTACAGCCGAATAAATTTTGTGATATTTAAAACTTTTACTGATGTCAAATGAAGGAAAGGAATAGAAAAAAAAAAAAAACCAAAAACCTGTCTGTGGGATATTTACAGGGAGAAGAGAAAGGTTCCACTCGATTCCTAAAATCACCAAAAGCCCCAGCCCAGAATTCAGCCCAGTTGGTAGATGTCAAGGCAAAAAGGCATCCTTTTAATGGTTGGACGTGATCAATTGCTATCTATGGTTTTATGGTGGCTAGTCTGTGAAGAAGAGGGTAAGAATGATGGAATTCTTTATGTATAAGCATTTGTGCTATTACATCAGGGAAAATAAGAAAAGAGGACGAGAGTGAGGATATGTTGCTTCAGACTTTAACTCCTCCACCTGAACTAGCTGTTCCAGTCACTCCGATATATCCACCCCTTCCTCCACCTTTCATTCTTATCCGTCCCCAGTCCCAACACTAAGGCTCAGGACTGCCCTTCCTTATAGGGACCACTTAGAAAACCTGTGTTAGTTCCTTGGGCACAGGGTCTTGGTCTGATATCACCATCTAAGACCTGACAGGCACTCAGTTTGGGCCAGGAGTCACTCCCAGGGCAGGGAAATTTCCCTTATGCCCTTATCTCATAGGGGTTTAAATGCAGATGACCAGCCAGTTGGGTTTCTCAGACTTAATTGGAAAGATCGCAACCCTCATTTACAGGGAGGATCCTCTACACTTGAAGCCTACTTAGCAGTACCCACAGCTGAACCAAATTGGGACCCCAATGAGGGAGGAACACACTTATTAGGGCACTGCTTTTTGGTGCATCTTGGCAGGGCTTTGAAAGGAGAACCAAAGCAATAGAGTTTGAATAAAATTCAAGAAATTCAGCAAAAAAAGCAAATGAAGACACCTCCAAATTTTTGGAAGAGATTTATCAGGCCTACAGACATTATACTAATGCAGATTCCAGGGACCCTGAAAACATTAGAATGGTAAATTTGATCATTTTGGGCAGAGTGCCTCAGGTATCAGGAGAAAGTTGCAAAGATAAGATGATGCATTTGGAATGAACCCTTCTCAATGGGCAGATTTGCTTTTAGAGTGTTGAGCAGGGAACAACAACAGAAGAAAGAAGATGCAAAATGAAATGAAGTGCCACTTTTTTGGCAGTGACATTGGATTCCCAGTGACCTGAAGAGAGGGAAGCCACCACTGAAGAGGAACAATGCACTTACTGTAAGGAAGAAGAACATTGGAAAACAGATTGCCCTAGTCTAAAACATAAGAAGAAAAACAATAAAAGATGAGAGCCTCTCATATATGGTAGAAAGATAGAAACACTCTGAATGAAGAGGCCCAGGGGCTCCCTTGGACTTGAGGTGCCTATTCCCTACAGGAGCCCTGGGTGAAATTGAGTGAGGAATGAGCTGATGAACAGTTTGATGGACCTCACCCTGAAGTTTTTCACTAGAACAGCTTGACATCAGAGTCTCACCAGAACACACTTTAAGCCTACAGGTGATGCTCATGAAAACCCCAGGAAAAGAGACAGAGCTCTTTCCCCCAGAGGTCTAGGAAAAGGGAAGACCAGAGTGTGTGCTAACTGCACCCCAGAGAAGGCCAAAAACACATGGCCAATAGGAATCCCATTAAAAAAGAATGCTGGGACACCTAACCTAAAACCATACGCTCTGAGGCAAGAGGGTTACTTCTCCCACAGATTGATCTGTCTAAATACCAGCCACTGTATTCAGAAAGGACAAAGAAGGCCAAGAGCTGATTTCACTTAGATCACATCTTGCCAGGCTGGGAATGTAGTGCACAGTTGGTTCAATCCCTGAGGTGATCTGGGACACTGTGCTGCAGCACATTCGTAATAGTACCCATTATGGGAGAGATGCCACCTTACAATGGACTCAAACATATCATGGGGCCTAACCTACAAAAGACTATCCAGCGAGTCACTCAGAATTGCATGATTTGTGCTAAAAATAACGCAAAGGCTGCTGTTGGACCTCCCCAGATGGGGACCCAATACAGAGAAACTTGCACCACTGAGGACTGGATGCAAATGTCTTGAGCTGTAGGAAATTTCAGATACCTGTTAATGATTGTGGACACTTTTTTCAGGATGTGTGGAAGCATATCCCACCTGGGCAGAAAGACTCTGAAGAGTATGCCTGGGTCTTGGACAAACTGAAAGCTGAACATGAGTATGGTTTCACCATTGACATCTCCCTCTGGAAATTGGAGACCAGCAAGTACTATGTGACCATCACTGATGCCCCAGGACACAGAGACTTGATCGAAAACATGATTATAAGGAAATCTCAGGCTGACTGTGCTGTCCTGATTGTTGCTACTGGTGTTGATGAATTTGAAGTAGGTATCTCCAAGAATGGGCAAATCCATGAACGTGCCCTTCTGGCTAACACTCTGGGTGTAAAACAACTAATTGATGGAGTTAACAACAAAATGGGTTCCATTGAGCCACTCTACAGCTGGAAGAGATATCAGGGAACTGTTAAGGAAGTCAGCACCTACATTAAGAAAATTGGTTACAACCCTGACACAGCATTTGTGCCAATTTCTGGCTGGAATGGTGACGACATGCTGGAGCCAAGTGCTAACATGCCTTGTTCAAGGGATGGAAAGCCACCCATAAAGATGACAATGCCAGTGGAATTATGCTGCTTGAAGTTCTTTATTGCATCTTGCCACCAACTCGTCCAACTGACCAGCCTTTGCGTCTGCCCCTCCAGGGTGTCTACATAATTGGTGGTATTGGTACTATCCCTGTGGGTCTAGTGGAGGCTGGTGTTCTCAAAACCTGGCATGGTGGTCACCTTTGTACCAGTCAACTTTACAACTGAAGTAAAGTCTGTTGAAATGCACCATGAAGCTTTGAGTAAAGCCCTTCCTGGGGACAATGTGGGCTTCATTGTCAAGAAGGTGCCTGTCAAAGATGTTCATCATGGCAACATGGCTGGTGACAGCAAAAATGACCCACCGTTGGAAGCAGCTGGCTTCACAGCTCAGGTGACTATCTTGAACCATCCAGGCCAAATTGGTGCTGGATATGTCCCTGTGCTGGATTGTCACACAGCTCACATTGCTTGCCAAGTTTGCTGAGCTGAAGGAGAAGATTGATCGTCATCCTGGGATAAAGCTGAAAGATGACCCCAAATTCTTGAAATCTGGTGATGCTGCCATTGTTGGTATGGTTCCTGGAAAGCCCATGTATGTTGAGAGCTTCTGACTATTTTCTTCTGGGTTGTTTTTCTGTTCTTGACATGACTGACTGTTGCTGTGGGTATCTTCAAAGCAGTAGACAAGAAGGCAGCTGGAGCTGGCAAAGTCACCAAGTTTGCCTTGCCCAGAAAGCTCAGAAGGCTAAATGAATGTTATCCCCAATACCTGCCACTCCAGTGTTAATCAGTTGTGAAGTAATGGTCTCAGAACTGTTTGTCTCGACTGGTCATTTAAGTTTAATAGTAAGACTGGTTAATGATAACAATGCATCGTAAAGCCTTCAGAAGGAAAGGAGAAAGTTTTGTGGACCATTTGTTTAGTGTGTGCCAGTTTTAAGTTTTTAACATCAGTACCTTTTAATTGGTTAAAGCCCGTCTTAAGGAAGTTATCCCCTGATTTGGATTAAGGCATTGGAATTACATTCATCCTGGAGACCACAATCAACAGAAAAACTGAGAAAATGAATACTAATTTAACTTGGGATAAGGCCTTGTCAGTTGTTCTGTTACAGATCCATGGCTCCCAGAGCAGGCTTAAATTAAGCCCCTTTGAAATATTGTATGATAGGCCACTCCAGGTGTCTGCCCAGGCAAGAGAATCTATAAATTCTCTAAAAGACCTAGCAGTTGACAATTTTGTTAAAACTTTGGGCACTATAATAACATATATACATACATATATATATATTATAACATATATAACGTATATATACATGAGTTTGCCTCCAACAGGTCTGCCTATCCAACTGAAGTAAATGGTGATTTCATTATAGCTGGAGAAGGGTCAGATCAACCTATTTGCTTAATTTTGTCCAAATACTATATTCCTGTGCCACTTATATGTATTGGGAACTGGAACTAAAACCCCAAGTTCAGTTACAAATTAGACAACAAAGTGCTAAGGGTTTTTATCAGGTTCAAATAGCTGTAGATAGAAAAGGAAAGCGGGTTTTACTACTGACTAAAGTCTCTAAGGCAGCGGTCCCCAACCTTTTCGGCACCAGGGACTGGTTTTGTGGAAGACAATTTTTCCACGGACTGGGGAGGAGGATGGTTTCAGAATGATTCTAATGCATTACATTTATTGTGCACTTTATTCCTATTATTAGTACATTGTAATATGTAATGAAATAATTATACAACTCACCATAATGCAGAATCAGTGGGAGCCCCAAGCTTGTTTTCCTGCAACTAGATGGTCCCATCTGGGAGTGATGGGAGACTGACACCCGAAGTGTTTTGTTTGTCTAGTCTACTCTGTAATCTTTTGGTTGCTGTCACTGCAGAAAACGCTACTTCACAAAGATAGGATGTTGGAAATGGAAACAGGCTTTTCAGGGCTTTTGTGGCAATCTCAGGATATCCTGCCTTGACTTTAATCCAGAATGTATGGAGATTTGAAGTTATCTCAAATATACTTTTAAGGGCACCGTCATTTGCAATCTCAAGCAGTTGATCCTTTTCTAGCACGGACAAAGTCAATTCACCTGGCTTATTCACAAAGGGGCCGTGGATCCATTCCTTCCCAGTTTGGGGGTCTTACTTCTTGGGAAGTAATGCTCAAACTCTTTTGAAAGCTGAAATAGGTGATCATGCATCAGCTGGGAGAAAGAAGGCCCTGGCTCAGTCTCTTTCAAAATCTCTGCTAATGTTTGAAACATGTCAAAAATGCCAATGTTCACCTGTCGTCCCCAGAATTCTAGTTTGGCTTTGAATGCAGCCACTTTATCTGCCGACTTGAACACAGTTGTCGTTTTCCCCTGAAGTGACAGATTGAATTCATTGAGCAGGTTGAATATGTCACACAAGCAAGTTTTGCGACCCATTCTGTGTCACTGAAATGTGCTGCCAGTGGTGACTCTTTCTAAAAGAAATCTCTAGAGCAGCTCTCATAACTCAAAAACTCTGGCCAGTGATCTACCTTTAAAAAGCCATCTCACTTTTGCGTATAAGAGAAGACGTGTGTGCTCTGTGTCCATCTCCACAGAGCTGTGCAAACAGACATGAGTTAAGGGCAAGTTCTTTAATGTGGTTGATAATTTTAATCACATCCTACAAAACGCTGTTAAGTTCAGGTGACATTTTTCGGCTAGCCAGCATTTCTCTATGGATGACACAGTCTGTAGACTCACATTCAGAAGCGACCTCTTCGACCCGAGTAGTGAAACCAGAAAGCTGTCCAGTCATGGCAGCTGCTCCGTCCATGCATATATTGACACAAAATGACCAATTCAGTTTTCCTGATATGTAATCATTCAAGGACTTGAATAGTTCTGCAGCTGTGGTGTTGGTTGGCAACAAAAGTGCACATAACATATCCTCATGCACATCCTCCTGAAAAATATATCACACAAAAACAAGCACTGTTGCCTTGTTGTCAACATTGGTAGACTTGTCAACCTGGATTGCATACCACGGTGACTCATTAATCCTCTCTAACAATTGTGCCTCAATATCCTCTGGTATTTCATTAATTCCTCTAGTTCTGGTGCTAGCTGAAGGAGGAATGCATACCACCTTTTGAACTGCAGCCTCTCCTAAAAGTTCACAACAAATGTCCTTAGCAGCAGGCAGGATCAACTCTTCACCAATAGTAAAGGGCTTCTTAGCTTTAGCAATGCAGTTAGCCACTAAGAATCATGCTCTCAGTGCCGTCACATTTGATGAAGTGATGGCCTTTAATAATTGCTTCTGTTCTTCGTGTTAACATTTTTTTCTTTTGAAAAATTCCAGAGGCTTGTCTTTTAATGCAGGGTGCTTGGTTTCCATGTGGCGAAGCAGTTTTGAAGGTTTCATGGCTTCATTGGATAGCTGGTTGCCACGTATTATTCAAAGCGGGCTTGGAGAATGTGAATCACCTGTTGCAATGAACCCGTAATTTAGGTAGGACTCTTGGTATTTTCTTTTCTTTTTATTTTTTTAAAATATTTATTTATTTTCCTTATTTTTTCTGGCTGTGTCAGGTCTTAGTTGCGGCACACAGGATCTTTGTTGAGGCATGTGGGACCTTTTTTTTTCATCACGGCGTGCAGTCTGCTTGGTTTTCTCTCTAGTTGTGGTGCTTGGGTTTCTCTCTAGTTGCGGCACGTAGGCTTCTCCCTAGTTGTGGTGTGCAGGTTTTTTCTCTCTAGTTGTGGCACGCAGGCTCCAGGGCACGTGGGCTCTGTAGCTGTGACGTGGGTCTTCCAGAGCACGTGGGCTCTGTAGTTTGTGGCACACAGGCTCTCTAGTTGGTGTGCATGAGCTCAGTAGTTGGGGTACATGGAGTTTTTGCCCCATAGCATGTGGGATCTTAGTTCCCAGACCAGGATTGAACCCACATCCCTTGCATTGGAATGTAGATTATTTATCACTGGGCCAACAGGGAAGTCCCTTGGTATTTTCTTTCTTTTTGTGGGGGGGGGGGTGTTAAACTTTTTTTTTTAATTTTTTATTTTTTTGGTACTTTCTTTTAAATGCAGCTTTCTTTTTGTTGGCAGTCTTAGAGTCTTCTGCTGTCTCATCATTGAGTCTTTCCCTGTTTTCAAAGAAGCTCTCCAGCACCTTTTGTTTTTTTACTCATTTTGGCTAGGATTAGCTTGTGGACTTACCAAAACTGTGACTGAGACAGTGCACAGGGCAGGAAGGAGGTGCAGATGGAAATGGTAAATAAAATAATGGGCAGGCCATGTGTGGACTAAAATAAGTGTCAGATTCTGATTTAAAGGCTGCCACCAGATGCAGCTGTACAATTGAAGTACATCAACTCACTCGCCACTATAAAGCCTGCCACCAGATGCAGCTTAATTGTCACTTGCCACTCACTGATAGGGTTTTGATATGAGTCTGCAAGCAATTGATTTATTATGGTCTCTGTGCAGTCAAACCTCTCTGCTAATGACAATCTGTAATTGTAACTGCTCCCCAGTGGTAACATCACTGCCTCAGCTCCACCTCAGATCATCAGGCATTAGATTCTCATAAGGAGCGCGCAACCTAGATTCCTTGCATGTGCAGTTCACAGTAGGGTTTGCACTCCTATGAGAATCTAATGGTACCGCTGACCTGACAGGAAGCAGAGCTCAGGCAGTAATGTGAGCGATGGGGAGTGGCTGTAAATACAGATGAAGCTTTGCCTGCTTGCCTGCTACTCACATCCTGCTGTGCGGCCCGGTTCCTAGCAGGCCACGGACCGGTACTGGTCTGTGACCTGGGGCTTGGGGACCCCTGCTCTAAGGAATATTCATCACCCCTGTTCAGTAGGAAGTAGCTAGAGCAGTCTTCATCCCTTTCCCCACAAGATTATGGAATGGACATTGACAGTGGGGATTTGTAATAGAGAAGAATCTTTGTACTCTATTACAAGTTAATCACTAAAGGGATGTTGCCTATAAGCTTAAATTATACATAATGGCCCATCTCTGGGAGCCCTGCCTCCCAGGTAATGAGCATTAAGCTAAAATACCATTCTTTAGCACACAGGAAACATCCTGACTAGGCCCACATTTGAATGACTGTAGGAAGAATGAAATTAAGACATCCCCTCTGGAAGGTGACCAGAACCAGGAAATGTTTGGCTTTACTCCCTCCCCTTTTAGTATAAAAGAAACTTGAATTCTAACTGAGGCAAGATGGTTCTTTGAGACATGAGTCTACCATCTTCTTGGTCTGCTGGCTTTCTGAATAAAGTCACTATTCCTTGCCCCAACAACTTTTCTCAATTTATTTGCCTCTCGTGTGGCAAGCAGTCCGAGCTTGGTCTTCGCAACACTTTACTTGGATATTCTTCTGCATATCTTTGCATGACTTCCTCTTTCCTACCATTCAGATCTCTGTTTAAAATTTCTCTTCTGAGTGGCCTTCTTAGACTTTTTTAAAAAATTAATTTATTTAATTTTATTTATTTTTGGCTGCATTGGGTCTCTGTTGCTGCACATGGGCTTTATCTAGTTGCAATGAGTGAGGGCTATTCTTTGCTGTGGTGTGCGGGCTTCTCATTGTGGTGGCTTCTCCTGTTGTGGAGCACAGGCTGTAGGCTTGAGGGCTTCAGTAGTTGTGGCATGCAGGCTCAGTAGTTGTGGCTCATGGGCTCTAGAGTGCAGGCTCAGTAGTTGTGGCGCACGAGCTTAGTTGCTCTGCGGCATGTGGGATCTTCCCGGACCAGGGCTCGAACCCGTGTCCCCCGCCTTGGCAGGCAGATTCTTAACCACTGTACCACCAGGGAAGCCCCTTGGACTTTTCTATACAAAATAGGAGTCATTCACCCATCATTGTCTATTTCTTTAGCATTATTTTATTGTCTTCATAACTCTCATCATGAAAAGAAATTATGTAATTCATGTATTTATACTTACTTGACTAGCTCTCCCACTAGCTGAAGGCTCCAAGGGAGCAGGGTGTTCTTTTCATTGTTGCATTGTTTTTCATGGCTGAATCCCTGTGGTGTAGGAAAGCACCTGGCATGTGGTAGAGGGTCATTAAATATTGTTGCATGAATGAACAAATAAATGAATAAAATGAATGTGCTCAGCTCCAAGTAGATCTTGTGAAAATCTTTGCTTCTTTCCCTTCTGGTATCCCATTAAAGACAATCAAGAGTTTTAAGTTCAATAGTTTTCCAAGAATATGTGAATTTAAAAAGGAGTGTCTAAGAGACAATGTCAAACCATAACCTAGTCGAATGACTGTCTAATGCGAGCATTCAGAGCCTGTGCCTAATTGATATTTTTTTTAATATAAAAGAATTTTTTTAACGTGGATCAAATTTGTCTATCTACTTCTATTTTTATGGTTTTCATATATACAGACAACAACTAGATAGAAACTATTTTAAAACATTAGTTTCTTTAATAATAGCAAAAGACATAAAATATATACAGAAAACTTAACTAGAAATGTAGACAAACTATACCAAGAGAACTGTAAAACTCACTTGATAAACACACAATGTAAACTTTTCTAATTGATATTTTTGAGCAGAGGTATTAACCCTTGTCTTCACACACCAGCTAACTGCTAAGCTGTGTCAACGCTAAGAGTCATAAAGGATGACAATGTTAAATTTTAACTGATCCTGGAAAACGGTGAAGGTTAAGAAATCCCCTCTACCTTTGTGTTCTGGAAAATGTCTTACTGCAAAATATCACCTTTCTTCTTATGACTTAGATAATACTCATGGATTCCCCATTTGTTTACCTATGACAAGGCCAGACACAGTCCCTTCAAATTCCCATTCTTCGTCTCATAAGTATTTAGCTGAACTACTTGTCCCTATTGATCAATGGGGACAAAATACTTGTTAGCAAATGATTTTGCACTTCTCTCCTTCCCCTAAGTGCCTGAACCTTGCCCCTCACTCAAGTCGGCACACAGCCTCTTCTGAGAATGCACCAGACTCAGGGTGAAACATTCTCTAATCTACTATCTGATCATACCACCCTTTCACCCTGCCTCCCCACACTTGGTTCTTCCCAACCCTGTTTATGACTATCACTTTGCCTAACTCTTGAGACTTTTCAAGATCTTAGGGTCACAGTGCTCTCACTATAACAGTCCCTCCCCCTCCCACCTTGCAATAATCTCTTTCATAATAAAGTCTCTCCTTAATAGGTCTGAATTTGTTGTTATCTAACAAAGACTAAGAATATTGCTTTTTGATGATGGGTTATGGAGGGAAGTGCTTTGGTCAAACACTCATAGCTGAGACAATATAGTGCTTTATTACAACACCACTCTTACACATTCTCTAGATTCTTTAGTTACTTTAATAGTATCTCTATATCAGGGTTGCTGTGAGGACTAAAGATCTAAACACACATACATAGAAAGAGTGTTGTTGTTGACACCTTCCTTCTCTGACGCCCACCATTCCATAATGATGTCTTTGGGTCTTACCTTTCAAATATGTTTGCTATTTCTCCATCTCCACTGCCATTGCTCTTTATAACCGCTTGCCATCTATCTACTCTTGTCAGGATTACTGCAGTGATCTGCTCACCGATCTCTTCATATTCCTTTTTATCCCACCCTAGTCTCTTCACCACAGTTAAGCAATGGTACTAAAAAGCAAATCTGAGCAGGTCACTGCACTATGTTCAGCACTTTTGTAGGTGGCAGTATAAATTTTTGGAATTATAATTTAGATTTATTTTTCCTCTTAGTTTTCTCCCTTTCCTTTTATTTCCCCCATTTGAAAAGGGAGCTGATTCTGGGCTTTTTTCTTCAGAGGAGGTTTGTGGCATGGCTCCCTGTATTTTTGTTTTTGTTTCCCCAAAAGTCCCATTGAAGAGACTCTAAGAGGAATTCTGGCAGCTTTGAGAATAGAGGGAGTATCTATGAGAGAAACTTGGTGAAGAATTCCTACTCCCCCCACACTCGCCCTCCTGCCCTGGACAAAATAAAATACAATAAAAGACCTGGGGAGGGGAGAGTTGACAGAGGTCTAGGGATTCCAAAATCTCTAGGGCAGTTGAGCTGGGCTCTATAGCAGAGAGTTGATATCAAAGGGCTGAAGCCAAGGAAGTACCTGGGCAAAGCCAGTGCTGGTGGGCAGCGTGCGGCTGTTGTCAGAAGCAAAATGGTGTCCTGCATGTGGATCTGGAGTCGGAACAACTTGGATTCCCATCCAGCTCTTGCACTAACCAACTCTAAAACAGTTATTTCACCTCTTTTGTTTTATAACCTTGAATTAATTTAATTTTTTTATTTTATTAAAATTTTTTTCATGCTTAAATTTTTATATGATTTTTAAAGCTTACTTTCCATTCACAGTTATTACAGAATATTGGCTATATTCTCCATGGTTTTTTGTTTTATTTTAAATAAATTTATTTATTTATTTTTGGCTGCATTGGATCTTTGTTGCTGTGCACGGGCTTTCTCTAGTTGTGGCGAGTGGGGCTACTCTTTCGTTGCAGTGCACAGGCTTCTCATTGCGGTGGCTTCTCTTGTTGCAGAGCATGGGCTCTAGGCGCACGGGCTTCAGTAGCTGTGGCACGCGGGCTTCAGTAGTTGTGGCTCGCGGGCTCTAGAGCGCAGGCTCAGTAGTTGTTGCGCATGGGCTTAGTTGCTCTGCGGCATGTGGGATCTTCCCGCACCAGGGATCAAACCCGTGTCCCCTGCATTGGCAGGTGGATTCTTAACCACTGTGCCACCAGGGAAGCCCTCCATGGCTTTTTTTTTTTTTTTTTTTTAATTTATTTATTTATGCTGTGTTGGGTCTTCGTTTCTGTGCGAGGGCTTTCTCTAGTTGCGGCGAACAGGGGCCACTCTTCATTGCGGTGCGCGGGCCTTTCACTATCGTGGCCTCTGTTGTTGCGGAGCACAAGCTCCAGACATGCAGGCTCAGTAGTTGTGGCTCACGGGCCCAGTTGCTCCGCGGCATGTGGGATCTTCCCAGACCGGGGCTCGAACCCGTGTCCCCTGCATTGGCAGGCAGATTCTCAACCACTGCGCCACCAGGGAAGCCCCCTCCGTGGTTTTTTAATTTAATTTTTATTTTATATTGGAATACAGTTGAGTTACAGTATTGTATTAGTTTCAGGTGTACAGCAAAGTGATTCAGTTACACATATACATATATCTATTTTTTTTCAGATTCTTTTCCCATATAGGTTATCACAGAATATTGAGTAGGGTTCCTTGTGCTATACAGTAGGTCCTTGTTGATTATCTATTTTATATATAGTAGGGTATATATCTTAATACCAAACTCCTAATTTATCCCTCCTACCCCAACATTTCCACTTCGGTGACCATAAATTTGTTTTCGAAGTCTTTGAATCTGTTTCTGTTCTGTAAATAAGTTCATTTGTATCATTTTTTTAGATGCCACAGATAAGTGATATCATATGATATTTGCCTTTCTCTTTCTTACTTCACTTAGTATGATAATCTCTAGATCCATCCATATTGCTGCAAATGGCATTATTTCATTCTTTTTTACGGCTGAGTAATATTTCATTGTATATATGTACCACATCTTCTTTATCCATTCCTCTGTCGATAGACATTTAGGTTGTTTCCATGGCTTGGCTATTGTGGATAGTGCTGCAGTGAACATCGGGGTGCATGTTCATTTCTTGAAAGAAATCTTTTTGAATTATGGTTTTCTCTGGATATATGCCCAGAAATGGGATTGCTGGATCATATGGTAGCTCTATTTTTAGTTTTTTAAGGAACCTCCATACTGTTCTGCATAGTGGCTGTACCAATTTACATTCCCACCAACAGTGTAGGAGGGTTCCCTTTTCTCCACACCCTGTTCAGCATTTATTGCTTGTAGATTTTTGATGATGGCCATTCTGACTGGTGTGAAGTGATACCTCATTGTAGTTTTGATTTGCATTTCTCTAGTAATTAGTGATGTTGAGCAGCTTTTCATGTGCTTTTTGGCCATCTGCATGTTTTCTTTGGAGAAATGTCTATTTAGATCTTCTGCACATTTTTTGATTGGGTTGTTTTTGTGATAATGAGCTGCATGAGCTCTTTGCAAATTTTGGAGGTTAATCCCTTGTCGGTCGCATGGTTTGCAAATATTTTCTCCCATTCTGTGGGTTGTCTTTTTGTTTATGGTTTCCTTTGCTGTGCAAAAGCTTTTAAGTTTAATTAGGTCCCATTTGTTTCTTTTTGGTTTTATTTCCACTACTTCAGGAGGTGGATACAAAAAGATATTGCTGTGATTTATGTCAAAGTGTGTTCTGCCTATGTTTTCCTCTAAGAGTTTTATTACCATCTGGTCTTACATTGAGGTCTTTAATTCATTTTGAGTTTTTGTATAAGGTGTTAGAGAATGTTCTAATTTCATTTTTTTTTTAAATAAATTTATTTATTTATTTATTTTTGCTGTGTTGGGTCTTCGTTTCTGTGCAAGGGCTTTCTCTAGTTGTGACGAGCGGGGGCCACTCTTCATCACAGTGTGTGGGCCTCTCACTATCGCGGCCTCTGTTGTTGTGGAGAACAGGCTCCAGACGCGCAGGCTCAGTAGTTGTGGCTCACGGGCCCAGTTGCTCCGCGGCATGTGGGATCTTCCCAGACCAGGGCTCAAACCCGTGTCCCCTGCATTGGCAGGCAGATTCTCAACCACTGTGCCACCAGGGAAGCTCTAATTTCATTTTTTACATGTGGTTTTCCAGTTTTCCCAGCACCACTTATTGAAGACTGCCTTTTCTCTCTTATATATTCTTGCCTCCTTTGTTGTAGATTAATTGACCATGGGTGTATGGCTTTATTTCTGGGCTTTCTATCCTATTCCATTAATCTATATTTCTGTTTTTGTGCCAGTACCATACTGTCTTGATTATTGTAGCTTTGTAGTATAGTCTGAAGTCAGGGAGCCTGATTCCTCTGGCTCCATTTTTCTTTCTCAGGATTGTTTTGGCTATTCGGGTCTTTTGTGTTTCTATACAAATTTAAAGATTTCTTTGTTCTATTTCTGTGAAAAGTGCCATTGGTAGTTTCATAGGGATTGCATTGAATCTGTAGATTGTCTTGGGTATTATGGTCATTCTGACAATATTGATTCTTCCAATCCAAGAACATGGTATATCTTTCTGTTTGTGTCTTCTTCAATTTCTTTCATCAGCATCTTATACTTTTCAGAGTGCAGGTCTTTTGCCTCCTTAGGTAGGATTATTCCTAGGTATTTTATTCTTTTTGATGCGATGGTACATGGGCTTGTTTCCTTAATTTCTCTTTCTGATCTTTCACTGCTAGTGTATAGGCATGCAAGAGATTTCTTTGTATTAATTTTGTATCCTTCAACTTTACCGAATTCATTGATGAGCTCTAGTAGTTTTATGGTAGCATCTTTACTTTCCATTTACAGTTATTACAGAATATTTACTACATTCTGCACATTATACAATACATCCTTGAGCTTATCTTACACCCAATAGATTATACCTGTCACTCTCACCCTTCTATTCCCCACTTCCACTCCCCATTTGTAACCATGTGTTTGTTCTTTATATCTATGAGTCGGCTTCTTTTTTGTTTTATTTACTAGTCTGTTGTATTTTTTAGATTCCATGTATAAGTGATATCATACAGTATTTGTCTTTCTTTTTCTGACTAATTTCACTTAGCATAATGCCTTCCAAGTGCATCCATGTTGTTGCAAATGGCAAATTTTAGTTCTTTTTTATGGCTGAGTAGTATTCCATTTATATATATATATATATATATATATATATATATATATATATATATATATATAATCACAACTTCTTCATCCATGCATCTGTTTTTCTTGTGTGCTTTTTTTTCTGGAGTAATTTAAAGTTTTTATTTTCACAATCCACAAGTGCCATTTAGAAGTTACATGAGTATCTTAAATACACATCACACATATTAACATTTTAAGAAAGATCATTAATTTTTCTTCAGTAGCATTGTTTAATCAAAATAATAAAATAAATATACAATCAAATCTACATGAGTAATTATGCAAATATCGCCCCACCTACACCAGTGAATACTTTTTCTTTCTTTTTTTTTTTCACAATTCACACACACACACTGTATTTTATTTTTACAAGAGATAAATAAACTGACATCAAGAATTGTAAATGGATGACCACAACAAAAGCAACAATGATTGCAATTACCAAACACAAAACACACTCATACTATGTCATAATATTGACATTCAGTGCAGTAATCCTCCACTGTAACAGCTCCTTTACTTTGCAGTGAAAATTGATTTGTATATTTTTTGCCTCTGAGTCCTTGTGGGATTTTTTTTTTTATTCAAACAGAAAGTCACAAAAATTATAATCATCCTCATCAGTTCACTCAGTCCCATGTAATTAATTTTTTTTATCTTGATCTTTTGTTAGCACTTTTATGAATTCATCAGTTTTCCATTAGAGTTCTGAAAATGCTTATTCATTCAGTTCAGCAGTCTAGTCAGTTACCAGAAACCTGTACTTGTCAGAGTCTTTTCCTTGAATTCCTTGAAGATGAAACACTTTTATAGGAAAATTTTTGTGAAAGCATCAGAGTACACCTAGAACTGTCTGTAAATGAAAGAAGACTTAAAAATGACCACGGTTAAAGATTTGATGAAAGTTCATAATAATGTAATTGACAAGGAAATTTAGTTATGTCTGAGATATACATTTTAAAGTAATAGCTAGAATTATGACTTATAACATTATACCAGAACATATAAGATTTTTAGAAATTTCATGTAATGTCTGAAACATTTATATTAACATATTTCCATACAAATCACCCAAAGCAAGTTTAGTATTACTTGTTTTCTTGGTTTGTTTGTTTGTTTGTTTATACTGCAGGTTCTTATTAATCATCAGTTTTATACACAACAGTGTATACATGTCAATACCAATCGCCCAATTCAGCACACCACCATCCCCACCCCACCACGGTTTTCCCACCTTGGTGTCCGTACGTTTGTTCTCTACATCTGTGTCTCAACTTCTGCCTTGGAAACCGGTTCATCTGTACCATTTTTCTAGGTTCCACATACATGTGTTAATATATGATATTTGTTTTTCTCTTTCTGACTTACTTCACTCTGTATGACAGTCTCTAGATCCATCCACATCTCAACAAATGACTCAATTTCGTTCCTTTTTATGGCTGAGTAATATTCCATTGTATATATGTACCACATCTTCTTTATCCATTCTTCTGTCGATGGGCATTTAGGTTGCTTCCATGACCTGGCTACTGTAAATAGTGCTGCAATGAACATTGGGGTGCATGTGTCTTTTTGAATTATGGTGTTCTCTGGGTATATGCCCAGTAGTGGGATTGCTGGATCATATGGTAATTCTATTTTTAGTTTTTTAAGGAACCTCCATACTGTTCTCCATAGTGGCTGTATCAATTTACATTCCCACTAACAGTGCAAGAAGGTTCCCTTTTCTCCACACCCTCTCCAGCATTTGTTGTTTGTAGGTTTTCTGATGATACCCATACTAACTGGTGTGAGGTGATCCCTCATTGTAGTTTTGATTTGCATTTCTCTAATAATGAGTGATGTTGAGCAGCTTTTCATCTGCTTCTAGGCCATCTGTATGTCTTCTTTGGAGAAATGTCTATTTAGGTCTTCTGCCCATTTTTGGATTGGGTTGTTTGTTTTTTTAATATTGAGCTGCATGAGCTATTTATATATTTTGGAGATTAAACCTTTGTCTGTTGATTCATTTGTGAATATTTTCTCCCATTCTGAGGGTTGTCTTTTCATCTTGTTTATGGTTTCCTTTGCTGTGCAAAAGCTTTGAAGTTTCATTAGTTCCCATTTGTTTATTTTTGTTTTTATTTCCATTACTCTAGGAGGTGGATCAAAAAAGATCTTGCTGTGATTTATGTCAAAGAGTGTTCTTCCTATGTTTTCCTCTAAGAGTTTTGTAGTGTCCAGTCTTACATTTAGGTCTCTAATCCATTTTGAGTTTATTTTTGTGGATGGTGTTAGGGAGTGTTCTAATTCCATTTTTTACATGTAGCTGTCCAGTTTTCCCAGCACCACTTATTGAAGAGACTGTCTTTTCTCCATTGTATATCCTTGCCTCGTTTGTCATAGATTAGTTGACCATAAGTGCGTGGGTTTATCTCTGGGTTTTCTATCTTGTTCCACTGATCTATGTTTCTGTTTTTGTGCCAGTACCATATTGTCTCCATTACTGTAGCTTTGTAGTATAGTCTGAAGTCAGGGAGTCTGATTCCTCCAGCTCCATTTTTTTCCCTCAAGACTGCTTTGGCTATTCAGGGTCTTTTGTGTTTCCATACAAATTGTGAAATTTTTTGCTCTAGTTCTGTGAAAAATGCCATTGGTAGTTTGATAGGGATTGCATAGAATCTGTAGATTGCTTTGGGTAGTAGAGTCATTTTCACAATATTGATTCTTCCAATCCAAGAACATGGTATATCTCTCTATCTGTTGGTATCATCTTTAATTTCTTTCATCAATGTCTTATAGTTTTCTGCATACAGGTCTTTTGTTTCCCTTGGTAGGTTTATTCCTAGGTATTTTATTCTTTGTGTTGCAGTGGTGAATGGGATTGTTTCCTTAACTTCTCTTTCTGATCTTTCATTGTTAGTGCATAGGAATGCAAGAGATTTCTATGCATTAATTTTGTATCCTGCAACTTTACCAAATTCATTGATTAGCTCTAGTAGTTTTCTGGTGACATTTTTAGGATTCTCTCTATATAGTATCATGTCATCTGCAGACAGTGACAGTTTTACTTCTTCTTTTCCAATTTGTATTCCTTTTATTTCTTTTTCTTCTCTGATTGCTGTGGCTAGGACTTCCAAAACTATGTTGAATAATACTGGTGAGGGTGGACATCCTTGTCTTGTTCCTGATCTTAGAGGAAATGCTTTCAGTGTTTCACCATTGAGAATGATGTTTGCTGTGGGTTTGTCGTATATGGCCCTTATTATGTTGAGGTAGGTTCCCTCTATGCCCACTTTCTGGAGAGTTTTTATCATAAATTTGTGTTGAATTTTGTCAAAAGCTTTTTCTGCATCTATTGAGATTATCATATGGTTTTTATTCTTCAATTTGTTAATATGGTGTATCACATTGATTGATTTGCGTATATTGAAGAATCCTTGCATCCCTGGGATTAACCCCACTTGATCATGGTGTATGATCCTTTTAATGTGTTGTTGGATTCTGTTTGCTAGTATTTTGTTGAGGAATTTTGCATCTTTATTCATCAGTGATATTGGTCTGTCATTTTTTTTTTTTTGTATCTTTTTTTTTTTTAGTATCTTTGTCTGGTTTTGGTATCAGGGTGATGGTGGCCTCATAGAATGAGTTTGGGAGTTTTCCTTCCTCTGCAATTTTTTGGAAGAGTTTGAGAAGGATGAGTGTTAGCTCTTCTCTAAATGTTTGATAGAATTCACCTGTGAAGCCATCTGATCCTGGACTTTTGTTTGTTGGAAGATTTTTAATCACAGTTTCAATTTCATTGCTTGTGATTGGTCTGTTCATATTTTCTGTTTCTTCCTGGTTCAGTCTTGGACGGTTATACCTTTCTAAGAATTTGTCCATTTCTTCCAGGTTGTCCATTTTATTGGCATAGAGTTGCTTGTAGTAGTCCCCTATGATGCTTTGTATTTCTGTGCTGTCTGTTGTAACTTCTCCTTTTTCATTTCTAATTTTATTGTTTTGAGTCCTCTCCCTCTTTTTCTTGGTGAGTCTGGCTAATGGTTTATCAATTTTGTTTATCTTCTCAAAGAACCAGCTTTTAGTTTTATTGATCTTTGCTATTGTTTTCTTTGTTTCTATTTCATTTATTACTGCTCTGATCTTTATGATTACTTTCCTTCTGCTAACTTTGGGTTTTGTTTGTTCTTCTTTCTCTAGGTCCTTTAGGTGTAAGGTTAGACTGTTTATTTGAGATTTTTCTTGTTTCTTTAGGTAGGCTTGTATAGCTATAAACTTCCGTCTTAGAACTGCTTTTGCTGCATCCCATAGGTTTTGGATCGTCTTGTTTTGGTTGTCATTTGTCTCTAGGTATTTTTTGATTTCCTCTTTGATTTCTAGAGCGATCTCATGGTTATTTAGTAACTTATTGTTTAGCCTCCATGTGTTTTTTTTTTATGTTTTGTTCCCTGTAATTGATTTCTAATCTCATAGCATTGTGGTCAGAAAAGATGCTTGATATGATTTCAGTTTTATTAAATTTACTGAGGCTTGATTTGTGACCCAAGATGTGATCTATCCTGGAGAATGTTCCATGTGCACTTGAGAAGAAAGTGTAATCTGCTGTTTTCGGATGGAATGTCCTATAAATATCAATTAAATCTACTGGTCTACTGTGTCATTTAAAACTTCTGTTTCCTTATTTATTTTCATTTTGGATGATCTGTCCATTGGTGTGAGGTGTTAAAGTCCCGCAGTATTACTGTGTTACTGTCGATTTCCTCTTTTATATTTGTTAGCAGTTGCCTTCTGTATTGAGGTGCTCCTATGTTGGGTGCATATATATTTATAATTGTTGTATCTTCTTCAATTGATCCGTTGATCATTATGTAGTGTCCTTCCTTGTCTCTTGTAACATTCTTTATTTTAAAGTCTATTTTATCTGATATGAGTATAGCTACTCCAGCTTTCTTTTGATTTCCATTTGCATGGAATATCTTTTTCCATCCCATCATTTTCAGTCTGTATGTGTCCCTAGGTCCGAAGTGGTTCTCTTCTAGACAGCATATATATGGGTCTTGTTTTTGTATCCATTCAGCAAGCCTGTGTCTTTTCATTGGAGCATTTAATCCATTCACAATTAAGGTAATTATCGATATGTATGTTCCTATGACCATTTTCTTAATTGTTTTGGGTTTGTTTTTGTAGATCCTTTTCTTCACTTGTGTTTCCCACTTAGAGAAGTTCCTTTAGCATTTATTGTAGAGCTGGTTTGGTGGAGCTGAACTCTCTTAGCTTTTGCTTGTCTGTAAAGCTTTTGATTTCTGCATCGAATCTGAATGAGATCCTTGCCAGGTAGAGTAATCCTCATTGTAGGTTCTTCCCTTTCATCACTTTAATTATATCAGACCACTCCCTTCTGGCTTGCAGAGTTTCTGCTGAGAAATCAACTGTTAACCTTATGGGAGTTCCCTTGTATGTTATTTGTCATTTTTCCCTTGCTGCTTTCAATAATTTTTCTTTGTCTTTAATTTTTGCCAATTTGATTACTACGTGTCTCATAATTTTTCTCCTTGGGTTTATCCTGTATGGGACTCACTGCGCTTCCTGGACTTGGGTGGCTATTTCCTTTCCCATGTTAGGGAAGTTTTTGACTATAATCTCTTCAAATATTTTCTCTGGTCCTTTCTCTCTCTCTTCTCCTTCTGGGACCCCTATAATGTGAATGTTGTTGCATTTAATGTTGTCCCAGAGGTCTCTTAGGCTGTCTTCAATTCTTTTCATTCTTTTTTCTTTATTCTGTTCCGCAGCAGTGAATTCCACCATTCTGTCTTCCAGGTCACTTATCCGTTCTTCTGCCTCAGTTATTCTACTATTGATTCCTTCTAGGGTAGTTTTCATTTCAGTTATTGTATTGTTCATCTCTGTTTGTTTGTTCTTTAATTCTTCTAGGTCTTTGTTAACCATTTCTTGTATCTTCTCGATCTTTGCCCCCATTGTTTTTCCAAGGTCCTGGATCATCTTCACTATCATTATTCTGAATTCTTTTTCTGGAAGGTTGCCTATCTCCACTTCATTTAGTTGTTTTTCTGGGGTTTTATCTTGTTCCTTCATCTGGTACCTAGCCCTCTGCCTTTTCATCTTGTCTATCTTTTTGTGAATGTGGTTTTTGTTCCACAGGCTGCAGGATTGTAGTTCTTCTTGCTTCTGCTCTCTACTCTCTCCATTCATCTGTTTATGGATACTTAGGTTGCCGTTATTTCCCCTCTTTGAGCTTCAACTTCCTCACAGGTAAATAGAGATAATTATTATAAAAAAAGTAAATAACTTTTTTATAAGAAAACTATGAGACAAATACATAACTTGGTGCTGGCATAGACTAAGCACTTCATAAATATGAGTTTCACTTCCTCTATCAAAACTACAAAGTGTGGTTTAAATAAACATGAACACGGGGGCTTCCCTGGTGGTGCAGTGGTTAAGAATCCGCCTGTCAATGCAGGGGACACGGGTTCAAGCCCTGGTCTGGGAAGATCCCACATGCGGTGGAGCTACTAAGCCCATGTGCCACAGCTACTGAGCCTGAGCTCTGGAGCCCACAAACCACAACTACTGAAGCCTGCATGCCTAGAGCCTGTGCTCCACAACAAGAGAAGCCACCACAATGAGAAGCCTGCACACCACAACGAAGAGTAGCCCCCGCTTGCTGCAACTAGAGAAAGCCTGCTCGCAGCAGCAAAGACCCAACTCAGCCAAAAATAAATAAATAAATAAATTTATAAAGTAAAAAACAAACATGAACACGGTTATGTCCCACTGAGCCAGTCAGAGGAAAGTCTTGTTCATACAGTTCTTTCTCAGCAGAGATAAGCAGCAAGGCTCTACTTAGATCTGTGCTATTTGTGAAGAATTTTGTATTCACCTCCCAAGGGGAAACTAAGCCGTCTACCATTAAATGAATCTACAAGGACACCTACAGCATACATGCATTGACTCTTCTTGATATGGAATCTCCCATAATATCATTTTTCTGGGCTCCTCTCTTAGATTTTCCAATGTTTTGGATTGGGTGGTCATTTTTTTTAGGGCTTTCTTATTCTGAGTCCCCATATTTTTAATGCCTTTTAGGCATGAAGGCATGAGTTTTGATCAATGCTGTAGCATTATTCATGCAATATGGTTTCTTTTTACTATAATTTCACTGGAAGACTGCTCTTTTTGTTTGTCACGCAAGCACAGACTTGCTGCAAAGAAATTTCTGTTGACCAAATACAGCAACACCTTGTATTTTCATGATCACCATTCTGGTATTTAATAATCCCTTCATACCAAACTGCTTATCCTAAATAATAGTTTTATTTTTAAGAATTTATTTTCCCTTGTAATAGTTTTCAATATGGAATGCAAAATACTGATTTATTTAGTCTCATATATTGTGCATATACTGTATACTTGAATTCTAAAAATAACGTGACTCAATACTCTGATCAGATTCCAAAGCAATTATGATTAGCTCATAAGGGTCAAATATCCAGAGTGTCTCAACTTGGAGTATTCAAAGGGCAATTATTGCCATCAGCCTAATTAAATCATAATAATTCACAACCTATGGCAGGTTTCAATGTATCTTAATGAGATTTAACAGAGATTTTCCTTTGCTACTTTTAGGTCTCCTACTCACTTAAGCATACAGTATTTAAAAGTATGATATCTGGGGACTTCCCTGGTGGCCCAGGGGTTAAGAATCCGCCTGCCAATGCAGGGGACATGGGTTCGAGCCCTAGTCCGGGAAGATCTCACATGCCGCGGAGCAACTGAGCCCGTGTGCCACAACTACTGAGCCTGTGCTCTAGAGCCCGCGAGCCACAATTACTGAGCCTGTGTGCCGCAACTACTGAAGCCCATGCCCCTAGACCCCATGCTTCACAACAAGAGAAGCCACTGCAATGAGAAGCCTATGCACCACAATGAAGACCCAACACAGCCAAAAATACTTTTTAAAAAAAAAGTATGATATCTGGATCACTTATATGTGGAATCTAAAATATGACACAAATGAACCTATCTACAAAACAGAAACAGACTCATAGGCATAGAGAACAGACTTGTGGTTACCAAGGGGTGGTCGGGGAGGGAAGGATTGGGAGTTTGGGGTTGGTAGATGCAAACTATTACATTTAGAATGGATAAACAACAAGGTCCCAATGTATAGCACAGGGAACTATATTCAATATCCTGTGATAAGCCATAATGGAAAAGAATATGAAAAAATAACATATATGTGTATAACTCAGTCACTTTGCTGTACAGCAGAGATTGGCACAGCATTGAAAATCAGCTATACATCAATAAAAAAAATATGGTATCTGGTTACCTTAAATAGTCACCTATTAGCAAGCAGAGACTATTTTTTGATCTGTCATGTGCTTTATTCTGAAAGCTAACATTATAAATCAAATATAATAAGAATTCAGTAAACTCACAATTTTCATTGTCTATTAGGAGAGAAGACTGTAGCTAGCATTTAATTCCATGCTAAACTGCATTAATCCATTGTGCGTGGATTAACGTTATCTTTATCAGAATTAAGCTGCTTTTGGTTAATCAACTAAACATTGCTGTTCAGTCCATCAAGTCTGGAGAGATTTTTGGAAATGGTTGAACGTGAGACTGCATTGTAAGGACCAGAGACACATTCCACTGCTGTTAGAGCCTGTCCTAAATGCAACCCTGTTGAACAGCATCCCCTTGAAGAACTTCCGAAGCCTCCAGGATCATAAGCTTTGGTTGTTATTTCAGTAATGGCAAAGGCGCGTGGGTGGGAAGCTCTGTGGGTAGCCGCCATGTATACAGAATCACACTATGTGTAACTGGAGGGTGTAGTCTCAGATTCCAGCTGCATAAAGTCATGAGCAGACTGAATCTCATGTCGTCAATGGTTGTATTAAAAAGTCTAGGTCTCTGACATGGGACTCCTGCCGCTTTCACCAAAGTGATACTTGCTTCCTGGGGATGATGACATAGAAGGAATTCGAGTGGATATTGAGATCGTTTAAGAATGTTGGTTTTTCTCAGAATGCATATGGCTTTTTAAAATTTTATTGATGTATAGTTGGTTTTCAATGTTGTGTTAATTTCTGCTGTATAGCAAAGTGATTCAGTTATACATACATATACATTATTTTTCATATTCTTTTCCATTATGGTTTATCACAGGATAACTGTGCTATACAGTAGGACCTTGTTGTTTATAGCTTTTATGTCCATTTTCCATTTTCTTGATTCCTACAAGCTACTTTCATTAGGTCAAACACAGTATTTATGCCGTTACTCCTCATGACTGGGAGCCTATTTTCTTAGTTATTGTCTGGCCATCAGATTGGAATTGACATGTAATTTAGTTAAGTAAGCCAAAGATCAGCCTTAGTAATGCTTTAGAGACAGAAATAACTCATATTTACATAAAACATTGTGCAAAATAATTGTGTATTGTGCTTTGCATTGTCTTGTGTCAACTTACCTAAGTTGGAACTAGGTTTCCCAGTATTTTCCATAGTTTTAGGCCAGTGTGGGTCATAAGAAACACCTTGCACGTGATTTGCAAGGTGTAAATAAGCAGCAGCCATATTATTTTTACACTCAGACAGTTGGTGCAGCTTTGCACACATAGTTCTGGATCTGTTGGCTTGTCTTGTCGACATGGGACAACAGCTCAACACCTCCAGCTCCCACCTCTCATCCTTCAGCTCCTACTCCTGGGAAAATGCATGTCTAGCTCCATTATGAAGAGTGCCAGCTCCTTTTGTAGGTTACTCGCATCATTGAAGTTGGAGACTTGGAGCCTATAAGAGACCAACATGGTTTCCAGCTTGTCCTATGTGTTCCAATTTGTCATTGCTCTCCACCATTTCACAACCACCTTTCTTCCTTCCTGATTTCTTGCCCTGCTGCCCTCAGGCCCAGCAAGAGATACAGAAACAACAGCAGAAAGTAAACTACTTAACCAGCTCCCATCATTTTGTGAGATCAAATCTCTACAATATAATCTCCTATTACATGCATAACTTTCTAGTGATTTTGCTTCTCTGATCAAACCATGACTGATACAACTGGGATTTGTTTTGGTGCCCAAGAGTATATAAGCCAGAATTTCTTTCCCTAGAAAAATGTAGCTCACAAGGAGTTACAAACTAAGGACCCATATTGATGCAACTAGTCTGCTAATAGGTGAGCTGGAAGGAAATTTAACAAGAATCTGAACATAAAGAAGAAAATGGCTTACCAATTTTGATGACTTTCAAGATTTCTTTTCCTATATATTTACAATCTTACTGTGTCTGATAATAGTTTTATGGAGGGATAATTCTACTGAATCTATGATAGATACATCCTTTTATAACATAAAATAAGATACAGGCTAGAAAGCCTGGAATAAGCAGTATGCTTTGTCTTTGATTTATGAGCTAAGCTGATGGATTGCATTGGGTGGTAGTCAAAGCTTGGGTTTTGGAATCAAGCCAAACTGGATTCAGACTTTTATTGTTGTGCAACTGCGGGCAGGTCACTTAACCTCTCTGAGCCTTGGGTTTCCCATACATAAAATTCTGCTTATTCTAGAATTGTTGTGAGGGCTAAGTTAAAATAATATATCAAGACCAAACAAGGTCACAGATGAATGCATGACTTGCCATGTATTTCCATGTCCAGTTGTTATCTGTGCATCTTTTTTTTCCAATTTGAAGACGCCCTTGAGGATGTGGTTGCGTCTTTTTCATCATTGTTCCTAGCACTGTGTGGCATTCAATTATAGGCATGTAGTTCATGCTCAGTATTATATGTGAGACAAATGAATGAATGTCCAGAAGCACATCTTTATTGTTGATGCAGCACATCTAGACCTACTGGTTATTTTATCTTCTCTTCTGAGATTCAAAGTAAGTAAAGCTGGTTGCTATGTTTGGAAACTTAGGAGAATTCCATGGATGGATGTCTGAGAAGCACCATTCCTGATATAATGTTTAAGTTAAGGATTTCCTGTTTGCAGATCTTCGAAGCCCTGGCACATGCAGTTATGATTATACACCAGTAGATGTCACTCTCAGAACACACATATGTGCTCAGACCCTCTTTGGGAAGGCAAGGCAGACACTCCACAGATGTTTGCTTCTTTTCCCAGGGTCATGTGAGAAGTAATGTTGGTCTCCAGATGTCACTCATCATAACAGAGCCCTCCACACTGTGTCTTCATCCAAGGGTAAAAACAAAAATTGTGGAATGCTTTGCAAAGCACGCTTTTATCTATAGGAATGGTGTCCATTGATGGATGGAATTTGGAGAATGCCTCTTAGTTAATTAATAGCATTTAAAAATGTTGTTTGGCTGTAATCATAGTTGCCTCTGGGAAGGAAAGTAGGAGATTCAGGCATAGACATGGGAAGAAAACTTACTTTTCACTGTATCTGTTGTTTGTGGTTTTGTTTGTACTTTGTTAATAATGCTAACAAATCACTCATTCAAAAGTAAAGATTAAAGAATAATAATATTTGGCAAAATTTTCATAGTGTACTCTTTCTTCTTTTGAATTGTTTGTCCTATTACTTACTAAGGACATTTCTGTCGTGAAAAAAAAACCACTGATAATGTTCTCTGCAATGTTTCTTATTTCTTTTCCTCAAACTGGTCTCTCATTCAGACGTTAATTCACATTCATTTATTTAAATTTTTATTATGCACGTAACTATGTGTTACCTGTTGGACAAATGCTAAGGTACACTGGCATATAGAAAAAACCACAAGATCTTAAAAGAGAACTCTAACAAGAATTAGAGTTGAAGAAACACATCGGCTGTAAAATTATCCTTGTCTGGTTTATAGTTTATAGGTAGATTTACAAATAGGTAAGTTTACCATAAAATGTACAGCTTATAATTTTATAAGAGTAAAAATGTATTTCAAAGTTGACAAAATCAAATGTTTTCCACCTGGGAGTGTAAATTGGTATGTGTTCTCAGAACAATTTGGAGATTTTCTCCGTAACCTCAGGCGTTATCATGATTTTTGACACAGCAATTCCACTTATAGAAATCATTCTTAGGTGACAAAGATATACTTTAAAAGTATGTAAAAGAAACAACTATTTCTGATGAAGAAAAATCAGAAGGAAGAAGGAAGAAGTATAGTAATCACACCTTAGCAGAAAAAAGCAGCAGGATGCAGCAGTTGACAAAGCATAAATGCAAAGTTGCCTCAAAAAATCCAACCATCCCTTCCCCACTGGGTTGCTTTGTGTCACTTGTGCCCTATGTAAAGTCCCAGATAGGAGGATGGCAAGAGGTGAGTCCTTTTTACTTTGACTTTTGGGGGAAGGACTGAATAAGGTACTGTGTGTACCAGCAGTACTACACACGATGCCAGATACCCCACCAGATAGGCAGAGGTGTGTTTTCGGCAAAAAACTGACACAAGTCCACATGGTTAGCTTGGGGCAATGGAACTTCTCCAGATCTAATTGGTTTCGGTTCTGTCTATTGATAAGATTAAACTTCAGGTTGAAGAAGATAGAACATCGTCAGGATGACACTACAGTGTAAGCATGGGTTGAGATTCACCTGGCTGCCTTCAATGAGTTCCAGTCTCTAGAACTGGAAGATTAAATCCTAGGCTACTGACACAACTGGCAAATGAAATCATCAAGTTGGCTTCAGAGATCTCTGTCCCACTGTGAAGAAGTAGAGAGATGCTGAAAAGCTGAACATAAGCAAAGATTGTTTTGATTTTCCAAAGGGTAAATATACTGACCATGTTAGGCCTTTGAGCTGAGGAGTGAAGCCCCTTAATTCTACTTCACATCAGGGTACAGTTGGATGACGTCAGGTGCAGGCTTCTCCTTGTGTGCCCCATATTAGTCTCCCAGGGCTGCTATAAGAAAGGACCACAAACTGGGTGACAAAACAACAGGAATTCATTCTTTCACAGTTCTGGAGGCTTGCAGTCCCAAATCCGGGTGTCGAAAGGGCTCTAAAACCTGTAGGGGAGGACATTTCCTTGCCTCTTCCTGGCTACTGTTGGTGGCTGTCAATCCTTTTTGTTCATTGACTTGCAGCTGTATCACTCCAATCTCTGCCTCTGTCATCCTTTGACATTCTCCCTGTGTGTCTGTCTCTTCACATGGCACTTTCCTCTTCTTATAAAAACACCAGTCACCAGATTAGAGCCCACCCTAATGACCTCATTTTAACTTGATTGCATCTGCAAAACCCCTATTTTCAAATAAGGTCACTTTCACAGGTACAAAGAGTTAAGACTTCAACATTATATTTTTGAGGGACAAAATTCAATCTGCAACAAGCACCCTATTTCTTCTTTTTCTTTATCTCTTTCTTACTTTATTCTGCTCCATATTTTATAGTCTATTTCTTATTCTATTCTATATTATATGTCCACACCCACAACTCCTACTACCTCCAAACTCTTTCCCATATTTTTATTAGGATTATTTCCATTTTCCATACTCAGGTGACTAAGGCAAATTTTGATTTATAAGTGTAACCAAAAATGAAAAGGTTGGGAAATGCCCTATTGAGTGGCATCCAGCTTAAGGTAGGACCTAAACAACTTGACCTTACCCATAGCAGTCATCCTTTCTGCCCTCGGCTTTCTCACGTGTAAAATGACCTCTAAACTTGCCAGCTTGAAAAGTAATAGTATGTGTGAACAAACTGTGGTAGCCAGCATTTCTGAAACAGAGGTCTTTGATTAGGGACAGAGATTAGGACAGCCTGAAACAAGCCCTACTCTTTGGCCTACTGGGATCTGCAGATAAACTGCCTCCTTATTTGGTACATCCTCATTTCTCTATTGGAGCAGATGTATCAACAATCGTTCTCTTGTTGTTTTTGGCTCACACCTCAAGCTTTCCTCAAAACCAACATCTGAAGCAACCTGCAACAGAATGGAAGAACTGCGGAAGCAGCAGTTTGAAAGAGCCTACCAGGCCAACAGTCAAGTTCAGTCTGTAGGTCTGGTCATTGTTTCTGTTGCATATCAAAGATGCCTATTTTTCATCTCCATACCATGTTGCCAAAGAGGTAATAATAATGAAGTGTGATACTGTGAAGCAACAGCCCTATATCAAATGCGTGTCCTTCTTTGATCCAACTGAGCCAGATGATAGTGATTTTGCTGTCAAGAGAGCAATGACAAAAGGCCAGCCAGTGCTGCAACATTTTAGCTGAGTGTGTGTCAATTGAGGACAGATGCGTGTGCCTGTTCTAACTGGAGGCTAAGGAAGCTCAGCTTCGTTTGCTCAGAAACCAGATGTAGCCATTGGTACTCAAAAGTCAGTGTATAGAAACGAAGCTCCTGAGGTGTGAGAAAGATTAAAGTGTCTCCATTTTTTTACCTTTTGTCTGTGGAATAATACCCTGAAGGCAGGTAGCTGAGTGGATCGATAGAAGCATTACTTCTTGTTCATTCTCATCTGTTTTGAATGATAGTTTTTGTGCTATGAGGCAATAAAGCATTCTCTCTGTCTCTCAATATATTCTCTCTCTCTCTCTCTCTCCTTCCCCCCGCTCCACGTATACTTCTACTTTTTTGGAGAACCATTTTCCTAGAGTGCAATCAGATATTTTGTGTTGTGGTTTATTTCACAATTAAAAACTGCAAACAGGATGGAACACTACTTAGCTTGATAATGTCAATTTAATAAATTTTATCCTTGCTTTTAATCTTACTTGATAACAAGTACTTTGGAATTTTGCCTGCCTATTGTAATGGCTTTCCAAATGCTGCCGAAGTGCTCTATTTCCTTCTATAATTTTCCACAATTGTTGGTACCTTTGACCTCACACCAGGGATAAGAATTATCATGAAGACAAACACCCCATGTATCAGCTGCAGCAAGGATGCTGTTTACCTTTTAATGACCAGATTCAGGCTTTTCCAGGGAAGCAGTGGTTGGGCAACCTCAAAATTTTGAGGGAACCGCATTTCTAAGACAGAGAGTACTGGTCTTCTGGTGCCAGTAATTCCACCTTTGACTTCCCGTCCTCCTTGCTAAGTATCTGGTACATCTCATTTAAGAAAGACAAGACTAAAACTCGTTCGACTTCACCACCTAGAATAAGGGCATTCACTCTTGCTTTATGGAAAATAAATGAACTTTAGCAAAGGATGAAACAATCCATTCCTAAATTTCCTCTTGTTAACATGCCTCAGTTTGGGACAAGGACCAACTTCCCAGGGTGGGTTTCATTGAGTCTAGCCTTTCTGGGTCTCTCAAAACATTCTGTTTAACATTACTCTGGAAATAAAGTCAAAACTCCTTAAAGGGCTTTATGGGACCATTCATATTTTGGCATCTGCTTAATTCTCCAGCCTTTTAGCCACACTGAACTACTCACTCACCTCTGAGCCTCTACAAAACTGATGATCTCTTTAGAAAATGGCCTTTATCCACTGACTCACTATAATCTAGGAATAAATTACAGTCCCTACCTCAAGGGATTATTAAAGTATTCATTAACCAATTTAGGTAATATATGTAACTCATGTAGAACTGTGTCTGGCTTAATAAGGGTTAGCTAACGTTGCTGTGATTCAGATTTTCGCCTAGCTGTTACATTCTTCGGGGACCACTTCGTCCTGGTTTAATGACCCTGCATGTGCCCTAATTGTTTTCTGTGATTATCACTTTCATATCACTTATCATGCAGTATTTTCATGTGGGAAAGACGTCTATGCTGAGATGAGGTAGCACAGTCCTATGTGTGGTATTTAATACTGTCACCACAGAGTAATTATACTTCATCTCTTTTTACTCTCTCCTGTATTCAATAGTCAAGTCACTTAAAGAATGCCCCTTAAATTCCCAAACTACTAACCTTCAAAGATACCACATAAAAAGTTTTGCTTTCAAAGGAGGACAAGATGAAAGCCATATCTGTGTAACATCCTCTTCCTTTCCTACTGGGTCCAGAGAACTTCTTTCACATGCTCATTCTCTACGGTGACTCCAGGAAGCTGTTTTATTTCCTTGGAACGTGACATACTCTCTTTTACCAAGTTTCTCTATCCCAAAAGGATAGGCTGCTTTACGGAGTTCAACCTCTGTCATGGATCTATTTCCAGTCCTACATCACACTTGATACATATTCTGATGTATGTAGTACACAGGCAGGCACATATGTCTCATCACACATCTTTTACTACTGCTTCTAAGGCTATTGTCCATATCCTGGGAATGCCATAGGATATACACAAAACCTTGCCCTGTTGGTAGCTGTGATCATTTGGCATTAGGAAATCACTGTTTTTCCAGCCCTGTGCTTACTGGGAGTCTGAGCCTTGACTGTGCCTCATCACACAAGAGAAACCCAGGAGAAAGATGAAGCATTCATCCACCCTTCTGAATGCTTTCAGATATTGGGGAGTGAGGTTTTGTGTAGACCAAACATCTGGGAAAATGACTGATTTTTCATTTGCCATCCAGATGGTTCTATGTTCTGGCCAATTTCTTTCATCTCATTTGGTCTCCTTGACATCAAGACAGCTAATCCATTTAGTAACCACTCTTCTCCACCTCTCACTAAATACTTCATTTGGTCTTACTCTGTACTCCCAAGCTCCTGCTTGTTCCACTTAATTGTTAACTCTTTAAACAGTTCTGATACTGTAATCTACATGGAAGTGAGTGTGAAGCATGAAGTGAATATAATATGGCATGGCAGAAAATTGGCAGCTTTAATCCCATTAGCCATAAGTTCAGGGACCTTTGATTTTGGAGACAAAGACGCCATCCTAAAGAGTTTCTGAGCAGCTTTCAAGGATCTTTAAGTTAATGCTTAATATAGTTTTTTTCCTTCCACCTAAAACCAGGCAAATCAGTAAACTTTCCCTACTGGGCTTCCCTGGTGCCGCAGTGGTTAAGAATCCGCCTGCCAGTGCAGGGGACACGGGTTCGAGCCCTGGTCTGGGAAGATCCCATGTGCCACAGAGCAACAAAGCACGTGTGCCACAACTACTGAAGTCCGTGCACCTAGAGCCTGTGCTCCGCAACAAGAGAAGCCACCACAGTGAGAAGCCCATGCACTGCAACAAAGAGTAGCCCCTGCTCGCTGCATCTAGAGAAAACCTGCATGCCACAACTAAGACCCGATGCAGCCAAAAATAAATAAATAAAATTAAAAAAACAAAACAAAAACTTTCCTTACTGACCACAGTGGGGTTAGGCATATGTACATTCACCCATACATTTATCAAAAGTTCATCAATCTTACTATATGCTGTGCTGAGTGCAGGAGATATATTTATTAAAAAATGTATTAGTATGCACTTACAAGAACTGTGTAAACAGATAATTACCATATAGTATCATTATGGACTGAATTATGTCCCCTCATATTCATTTATCAAAGTCCTAACCCCCAATACCTCAGAGTGTGACTGTACTAGGAGAGAGGGCCTTTATTTTTTTATTTTATTTTTTTAATTTATTTATTTATTTATTTATTTTTGGCTGCGTTGGGTGTTCATTGCTGCACGCTGGCTTTCTTTAGTTGTGGTGAGCGGGGGCTACTCTTCGTTGTGGTGCACAGGCTTCTAACTGCGGTGGCTTCTCTTGTTGTGGAACACGGGCTCAAGGCACATGGGCTTCAGTAGTTGTGGCACGTGGGCTCAGTAGTTGTGGCTCGCAGGCTCTAGAGCGCAGGCTCAGTAGCTGTGGCTCACGGGCTTAGTTGCTCCACGGCATGTGGGATCTTCCCAGACCAGGGCTCGAATCCGTGTCCCCTGCATTGGCAGGCGGATTCTCAACCACTGTGCCACAAGGGAAGTCCTGAGAGGGCCTTTGAAAAGGTGATTGAGTTAAAATGAGGCCAGTAGAGCAGACCTTAATCCAATCTGACTGGTGTCCTTATAACATGCATTTTGAACACACAGAAACAACAGGGCATGTGTGCACAGAACAATAACCACGTGAAGAAGCCAGGATGTCAATGATTTTTTTCACATTTAAAAATGTATACTATAAGAAGTATAAAGTATATAAACAATTAGGTAAACTCGTGGAGAAGCTGACCAAGATACATGAATTAAGAGATACAAGTGGCCATCCAAATTTTCTATATTTCTTTTTTTTTCTTTTACAGAATATTTGTTAAACTTGCTTCATGTACAATTTCTCATTTTTCACTTTGGAAGTTCTTTATTGTAAAGACAATTCTTTCGTCTGATGACAAAAAACAGCCACCTTGTCAGTGATTATACTGGACCTCTATGGTGGAGTTAAGGAGTGACACATTTAATGGAAGGAACAGAAGGGTTAAAAGCTTGGGCTTCTATTTGGTGTGTTCTCTTTCTTTCTTTGAACTTTCTCCCTTGGGATTCACAGTCTCTCCTGAATTCTATAGTCTATCTCCCATGCATCTATGGGAGCTACCCCTTCCCTGGAAATGCCCAGGAAAAAGAAGCCCAAAATATCCCTTAGTCTGATTTTGGTGAGGTCCTTGGACCTACTCATAGTGTAAACAAGTGTTCCAGTTCAAGAAGGGCCTATAGTGTCATCTTAACTTTGTATATCTCTCCATGTAAACCGACTGTAATTGGGTGGCAAATGGTTGAGAATCATGGTTGTTGGCTTAATACCAACTCTACATCACGAGCAAGTATTACTGCAGGTTCCAAGGTGGGAGACAAATCCTAGTAGAGGTGATTCTGCTACTGAGTGCAGACTGATGTGAAAGGAGGGAGAAACCTACAAAGATGGAAGTAAGCTGATGCAACTAAGATGTCTCATGGCCAGCATGAGGCTTGAGGTGGTAGAAATGAGGAGGGAGGAGCTCATCCAGAAACTTCTGTGAAGAACTTCCAAATTCCCAGGCTGTTCCTCTGAGAATAGAGAATTTGAAACAGAATCTTGGCAGAGGACTGTGATTGGGAAACTACATTTGTTCTGACCAGTTACATGTTCTACTGCTGCCCCAGCTTGGCAGTGAGCTTTCTGACTCAGTGGAGAGGTGAATACACACTGAAAACTTGGCTTCAGCTTCTCCCCTCCAAGGACCCCTGCGACGCTGCAGTTAATCAAGGGTCACTTGACATTTTGCAAATGTGTTTTATATACCTGGGCAAGTCTGTTGATACATTCTTTCAGTGTCCCTACAGAGTTGGAACAACCTGCAGCCAAAGGGGCATGTCAGGCGTTGTCTCCACACATGGAACCGCTTTACTGGGTAGCCTGGGCCAGAGCACGATGAGCTCCATCCTGCTGTCTGTCTCGGAGGTGCAGGAAACTGGGAACATCAGGATAGTGTGGATTACAAGCTTGAAATCAGGCCGTCTGGGAGCTGAAAACGAATAGGATAGAACAAAGTGGCTCAGGGTGCAAGGGTAGCCTCCTAGCACCAGAAAATCACGTAGACTTTGTCCCATTGGATCAAAGTCCATTATTATCATTGGGAACATTCTTAGAGTGGCAAAAACAGAGGGCTTCTCCTTGGGCTTAAGCGAAATAACACCCCTCCTCTAACACACACACATCCACCTATGGGCACATTATTACTCTGTGAAATCGAGTAAGAATGGTCATTAGTCGTGATGAGAAAAACAAGTCTCAACAGGAGAGGGAGATAAAACAAAATGCCTTCTTGACCAATTTTTCCTTGAGAATAGTGAGTAGGTAGTTTGTGTGTTGGTTGAATGAATGTAAAATCGTGGGAAGTCTTTAACTTTTTAAAGGCAGCTGGTGGAGTCAATACTTCTTCCTTTTCACAGTCTTCCTACTAGGCTTCATCCTCCTTCTTCCCCATCAACACCCATGCTACCTTACTATCCTCTACCCACTCAAAGCAACAAAAGCAGAGGATCCCAGGCAATCTCATTCTCTTGCAGAAAGACTTCTTCAACCTGTAACTCTTTGTATCTTTAGTTGCCTACATAGTTCCTGGCATAGAATAATAAATGCCAATATGATAATCATAGCTAACAAGAAACACTGTGCTATGGGCTTAATAGGAAATGTATCTATTGATTCTGAAAAAGTAGAAGCAGGTATTATTATTATTATTATTATTGAATTTTTAAATTTAATTTTATTCATTTTTTTATACAGCAGATTCTTATTAGTCATCAATTTTATACACATCAGTGTATACATGTCAATCCCAATCGTCCAATTCAGCACACCACCATCCCCACACCCCCATGGTTTTCCCCCCTTGGTGTCCATATGTTTGTTCTCTACATCTGTGTCTCAACTTCTGCCCTGGAAACTGGTTCATCTGTACCATTTTTCTAGGTTCCACATACATGCCATAATATACAATATTTGTTTTTCTCTTTCTGACTTACTTCACTCTGTATGACAGTCTCTAGATCCATCCACGTCTCAACAAATGACCCAATTTCGTTCCTTTTTATGGCTGAGTAATATTCCATTGTATATATGTACCACATCTTCTTTATCCATTCTTCTGTCGATGGGCATTTAGGTTGCTTCCATGACCTGGCTACTGTAAATAGTGCTGCAATGAACATTGGGGTGCATGTGTCTTTTTGAATTATGGTTTTCTCCGGGTATATGCCCAGTGGTGGGATTGCTGGATCATATGGTAATTTTACTTTTAGTTTTTTAAGGAACCTCCATACTGTTCTCCATAGTGGCTGTATCAATTTACATTTCCACCAACAGTGCAAGAGGGTTCCCTTTTTCCACACCCTCTCCAGCATTTGTTGTTTGTAGATTTTCTGATGATGCCCATTCTAACAGGAGTGAGGTGATACCTCACTGTAGTTTTGACTTGCATTTCTCTAATAATGAGTGATGTTGAGCAGCTTTTCATCTGCTTCTAGGCCATCTGTATGTCTTCTTTGGAGAAATGTCTATTTAGGTCTTCTGCCCATTTTTGGATTGGGTTCTTTGTCTCTTTAACATTGAGCTGCATGAGCTGTTTATATATTTTGGAGATTAATCCTTTGTCCGTTGATTCATTTGCAAATATTTTCTCCCATTCTGAGGGTTGTCTTTTCGTCTTGTTTATGGTTTCCTTTGCTGTGCAAAAGCTTTGAAGTTTCATTAGGTCCCATTTGTTTATTTTTGTTTTTATTTCCATTACTCTAGGAGGTGGATCAAAAAAGATCTTGCTGTGATTTATGTCAAAGAGTGTTCTTCCTATGTTTCCCTCTAAGAGTTTTATAGTGTCCGGTCTTACATTCAGGTCTCAAATCCATTTTGAGTTATTTTTGTGTATGATGCCAGGGAGTGTTCTAATTTCATTCTTTTACATGTTGCTGTCCAGTTTTCCCAGCACCACTTATTGAAGAGGCTGTCTTTTCTCCATTGTATATCCTTGCCTCCTTTGTCATAGATTAGTGGACCATAGGTGCGTGAGTTTATCTCTGGGCTTTCTATCTTGTTCCATTGATCTATATTAATGTTTTTGTGCCAGTACCATATTGTCTTGATTACTGTAGCTTTGTAGTATAGTCTGAAGTCAGGGAGTTTGATTCCTCCAGCTCCGTTTTTTTCCCTCAAGACTGCTTTGGCTATTCGGGGTCTTTTGTGTCTCCATACAAATTTTAAGATTTTTTTGTTCTAGTTCCTTAAAAAATGCCATTGGAAATTTGATAGGGATTGCATTGAATCTGTAGATTGCTTTGGGTAGTATAGTCATTTTCACAATATAGATTCTTCCAGTGCAAGAACATGGTATATCTCTCCATCTGTTGGTATCATCATTTTTTAAAAATTAATTAATTAATTAATTAATTTTTGGCTGTGTTGGGTCTTTGTTTCTGTGCGAGGGCTTTCTCTAGTTGCGGCAAGCGGGGGCCACTGTTCATCGCGGTGCGCAGGCTTCTCACTATCGTGGCCTCTCTTGCTGGGAGCACAGGCTCCAGACGCGCAGGCTCAGTCGTTGTGGCTCACGGGCCTAGTCGCTCTGCGGCAAGTGGGATCCTCCCAGACCAGGGCTCAAACCCGTGTCCCCTGCATTGGCAGGCAGATTCTCAACCACTGCACCACCAGGGAAGCCCTGTTGGTATCATCTTTAATTTCTTACATCAGGGTCTTAAAGTTTTCTGCATACAGGTCTTTTGTCTCCCTAGGTAGGTTTATTCCTAGGTATTTTATTCTTTTTGTTGCAATGGTAAATGAGAGTGTTTCTTTAATTTCTCTTTCAGATTTTTCATCATTAGTGTATAGGAGTGCAAGAGATTTCTGTGCATTAATTTTGTATCCTGCAATTTTACCAAATTCATTGATTAGCTCTAGTAGTTTTCTGGTGACATTTTTAGGATTCTCTCTATATAGTATCATGTCATCTGCAAACAGTGACAGTTTTACTTCTTCTTTTCCAATTTGTATTCCTTTTATTTCTTTTTCTTCTCTGATTGCCGTGACTAGGACTTCCAAAATTATGTTGAATAATACTGGTGAGAGTGGATATCCTTGTCTTGTTCCTGATCTTCGAGGAAATGCTATCACTTTCTCACCATTGAGAATGATGTTTGCTTTGGCTTTGTCATATATGGCCTTTATTATCTTGAGGTAGGTTCCCTCTATACCCACTTTCTGGAGAGTTTTTATCATAAATGGGTGTTGAATTTTGTCAAAAGCTTTTTCTACATCTATTGAGATGATCATATGGTTTTTCTTCTTCAATTTGTTACTATTGTGTATCACATTGATTGATTTGCGTATATTGAAAAATCCTTGCATCACTGGGATAGATCCCACTTTATCAGGGTGTATGATCCTTTTAATGTGTTGTTGGATTCTGTTTGCTAGTATTTTATTGAGGATATTTGCGTCTATATTCGTGAGTGATATTGGTCTGTAATTTTCTTTTTTAGTAGTAAGTTTGTCTGGTTTTGGTGTCAGGGTGATGGTGGCCTCATAGAATGAGTTTGGGTGTATTCCTTCCTCTGCAATTTTGTGGAAGTGTTTGAGAAGCATGGGTGTTAGCTCTTCTCTAAATGTTTGATAGAATTCGCCTGTGAAGCCATCTGGTCCTGGACTTTGGTTTGTTGGAAGATTTTTAATCACAGTTTCAATTTCATTACTTGTGATTGGTCTGTTCATATTTTCTATTTCTTCCTGGTTCAGTCTTGGAAGGTTATACCTATCTAAGAATTTGTCCATTTCTTCCAGGTTGTCCATTTTATTGGCATAGAGTTGCTCATAGTAGTCTCCTATGACGCTTTGTATTTCTACGATGTCTGTTGTAACTTCTCCTTTTTCATTTCTAATTTTATTGATTTGAGTCCTCTCCCTCTTTTTCTTGATAAGTCTGGCTAATGGTTTATCAATTTTGTTTATCTTCTCAAAGAACCAGCTTTTAGTTTTATTGATCTTTGCTATTGTTTTCTTTGTTTCTATTTCATTTATTTCCACTCTGATCTTTATGATTTCTTTCCTTCTGCTAACTTTGGGTTTTGTTTGTTCTTCTTTCTCTAGTTCCTTTAGGTGTAAGTTTAGATTGTTTACTTGAGGTTTTTCTTGTTTCTTGCGGTAGGCTTGTATAGCTATAAACTTCCCTCTTAGAACTGCTTTTGCTGCATCCCATAAGTTTCGGATCATCATGTTTTCATTGTCATTTGTCTCTAGGTATTTTTTGATTTCCTCTTTGATTTCTTCAGTGATCTTTTGGTTATTTAGTAACGTATTGTTTAGCCTCCATGTGTTTGTGTTTTTTACTTTTTTTTCCCTGTAATTGATTTCTAATCTCATAGCGTTGTGGTCAGAAAAGATGCTTGTTATGATTTCAATTTTCTTAAATTTACTGAGGCTTGATTTGAGACTCAAGATGTGATCTATCCTGGAGAATGTTGCGTGCACACTTGAGAAGAAAGTGTAATCTGCTGTTTTTGGATGGAATGTCTTATAACTATCAATTAAATCTATCTGCCTATGTTGGGTGCATATATATTTATAACTGTTATATCTTCTTCTAGGATTGATCCCTTGATCATCATGTAGTGTCCGTCTTTGTCTCTTGTAACATTCTTTATTTTAAAGTCTATTTTATCTGATGATATGAGTATAGCTACTCCAGCTTTCTTTTGATTTCCATTTGCATGGAATATCTTTTTCCATCCCCTCACTTTCAGTCTGTATGTGTCCCTAGGTCTGAAGTGGGTCTCTTGTAGACAACATAGATATGGGTCTTGTTTTTGTATCCATTCAGCAAGCCTGTGTCTTTTGGTTGGAGCATTTAATACATTCACGTTTAAGGTAATTATCGATATGTATGTTCCTATGACCATTTTCTCAATTGTTTTGGGTTTGTTTTTTAGGTCCGTTTCTTCTCTTGTGTTTCCCATTTAGAGAAGTTCCTTTAGCATTTGTTGTAGAGCTGGTTTGGTGGTGCTGAATTCTCTTAGCTTTTGCTTGTCTGTAAACCTTTTGATTTCTCCTTCAAATCTGAATGAGATCCTTGCTGGGTAGAGTAATCTTGGTTGTAGTTTCTTCCCTTTCATCACTTTAAGTTTATCATGCCACTCCATTCTGGCTTGGAGAGTTTCTGCTGAGAAATCAGCTGTTAACCTTATGAGAGTTCCCTTGTATATTATTTGTTATTTTTCCCTTGCTGCTTTTAATAATTTTTCTTTGTCTTTAATTTTTGCCAATTTGATTACTATGTGTCTCGGCGTGTTTCTCCTTGTGTTTATCCTGTATGGGACTCTCTGCGCTTCCTGGACTTGGGTGGCTATTTCCTTTCCCATGTTAGGGAAGTTTTCGACTAAAATCTCTTCAAATATTTTCTCTGGTCCTTTCTCTCTCTCTTCTCCTTTTGGGACCTCTATAATGTGAATGTTGTTGCATTTAATGTTGTCCCAGAGGTCTCTTAAGCTGTCTTCAATTCTTTTCATTTTTTTTTCTTTAGTCTGTTCCGCAGCAGTGAATTCCATCATTTTGTCTTCCAGGTCACTTATCCGTTCTTCTGCCTCAGTTATTCTGCTATTGATTCCTTCTAGTGTAGTTTTCATTTCAGTTATTGTGTTGTTCATCTCTGTTTTTTTGTCCTTTAATTCTTCTAGGTCTTTGTTAAACGTTTCTTGTATCTTCTCGATCTTTGCCTCCATTGTTTTTCCGAGGTCCTGGATCATCTTCACTATCATTATTCTGAATTCTTTTTCTGGAAGGTTGCCTATCTGCACTTCATTTAGTTGTGTTTCTGGGGTTTTATCTTGTTCCTTCATCTGGTACCTAGCCCTCTGCCTTTTCATCTTGTCTATCTTTCTGTGAATGTGGTTTTTGTTCCACAGGTTGCAGGATTGTAGTTCTTCTTGCTTCTGCTGTCTGCCTTCTGGTGGATGAGGCTATCTTGAAGCAGGTATTATTAATACCCCCATTTTAAAGATGAGGAAATTGAAGTTTAGAGACATAAACTTGTCCAAGATTATGCTGTGGGAAATAGAACTAGAGGTGAATTCGGGTCATCTGACTCCAGTATCTATTTTGCAACCATTTTTCTATGATACAGGAATAATTTTCATCCCCCAAATTTATCTATAGCTTTAATATAATCTCTACCAAAATCTCACAGGCTCTTTTGAAGAAATTGACAAGCTGATACTAAAATTTATGTGCAAATGCAAGGGACCCAATATAGCTAAAATATTCTTGAAAAGGAACAAAAAATTAGAGGACTTGCACTTCCTGTTTACAAAACTTACTATAAAGTGTCAGTAATCAATTTTTGGTCAACTAATTTTTGACAGTAATACCAGGGCAATTCAATGGGAAAGAGGAGCTTATTCAAAAATGGTGCTGGGACAACTGGATATCCTTAGACAACAAGATGAATTTAGATCTTTACCTCATAGCATACACAAAATTAAATCACTTTTTCATAAACCTAAATGTAAGATCTAAAAATCTAAAGTTTCAGAAGAAAACATAGGAGAAAATTTTTGAGACCTTAGTTTAGACAAAGATTTCTCAGCTACAGCACTAAATGCATGATCCATTAAGAAAAAATTAATAAATTGAACTTCACAAAAAATAGCATTTTTGCACTTCAAAAGACAGTATTTAAAAAAATGAAAAGATAAGCGACAGACTGGGAAAAATATTTCCAAATCAGATATCTAACATATATAAAGAACTCCTGCAATACATTAATTAGACAACCCAATTTAAAATGGGCAAAATATTTGAATAGATATCTTGCCAAAGAAGATATCCAAGTAACAAATAAGCACATGAAAAAAATGCTCATAATTCGTTGGGAAAGGCAAATTAAAATGAGATACTACAAAAGGATTTCTGGACCCATCTCCAAGGTATGTTCATGGAGGCATCCCTACACCAACAAGCAGTACTTGGACTCCAGCAGGGTGTCTGAGAATTCAATTCAATTCTATATACCTGGGAGATTGATTCAAGATGGTGGAGTAGAAGGATGTGTGCTCACTCCCTCTTGTGAGAGCAATAGAATCACAACTAACTGCTTAACAATCATTGACAGGAAGACACTGGAACGCACCAAAAAAGAAACCCAATATCCAAAGACAAAGGAGAAGCCACATTGAAACAGTAGGAGGGGTGCAATCACAATAAAATCAAATCCCATAACTGCTGAGTGGGTGACTCACAAACTGGAGAACAATTATACCACAGAACTCCACCCAATGGAGTGAAGGTTCTGAGCCCCATATCAGGCTTCCCAACCTGGGGGTCTGGCAACAGGAGGAAGAATTCCCAGAGAATCAGACTTTGAAGGCTAGTGGGATTTGATTGCAGGACTTTGACAGGACTAGGGGAAACAGAGACTCCGCTCCTGGAGGACACACACAAAGTAGTGTGCGCACCAGGACCCCAGGGGAAGGAGCAGTGACCCCATAGGAAACTGCACCAGACCTACCTGCTAGTGGTGGAAGGTCTCCTGCAGAGGCAGGGGAAAGCTGTGGCTCACCGTGGGGACAAAGACACTGGCAGCAGAAGTTCTCAGAAGTACTCTTTGGTGTGAGCGCTCCTGGAGTCCACCATTAGCCCCACCAAAGAGTCTCTAGGCTCCAGTTCTGGGTTGCCTCAGACCAAACAACCAACAGGGTGGGAACTCAGTCCCACCCATCAGCAGGTGAGCTATTAAAGTTTTACTGAGGTCTGCCCACCAGAGCAACACCCAGCTCTAGCCACCACCAGTCCCTCCCATCAGGAAGCTTGCACAAGCCTCTTAGATAGCCTCATCCACCAGAGGACAGACAGCAGAAGCAAAAAGAACTACAGTCCTGCAGCCTGTGGAATGAAAATCACATTCACAGAAAGATAGACAAAATGAAAAGGCATAGGACTATATACCAGATGAAGGAACAAGATAGAACCCCAGAAAAACAATTAAATGAAGTGGAGATAGGCAACCTTCCAGAAAAAGAATTCAGAACAATGATAGTAAAGATGAACCAGGACCTCAGAAAAAAAATTCAGAATAATGAGAGTGAAGATGATCCAGGACCTCAGAAAAAGAATGGGGACAAAGACTGAGAAGATGCAAGAAACGTTTAAAAAAGACCCAGAAGAATTAAAGAACAAACACCTAGAAGAATTAAAGAACAAACAAACAAAGATGAACAATACAATAAATGAAATGAAAAATACAATAGAAGAAATCAATAGCAGGATAACTGAGGCAGAAGAACAGTAAGTGACCTGGAAGTCAGAATGGTGGAAATCACTGGCATGGAACAGAATAAAGAAAAAAGAATGAAAAGAAGTGAAGACAGCCTAAGAGACCTCTGGAACAATATTAAATGCACCAACATTCGCATTATAGTGGTCCCAGAAGGAGTAGAGAGAGAGAAATTACCCGAGAAAATATTTGAAGAGATTTTAGTCAAAAACTTCCCTAACATGGGAAAGGAAATAGCCACCCAAGTCCAGGAAGCACAGAGAGTCCCATACAGGATAAACCCAAGGAGAAACACTCTGAGACACATAGTAATCAAATTGACAAGAATTAAAGACAAAGAAAAATTATTAAAAGCAACAAGGGAAAAACAACAAACAGCATACAAGGGAACTCCCATAAGGTTAACAGCTTATTTCTCAGCAGAACTCTACAAGCCAGAAGGGAGTAGCACATTGTTTTTAAAGTGATGAAAGGGAAGAAACTACAACCAAGATTGCTCTACCCAAAAATGATATTCACATTCGACGGAGAAATCAAAAGCTTTACAGACAAGCGGGAGCTAAGAGAATACAGCACCACCAAACCAGCTCTAGAACAAATGCTAAAGGAACTTCTCTAAGTGGGAAACACAAGAGAAGAAAAAGACCTACAAAAACAAACCCAAAACAATTAAGAAAATGGTCATAGGAACATACATATCAATAATCACCTTAAATGTGAATGGATTAAATTCTCCAACCAAAAGACACAGTCTCATTGAATGGATACAAAAACAAGACCCATATATATGCTGTCTACAAGAGACCCACTTCAGATCTAGGGACACATACAGACTGAAAGTGAGGATATGGAAAAAGATAGTCCATGCAAATGGAAATCAAAAGAAACCTGGAGTAACAATACTCATGTCAGATAAAATAGACTTTAAAATAAAGAATGTTACAAGAGACAAGGAAGGACACTATATAATGATCAAGGGATCAATCCAAGAAGAATATATAACAATTATAAATATATATGCACCCAACATAGGAGCACCTCAATACATAAGGCAACTGCTAACAGCTATAAAAGAGGAAATTGACAGTAACACAGTAAAAGTGGGTGAGTTTAACAGCTCACTTACAACAATGGACAGATCATCCAAACAGAAAATTAATAAGGAAACAGAAGCTTTAAATGACATAATAGACCAGATAGATTTAATTGATATTTATAGGACATTCCATCTGAAAACAGCAAATTACACATTCTTCTCAAGTGTGCATGGAACATTCTCCAGGATAGATCACATCTTGGGTCAGGAATCAAGCCTCAGTAAATTTAAGAAAATTGAAATCATATCAAGCATCTTTTCTGACCACAATGCTATGAGATTAGAAATCAATTACAGGGAAAAAATGTAAAAAACACAAACACATGGAGGCTAAACAATATGTTACTAAATAACCAAGAGGTCACTGAAGAAATCAAAGAGGAAATCAAAAAATACCTAGAGACAAATGACAATGAAAACACAACGATACAAAACCTATGGGATGAAGAAAAAGCATTTCTAAGACGGAAGGTTATAGCAATACAATCCTACCTCAAGAAACAAGAAAAATCTCAAAAAAACAATCTATCCTTACACCTGAAGGAACTAGAGAAAGAAGAACAAAGAAAACACAAAGTTAGCAGAAGGAAAGAAATCATAAAGATCAGAGCAGAAATAAATGAAATAGAAACAAAGAGAATGAAGCAAAGGTCAATAAATCTAAAAGCTGGTTCTTTGAGAAGATAAACAAAATTGATAAACCTTTAGCCAGTCTCATCAAGAAAAAGAGCGAGAGGACTCAAATCAATAAAACCCTGATGGCACAGTGGTTAAGAATCTGCCTGCCAATGCCGAGGACACGGGTTTGATCCCTGGTCCAGGAAGATCCCACATGCCACAGAGCAACTAAGCCCGTGTGCCATAAATAATGAGCCTGTGCTCTATAGCCCGTGAGCCACAACTATTGAGCCTGTGTGCCACAACTACCGAAGCCTACATGGCTAGAGCCTGTGCTCTGAAACAAGAGAAACCACCACAATGAGAAGCCCATGTACCACAACAAAGATTAGCCCCTGTATGCTGCAACTAGAGAAAGCCCACACACAGCAATGAAGACCACTGCAGCCAAAAAATATATATTTTTAATTAAAAAAAAAAAGAAATAAAAAGGAGAAGTTGCAACCGACACCAAAGAAATACAAAGCATCATAAGAGACTACTACAAGCAGCTCTATGCCAATAAAATGGACAACCTGGAAGAAATGGACAAATTCTTAGATAGGTATAACCTTCCAAGACTGAACCAGGAAGAAACAGAAAATATGAACAGACCAATCACAAGTAATGAAATTGAAACTGTGATTTAAAATGTTGCAACAAACAAAAGTCCAGGACCAGATAGCTTAACAGGCGAATTCTATCAAACATTTAGAGAAGAGCTAACACCCATCCTTCTCAAACTCTTCCAAAAAATTGCAGAGGAAGGAACACTTCCAAACTCATGCTACAAGGCCACCATCACCCTGATACCAAAACCAGACAAACTTACTACTAAAAAAGAAAATTATAGAGTAATATCTCTGATGAAGAAGATGCGAAAATCCTCAACAAAATACTAGCAAACAGAATCCAGCAGCACATTAAAAGAATCATGCACCCTGATAAAGTGGGATTTATCCCAGGAATGCAAGGATTCTTCAGTATACACAAATCAATCAACGTGATATACCATATTAACAAATTGAAGAAGAAAAACCATATGATCATCTCAATAGATGTAGAAAAAGCTTTTGACAAAATTCAACACTCATTTATGATAAAAACTCTCCAGAAAGTGGGCATAGAGGGAACCTACCTCAAGATAATAAAGGCCATATATGACAAACCCACAGCAAACATCATTCTCAATGGTGAAAAACTGAAAGCATTTCCTCTGAGATCAGGAACAAGGCAAGTATGTCCACTCTCACCACTATTATTCAACATAGTTTTGGAAGTCCTAGCCACGGCAATCAGAGAAGAAAAAGAAATAAAAGGAATACAAATTTGAAAAGAAGAAGTAAAACTGTCACTGTCTGCAGATGACATGATACTATACATAGAGAATCCTGAAGATGCCACCTGAAAACTACTAGAGCTAATCAATGAGTGTGGTAAAGTTGCAGGATACAAAATTAATGCACAGAAATCTCTTGCATTCCTATGCACTAACAATGAAAGATCAGAAAGAGAAATTAAGGAAACAATTCCATTCACTATTGCAACAAAAAGAATAAAATACCTAGGAATAAACCTACCTAAGGAGGTAAAAGTCCTGTACTCAGAAAAGTATAAGACACTGATGAAAGAAATCAAAGATGACACAAACAGATGGAGAGATATACCATGCTCTTGGATTGGAAGAATCAATATTGTGAAAATGATTATACTACCCAAAGCAATCTACAGATTCAGTGCAATCCCTATCAAATTACCAATGGCATTTTTTTACAGAACTGGAACAAAAAAATCTTAAAATTTGTATGGAGACACAAAAGAATAGCCAAAGCAGTCTTGAGGGAAAAAAACGGAGCTGGAGGAATCAGACTCCCTGACTTCAGACTATACTACAAAGCTATAGTAATCAAGACAGTATGGTACTGGCACAAAAACAGAAATATAGATCAGTGGAACAGGATAGAAAGCCCAGAGATAAACCCACCCACCTATGGTCCACTAATCTATGACAAAGGAGGTAAGGATATACAATGGAGAGAAGACAGCCTCTTCAATAAGTGGTGCTGGGAAAACTGGACAGCTACATGTAAAAGAATGAAATTAGAACACTCCCTGGCATCATACACAAAAATAAACTCAAAATGGATTAAAGACCTGAATGTAAGACCGGACACTATAAAACTCTTAGAGGAAAACATAGGAAGAACACTCTTTGACATAAATCACAGCAAGATCTTTTTTGACACACCTCCTAGAGTAATGGAAATAAAAACAAAAATAAACAAATGGGACCTAATGAAACTTCAAAGCTTTTGCACAGCAAAGGAAACTATAAACAAGATGAAAAGACAGCCCTCAGAATGGGAGAATATATTTGCCAACGAATCAACAGACAAAGGATTAATCTCCAAAATATATAAACAGCTCATGCAGCTCAATATTAAAAAAACAAACAACCCAATCCAAACATGGGCAGAAGACCTAAATAGACATTTCTCCAAAGAAGACATACAGATGGCCAAGAAGCACATGAAAAGCTGCTCAACATCACTAATTATTAGAGAAATGCAAATCAAAACTACAAAGAGGTATCACCTCACACCAGTTAGAATGGGCATCATCAGAAAATCTACAAACCAAAAATGCTGGAGAGGGTATGGAGAAAAGGGAACCCTCTTGCCCTGTTTGGTGGGAATGTAAATTGATACAGCCACTATGGAGAACAGTATGGGTTGTCCTTAAAAATCTACAAACAGAATTACCATATGACCCAGCAATCCCTCTACTGGGCATATACCCAGAGAAAACCATAATTCAAAAAGACACATGGATCCCAATGTTCATTGCAGCACTATTTACAATAGCCAGGTCATGGAAGCAAGTTCAATGCCCATTGACAGATGAATGGATAAAGAAGATGTGATACATATATACAATGGAATATTACTCAGCCATAAAAAGGAATGAAATTGGGTCATTTGTAGAGACGTGGATGGATCTAGAGACTGTCATACAGAGTGAAGTAAGTCAGAAAGAGAAAAACAAATATTGTATATTAATGCATATATGTGGAATCTAGAAAAATATTACAGATGAACCAGTGTGCAAGGCAGAAACAGAGACACAGATGTAGAGAACAAACATATGGACACCAAGTGGAGAAAGTGTGGGGTGTGTGGTGGTGGGATGAACTGGGAGATTGGGATTGACATATATACACAAATATGTGTAAAATAGACAACTAAAAAAAAGTTCTATATACCTGCAGATAGAATTAGATTCCACAGTTAAAGGGCTCAGTCCCACAAGACCACCCTCCACTACAGATGCCAGTTGCAAGCCCAGGTTGTTACCCGTGCTTCTGACAATTTGGATATCAGATGTTCCCACAACCCCATCCTTGGGTTCAATTAATTTGTTACAGTGTCTCACAGAACTCAGAAAAACTCATTTACTCACTAGATTATCAATTTATTATAAAAGAATAATAAAGAATGCAAAACAACAGCCAGATGAAGAGATACACAGAGCAAGGTTCTGAACAAAGGAGCTCTGTTCCTCATAGAATGTAGTGGCATGCGGAGGCTTTCTGGTTCCCCAACGTGAAAACTCTCCAAAAGAGGCCGAGAAGCTGTCTTTTGGGGGTTTTTATGGAGGCCTCATTTAGTATTAGTTGAGCAAATCATTGACCAATGGTGATTAATTCAACCTCAAGCTTCTCTCCCCTCCCTGGAAATCAGGGAGTGGGACTGAAAGTTCCAACCTTCTAATCACAAGGTTAATGCTCCTGGCAAACAGCCTCCATCCTTAGGTGCTTCCAAAAGTCACCTCATTCACATAACAAAAGACACTTTTATGACTCTCAGCACTTAGGAAATTCCAAGAGTGTGGGAAGCTTTGAGCCAGGAACTGTGGACAAAGACCAAATATATATGAGAATGACCTGAATGATCAAATATATATTTCTTATAAATCACACTATTGGAGATACCACTCCATACCCACTAGAATAGATAATAACTAGTGTTGGTGTGGATGTGGAGAAACTAGAATCTTCATATATTACTGATCAGAATATAAGCGTTGCAGCCACTTTGAAAAACAGGTTGACAATTTCTTAGAAACTTAAACATAAATTTACGTGTTAAGTCTTTGTGTAGACATCTCTTGCATAGATACCCAGGAGTAAAATTGTTAGGTTCTTGGGTTTTCAAGGTATCTATGCAAGAGAAATGAAAATATATGTCTGCACAAAGACTTACGTGTGAATTTTCATGGCAGTATTATTCATAATAGCCAAAACCAGGAAACTGAGTCACAGGTAAATAAAAGTGGCATATTCACACAATGGAATACTATTCAACAATAAAAAGGAATGAAATACTGACAGTATGGATGAACCTCAGGAATGTTGTGCTAAGTAGAATGAGCCAGATGCAAAAGACAACATACTGTATAATTCCATTCATATGAAATGTCTAGAAAAGGCAAATTTATAGAGACAGAAAATTAATTACTGGTTGTATAGTGTTAGAGGTAAAATTAGGGAATATCTGCAAATGGATATGAGGGATCTTTTTGGAGTGATGGAAACATTCTAAAATTAGATTGTCATGATAGTTGCACAACTCTGTAAATTTATTAAACATGATTATATTTTACACTTACAATGGGTAAAATTTATGGTTTATAAATTATACTTCCAATAAAGCTGTTGAAAAGAGAAATAGTTTTCAAATGAGCAAATTAATCTTCATGCCTTTAAATTTTCCTTGCTTTTTTGGTCTTATTATTCATTTCTTGGTTCCACTTTTTTTTTCTCTCTGGCCTACAATCCACATCCATTTCTTTAGACATCGCTCTCAGTAACACCATCAACTCCACTGCCCCAACTTTCCAGCACTTTACCTGCTCAGAAAAGCTCGGATTGTGGACAAATTGAATCATCTACATTCTCCACTCCATTTCAGCTGCTGACACAGCGTTAACTGTACTGTTGTCCATAAATATTAAAGTTTTCTGATGATCTCTATTATGCTCTTAACAACATTTGCCAATTTTAGTGCAGGTCCCTGTGATTCTGATTCTTCTTGGCTGCTATTCCACAACTTGACTCTTCTTCTCAAACCCCCAATTCCTCTGTTTTAACATCTATTTCACAGAAAAAGCAGAGGCTGTCTAGTATGAACTCCTAACTTCTTGTCTTCATAATGACAATGATGTATCCATTTGTAATGCCAATTATCACTCCACACATCAAACATTTGTTGAGTTTGACAATGTTTCTCCTCTCTTCAAAGCCTGTAAACCCTTAACTGCATCAAAATATCTGAGGAGGCTCAGAGTCTCTTGTAAGGGCTTTAGGAGAGACCATTACGGGCTATTTAGACAAAGAAGACTAATTTCCTCAGAGGAAGCACTGTCTCTATTGGTGGAAAAGACACATCAGATTTGGGGTTCAAGTTTTCTAGCTTCATCAAAATCTGCTCATATGCTTCCATCCCAAGTTTTAGGATCACACTTCTTTTTCAATCAGTGCTCTAACTTTAACATAAGAGATTGGGAGTTAAGTTTGTACCGTAATCTAAGCACTCTCAGAGCTAGATCTTTGTTTTGGTTTTTGGAGAAATTGGTTCTGCAGTTATAGGAGATCAAGGTTTCTTTTTCGTCATCATTCAATTTTTTTTTTAATAAAGTCTTTTTAAAATTTTTATTTGTTTTATTTTTGGCTGCGTTGGGTCTTCGTTGCTGTGCGCAGGCTTTCTCTAGTTGCAGCGAGTGGGAGCTACTCTTCGTTGTGGTGCGTGGGCTTCTCATTGTGGTGGCTATTCTTGTTGTGGAGCACAGGCTCTAGGCACGTGGGCTTCAGTAGTTGTGGCACACGGACTCAGTTGTTGTGGCTCATGGGCTTAGAGCACAGGCTCAGTAGTTGTAGCACACAGGCTTAGTTGCTCCGCGGCATGTGGGATCTTCCTGGACCAGGGCGCGAACCTGTGTCCCGTGCATTGGCAGGCAGATTCTTAACCACTGCACCACCAGGGAAGCCCTCATCATTCAATTTTATATCATTTTGCAGAACCTTAGTTGGGAATTTAAAGCCCTGAACTCATTATTTTCTTTCTCCTCATTCTCCAGTGCACTAAGAAACAAGCAAGCAACATACTTTCCGTTTTCACCAAAATAATCTGTGGGAGTAAATACTTGACTGTTCAAAGGCTTGTCTTCCATAAACACTTGATAGAAATGTCTATTGGAGACAATCTGAGTACCACTTTGGCACTGCCTCCCATGAACTATCAGTGTCCACTGTACCACTTGAGGCAGCTTATTAATGCTAGTAAATCTGACTAGATCACACACCAATTCAAGTTAACTCAGAACCAATTCAGAGAATCCATTTAAAGTCTGTATCATCTTTATCCATTCATCTGTCGATGGACACTTAGGTTGCTTCCATGTCCTGGCTATTGTAAATAGAGCTGCAATGAACATTGTGGTACATGACTCTTTTTGAATTATGGTTTTCTCAAGGTATATGCCCAGTAGTGGAATGGCTGGGTCATATGGTAGTTCTATTTTTAGTTTTTTAAGGAACCTCCGTACTGTTCTTCTTAGTGGCTGTATCAATTTACATTCCCACCAACAGGGCAGGAGGGTTCGACAGATGAATGGATGTGGCACATATATACAATGGAATATTACTCAGCCATAAAAAGGAATGAAATCGAGTTATTTGTTATGAGGTGGATGGACCTCGAGTCTGTCATACAGAGTTAAGTAAATCAGAAAGAGAAAAACAAATTCCGTATGCTAATGCATACATATAGAATCTAAAAAACAGTACTGATGAACCTAGTAGCAGGGCAGTAATAAAGATGCAGATGTAGAGAACAGACTTGAGGACATGGGGTGGGGAAGGGGAAGCTGGGACAAAGTGAGGATAGCACTGACATATATACACTACCAAATGTAAAATGGATGGCTAGTGGGAAGCAGCTGCATAGCACAGGGAGATCAGCTCGATGCTTTGTGATGACTTAGAGGGGTGGGATAGGGAGTGTGGGAGGGAGGCTCAAGAGGGAAGGGATATGGAGATATATGTATACATATAGCTGATTCACTTTGTTCTACAGCAGAAACTAACACAACATTGTAAAGTAATTATACTCCAATAAAGATATTAAAAAAAAAAGTCTGTATCAGGTTCTATCACAGAGACTTAATCATTAGGAGACTGTGTGTGTGTGTGTGTGTGTGTGTGTGTGTGTGTGTGTGTGTTTGAGCTTTTGCAATTGGAGTGTGAATTAATATCACTATAAAGTCTCTATAAAACATTGCCTTTGGGGTGGGAGTTTGATGTCAGCAGAGCAGGGACTTGGGAAGACGGATGTGCAAGGGAGAGCAAGGCAAAACTGAAATCCATGAATATGAGTTGGAACCCATGAGGACAGACTGGAAGCGGTGTTAGCCTTTCATTTCCAATCTTCTGGCTTTGATGGTCTGGGTCTCTTGCAGGAAGAGATGGGGCTCTTTGACACAGAGATAAATACTTATGTGACCCAGAGGTTGTAGAAGGAGATCCATTGAGAGGTAGAATAGCTGACCTGCACCAATGACTATCTCACACCAGCAAGGGGAGACAGACTATAGTGACAATGTACATGAGTTGCCACAGTACCTGGGACCCCTGCACTGACCTTCAAAGCGTAAAAGCAATTGACTGTATCTTCGCTTCTGCCTCCCAAGTCTTGTGAGAAATGTCTCTTGTGGACACACTCTGAACTGTGCAAAGAAAGGATATGTAGTTCCAGCTTATCTAAGCTGACACAGTAGGGAGGAACCAGATCATATAAGAGTTTTAGTCATGAAAGAAAAGAATGGAAAGTCATTGATGGAATGACACGGACTGATGTTTTTAAAAGATCAATCTGGTAGAAAATGGAGTATAGCAGAGAAGTGGAGAATGAACCAGTAAGGAGTGTACTGTGTGAGATGATGGTGGTCTTGCTTAGTGTCTTAGTCAGCTCTGGCTGCTTTAACAGAATATCATAGCCTGGGTGGGTTATAAACAAGAGAACTTTATTTCTCACAGTTCTAGAGTCTGGGAAGTCCGAGGTCAAGGCATTGGCAGATTAGGTGTCTGCTGAGGGCCTGCTTTCTGGCTTAGAGATGGCTGTGATTTTGCTGTGTCCTCACATGGTAGAAGGGGCTAGGGATCTCCCTGGGGTCTCTTTTATAAGGGCACAAATTCTATTCATGAAGTGGAGTCCTCAGAACCCAATCATCTCCCAAAGTCCCCACCTGCAAATACCATCACATTGGGGGTTAGGTTTCAACATATGAATTTGGGGGAGATACAAACATTCAGTCCATAGCACCTAGGGTAATAGCAGTAGAGGTGGAGAGTTATCATTTCATGAATTGAATTTGGGGAGTTTGGGTGAGTGAGACATTATGAGTGAATCCCAGGGTTTCAGCTGGAGTAACTGGTTGAATGGTAGTACCATTAACTTAGTTGGGAAAGACTAGGGAAGGATAAGATTTGGAGGGTCATGCCCTAGGCATGAATGTATAGACAATGCAACAAACAAGGGATTGAATAAGCGAGGGGTTTATTGCCCTCATACAACCAGAAGTTATTCCAGTGTTTATAGGGTGGTTCAACAATGTCACATAAGGTCTCAGCTCTTTCCTTCTTTCTCCGCCCTTAGTATGTAGGTCTTCATTCTCAGAGCTGTTGCCTCACTGTTGCAAATTGGCTGCTACATTTCTCTCCACGTTCTGAGCATGGAAGATGGAAAACGGCAAAAAGCCAAACCAGCATGCCACCAAAACTTTCCTTTTATTTGTTTTGTTTTGGAGGGGTAGAGATGTCTCTTTTTAGGTGTGTCTGGCTTCTTTTGCTTCTCTTTTTCTTTTTAATTAATTAATTACTTAAATTGACGTATGATTGATTTACAATGTTGTGTTAGTTTCAGGTACAGCAAAGTGATTCAGTTATATATATTTCTTTCAGATTCTTTTCCCTTATAGAGTATTACAAAATATTGAGTAGAGTTCCCTGTGCTATACAGTAGGTCCTTGTTGGTTATCAATTTTATATATAGTAGTGTGGTTATGTTAACTCTTAATTTATCCTAAATTAGGAGTTTGTGATTAACAAGACCCTCCCTTTTAAAGCAATTTCCCCAAAATCCCACCAAGTGACTTCTGCTTACATTTTATTGGACAGAATGGAGTCACATGACCACTGTAGTAACTTGAATGTTGCTAGGGAACAGGGACTATGTGGACAGGGTTTGGGTTAACCATATGTTGGATTATAAATTTGAGTTGATCATGAGACAATAGCAAGTAGTCAGTTTGACAAAGGGTCTTGGAAAGGAGTGTCATATCTCCTCCCTACCGTGCTCACCCAGACGGATTGAAATGTAAAATAAGTTCTGGTGAGTGTGCTGTTATCTAGCTCTGCAAAGCATGTTCCTCTGGGCATGGCTGTGTTTATGAAGGGAGTGTGAGGCTTGAACGTGATTGCTAACTTAACAGCTAAGTCTACGGACTGGGATAATGTAAAGATTGAGAATGGGTTAGAGAGATGTGGTAGGATTGCACATGCAGACTCCTGTTACAAAACTTGATCAGAGCCATTGCCTAGTGTCTGTACTTTGAGCTTGGATTAGGCTGAATGATAAAAAGAATTATACTCATTGTGTAGAGCATAGGTTCAACTATGTCCCACAGGCCAAACCCAGCCTGATTTTGTAAATAAAGTGATGGTGGAACACATGTATACATACTATCTGTGGCTGATTTTGTGACAAAACAGCAGAGTTGACTAGTAGCAAGAGAAACCATATGGCCTATAGAGCCTAAAATATTAACTACTTTTCCCTTTACAGAAGAAGTTTGCTGACCACTGGTGTAGATCATACTTCTTTCTATGTTAACATCAGATTACTTAATTATATCGTAGGTAGACTTCCTATGACATATAAGGAATTGTAAATATGTGAGTCTACTATTACCTATTAGATTTCTCACTTGCCCCTCGGTTTCCTGCCCTTGGAGACCTTCCCTTTTATGCTATTATGACTGTAATAGCAACATACAAGATGTGGACTTGCTCCTTACAGCTTTGCTAGATGCCATGGAGGGCTTCAACACCCTGTCTTGTCATCCTAAGGAAATTTTCAAGCTTGATAATTGATATCACTGTCAAACTCTGCTCAACCACTAGGGTTGTAATAGGGAAGAAACTATGTACTCTATTACAAGTTAATCACTAAAGGGGTGTTGCCTGTAAGCTTAAATTATACATAATGGCCCATCTCTGGGAGCCCTGCTTCCCAGGTAATGAGCATTAAGCTAAAATACCATCATTTAGCTCACCTGAAACATCCTGACCAGGCCCACCTGTGAATGACTGCAGGCAGGAAGAAATGAACACATCCCCTCTGGAGGCTGACCGGAACCAGGAAATGTTTGGCTTTACTCCCTCCCCTTTTAGTATAAAAGAAGCCTGAATTCTCACTCAGGCAAGATGGTTATATGGGACACTAGTCTACCACCTTCTTGGTCTGCTGGCTTTCTGAATAAAGTCGCTATTCCTTGCCCCAGAAACTCATCTTTCGACTTTTTGGCCTGTTGTGTATCAAGCAGTATGAGCTTGGACTTGGTAACAAATTGTGAGGAGCCAGCCAGGAACCTTGCTGCTCGTGGTCAGCCAGCCTGTTGGGGAATTTTCAGGTCAGGCCCCAGCAGTTGCCAGGACCACTTGTCCTGAGGACCTACCTGCCCTTCAAAATTCCCCAAAGGGGCACCAGCTTCCCCAGTGCTTGGAAATTGGATCAAGGAATCAATATTTGGGATCCAACGGGCTCCATACATTAGGGTAAGTCGCTCCGGTGTGTACAGCCAGAAACTTTATTTCTTCTCTGTCTGGGGCTTTTTTCCCCCTGGAATAAGCCAATTTGTTTTGTATTTGAGTGGGGTACCCCACTGGAGAGAGAAAAGAGTTGTTGGACTTTTACCTGATTTGTGACCTGGGTCATGTTTCTATGGATGCTACATTTGTGTGTGCCATTTGTGTTTTGTTTGTCTTGAATTTCTGTCTATAAAAATGGGGAATGTCTCAACTATTGCTAAAGAAAGTTCTCTGAGGTGAATTTTGGATAAGTGATTTGATTCCAGCCATGAACTCATGAGTGAGAAGAAGATGCTCTTTTATTGTAACAATGTGTGGTCACAGTACCTGTCAGGATCTCCACAAGGGGTTTAGGCAGGGTTATCTTGGGACCCTGTGCACCATGTACTGCTGCCCTTGCTGTGTTAATTATATCCTTTGTGGTCTCCTGTGTCATTGGTATATATAAAACCCAAGACCAAACTTGAGGGTTTATTTAGGATTTTCTGTTTGACCTTTGGGTTTTTCATTTCTTTCTCCATTTACAGCCAAATCAGTTTTCTGATATTTAAAACTTTTACACGTGTCAAATAGAGGAAAGGAATTAAAAAAAAAAAAATGACCTGTCTGTGGGATATTTACAGGGAGAAGAGAAAGGTTTCACTTGGTTCCTAAAATCACCAAAAGCCCCAGCCCAGAATTCAGCTCAGTTGGTTGATGTCAAGGCAAAAAGGCATCCTTTTAATGGCTGGATGTGATCAACTGCTATCTATGGTTTTATGGTGGCCCTTCTCGAAGAAGCGGAGAAGAATGATGGAATTCTTTAATATGCAAGCATTTGTGCTATTACATCAGGGAAAATAAGGAAGAGAATGAGAGTGAGAATAGATTGCTTCAAACCTTAACTCCTCCACCTGGGCTAGCTGTCTCAGCTGCTCCAATATATCCACCCCTCCCCCACCATCTGCTTCTATTCAACCCCAGTTCCCGACACTGGGGCTCAGGACTGCCCCTCCTTACAGGGACCACTTAGAAAATCCTGTGTTAGTTCCTGGGGCACAGTGACTTGGTCTGGTATCGCCATTCTAAGACCTGACAGGGCATCCTTTTTGGGCCAGGAGTCACTCCCAGGGCAGGGCAATTTCCCTTATGCCCTTATCTCATAGCGGGGCTAAACGCAAATGACCAGCCAGCTGGGTTTCTCAGACTTGTTTAACTGGAAAGATTGCAACCCTCCTTTATAAGGAGGATCCTCTACACATGAAGCCCACTAGGCAGTACCCACAGCTGAACCAAACTGGGACCCCAATGAGGGAGGAACACCCTTATTAGGGCACTGCTTATTGGTGCATCTTGGCAGGGTTTTCCCTGAAAAAGTTCCCCTGAAAAGGGGAACGAAAGCAAAGAGTTTGAGCAAAATTCAAGAAAATCAGCAAAAAACCAAATGAAGACCCTTCCAAAAATTCGGAGAAAATTTTTGGAAAAGATTTATCAGGCCTGCAGACATTATACTAACGCAGATCCCAAGGCCCCTGAAAATATTAGAATGGTAAGCTTGAACTTTTGGGGGGCAAAGTGCCTCAGATATCAGGAGAAAGTTGCAAAGATTAGATGATGCATTTGGAATGAACACTTCTCAATGGGTAGATGTTGCTTTTAAAGTGTTGAACAGGGAACAACAACAGAAGAATGAAGACACAAAATGAAATGAAATGCCACTTTTTTGGCTTTGGCATTGTCCCAAGAGAGGAAAGCCACTACGGGGGAAGGTACAATGTGCTACCGTAAGGAGGAAGAACATTGGAAAACATTGCCCTAGAGTAAAACATGAGAAAAAAAAACGAGATGAGAGCCTCTCATATGGTAGAAAGAGAGGGTCACTCTGATGAATGAAGTGGCCCAGGGGCTCCCTTTAACTTGAGGCACCTAATTCTCCACAGGACCCCCAGGTGAAACTGACAGTGAGGAATGAGCTGATGAACAGTCTGATGGACCTCACCCTGAAGTTGTTCACCGGAACAGCTTGACATCAGAGTCTCACCAGAACACACTTTAAGCCTACAGATGGCGCTAATGAAAACCCCAGGAAAGGGGACAGAGCTCTTTCCCCCAGAGGTCTAGGAAAAGGTAAGACCAGAGTGTGTGCTAACTGCACCCCAGGGAAGGCCAAAAACACATGGCCAATAGGAATCCCATTAAATAAGGGGTGCTGGGACACCTAATCTAAAACTGTATCCTCTGAGTCAAGACGAACACTTCTCCGACAGATTGACTTGCTAGAATACGAGCCAGTGTATTCAGCAAAGGCCAGAGAGAGGGCCAGAGTGGGGTCTGACTTGGATCACACCTCGCCGGGCTGGAAATATAGTGCACTATTGTTTTGATTCCTAAGGTGTTCTCAGACACCGAGCTGCAGCACATTCATAGTAATAGCCATTACGGGAGAGATGCTGTTGCAGGAGAGGGAAATGTCACATCCTGGGACCTGCAGGAGCCCTTAGGACGGACCACCAAGTGAGGGTTCTTGGATCTGAGCAGGAAGGAATTCAAGAGCAAGCCAGAGTAAAGGGAAAGCGAGTTTATTTAGAGAGATACACATTCCATAGGCAGAATGCAGGCTGTCTCAAAGTGAGAGTGACCCCAGGGTATGGGGACATAGGTGTTTATGGGCTAAGTAATTTCATAGTGGGAGGAATATTCTTGCTATTTTGGGGTAGGGTGGGGATTTCCCAGGAATTGTGCCACTGCCCACTTTTTGGCCTTTTTTGGTCTTCCTCGGAACTGTCATTGTGTAAGGGGTAGCGATCTGTAGTATTACAATGAAGGTTATAATGAGCTAAATGTCAATGCCTGGACTATTCTCAAAGCCCCCTTGGTTTCAGCTGGTTCCAGCCAGTCTTTACTGCTTCCCAAGGGCTGCACCCCTACTTCAATATCTAGTGTTCGTGTCCTGCCCCTTTCCCTCCTAACTCATTCCTCCCTTGAAGATTTTACTCCTATTCTTATGGGAAGCAGAGAGGCAATGGTCCACCTTCAGTAGTTGTTTCAGGGCTGAGCAGTGGTGTTGACCCTGCCTATCAGAGAGTGAAAATCTCAGGATGCCTGGTCTGGGGTCCCAAGGGTAGGACAGTTTCTTGCTTTAAGTCAGGATTTTAGGGGTTGGAATCCTCACATAGCCATCGTTTTGAGGTGGAACTGTTGTAACCTGGAAGACACGAACTTAACCAAGAGGTTAAAGACGAAGGGTCCAAAGAGGAGGAGGAGGAGTATGACCCTTATTGGGTCCAGGAGGGGCAGGAACCAAGTAAGCCTAGGGAGGGTGCTCTTAATCATGGACCACATGGCGTGAGGGCCTGACCCCTGGTTGTAGTGGTGTAACCATGACGCTTGTTCATAAATCTTTTTGATGTCATCTCAATCTGGACCAAATTATTAACATGGGTACAGCAGGTTTTGTTTATGACCGCACAAACACCACCCTGCTCAGTCAGCAAGTAATCCAAGGCCAATCTATTCTCCTAACTACATTGGCCAGTGAGCTTAAAGAAGTTGGAAGTCTATTTAGGGCACTTTCAGTGGTCATGGCTAGGCTCTCCAAAGTGTTGGCTAGATTTTCTAGGGTTACCTCATAGTAGGCAAAGCCTCCCTGTGGAGCTGCCAATTCCCCTGCCATTCCTATTCCTGCCGACATTAATCTGATGGCCCTTCTAGGATGGTGTTGAGTATTACATATTGTGACTGTGAATGGGACCAAGTGTCCTAATGTACGAGCTTCCTTGTGCCACACATTATTGATATAAGGATAAGCAGTTACATAGGGGCCAAATATTCACTGGCGTGCCCTTGTCTTTGGACCCTCATTCTAGGGAGTGCTACATAACCAGATATATCCTGAAGGTTCAGTAAGAGATATGGGAATAGAAGAATTTAACAAGGAAGCAGCCGTCCAGATCCATGGAAGGGACAAGTCATGAACACAATGCGGAGACAGGGGCCCATTAATATATTCAAAATCATGAAGTCTGGGAGTACTCCATGCCCTCGGCTTAGATGAGATGGTAAAGTAAGAGGATTTCACCCATTGTTGCCATAGAGCCTGACAATTTCTAGCCCAGCTTTTAGTCCATTCCATCCCTATCCAGTAGGCACCTTGGGTCTGGTCTTCATTATAAGCACACAGAGTAGAGGCATTTGTGGGAATGCAGTTTCGGTCTGGGTTCCAAAACACTGGTGATATTAGCATCTGGTGGCCCGGGGTTGTTCCAGAGAGGCTCACCATACCCAAGAGAACCATTAGAGGTGTAGTGGCATTGGAAGCATGACTGGTTTTCTGAATAACAAAAGTAACCATGATTAATGGAAAAGGTATGTAACCCTTTTAAAAGGAGTCAAACATAGGCAAGGTATTGGACCTGACGGGGGTATTGCCCAGTGTGCTCGAATTGGTGGAGAGGGGGATTTTCCCTGTGTTTGAATTGATAAAACTCGTTGTATGAACATATTTGTACCTGTAAATCTTGTTGTAAGCCAGGATTTTTATGGCAGACCCGACAATTAACTAGTTTTTCTCCCTGGGGCACTATTTTAGATGTTTACAGAAGCATGATTTTCCATTCTTTCTGAACTGCAAGTATCACGAGTATCATGGCTTTTGACATCATATTACATATTTTTTTTCAGACCCAGCAGGGGCAAATGTTTATCAAGGGGGGGGGGGGTTCTGAAAAGCAGCAGAATAAGTGCATGATAGTGAGGAACACAAGGAATACTAGGCCTGCCCACCACCACGGCCACATGGAGTCACTTAACTGTTCGTTTTGTTTTGTTTTTTGGGGCTCACTGCATTATTTATTTGTTAATTGAGGTATAGTTGATTTACAATGTGTTAGTTTCAGGTGTACAACAAAGTGGTTCAGTTACACATATACATATATCCATTCTTTTTCAGATTCTTTTCCTCTATAGGTTATTACAGAGTATTGAGTAGAGCTCCCTGTGCTCTACAGTAGGTCCTTGTCAATTATCTATTTTATATATAGTGGTGTGTATATGTTAATCCCAACCTCCTAATTTATTCCTCCTCCCTTTCCCCTTTGGTAGCCATAAGTTTTTCTATGTCTGTGGGTCTATTTGTATATAAGTTCATTTGTGTCATTTTTTTAGATGCCACATGTAAGCGATCTCATATGATATTTGACTTTCTCTCTCTGGCTTACTTAGTATGATAATCTCTAGGTTCATTCATGTTGCTGCAACTGGCATTATTTTATTCTTTTTTAAGGCTGATTAATATTCCACTTTATATATATATATATATACACACACACACACCACATCCTTTTTATCCATTCATCTGTTGATGGACATTTAGGTTGCTTCCATGTCTTGACTATGGGAAACAGTGCTGCAATGAACATTGGGGTGCATGAGTCTTTTAGAATTATGGTTTCCTCTGGATATATGTCCAGGAGTGGGATTGGTGAATCATATGGCAGCTCTATTTTTAGTTTTTTAAGGAACCTCCACACTGTTTTCCATAGTGGCTGCACCAATTTACATTCCCACCAACAGTGTAGGAGGGTTCCTTTTTCTCCACACCCTCTCCAGCTTCTATTATTTGTAGATTTGTTGAAGATGGCCATTCTGACTGGTGTGAGGTGATACGTCATTGGAGTTTTGGTTTGCATTACTCTAATAATTAGAGCTATTTAGCATCTTTTCATGTGCTTTTTGGCCATCTGTATGTCTTCTTTAGAGAAATGTATATTTAGATCTTCTGCCCATTTTTTGATTGGGTTGTTCCCATACTGAGCTGTATGAGCTGTCTGTATATTTTGGAGATTAATCCCTTGTTGGTCGTAGCATTTGGAAATATTTTCTCCCATTCTGTAAGTTGTCTTTTCATTTTGTTTGCTTTCTTTGCTGTGCAATAGCTTTTAAGTTTAGCTAGGTCCTATTTATTTACTTTTGTTTTTATTTCCATTACTCTAGGAGATGGATCCAAAACGATATTGCTGTGATTTATATCAAAGTGTGTTCTGCCTATGTTTTCCTCTAGGAGTTTTATATTATCCAGTTTCACATTTAGGTCTTTATTCCATTTTGAGTTTATTTTTGAGTATGGTGTTAGAGAATATTCTAATTTCATTCTTTTACATGTGGCTGTCCAGTATTCCCAGCACCACTTATTGAAGAGACTGTCTTTTCTCCACTGAATATTCTTGCCTCCTTTGTCATAGATTAACTATAGGTGCATGGGTTTATTTCTGGGCTTTCCATCCTGTTCCATTAATTTATATTTCTGTTTTTGTGCCAGTACCATACTGTTTGATGACTGTAGCTTTGTAGTATAGTCTAAAGTAAGGGACCCTGATTCCTCCAGCTGTTTTTCTGTCTCAAGATTGCTTTGGCTATTTGGGGTCTTTTGTGTTTCCATACAAATTTCAGAATTATTGTTCTAGTTCTGTGATAAATGCCATTGGTAATTTGATGGGGATTGCATTGAATCTGTAGATTATTTCGGGTAGTATAGTCATCTTGACAGTAGTGATCCAATCTGAGAACACAGCATATCTTTTGATTTGTTTGTATCATCTTTGATTTCTTTCATCAGCATCTTATAGTTTTTGGAGTACAGGTCTTTTGCCTCCTTAGGTAGGTTTATTCCTAGGTATTTTATTCTTTTTGATGCGATGGTAAATGGGACTGTTTCCTCAATTTCTCTTTCTGATATTTCATTGTTAGTGTATAGAAATGCAACAGATTTCTGTGTATTAATTTTGTATCCTGCAATTTTACCAAATTCATTGAAGAGCTCTAGTAGTTTTTTGGTAGCATCTTTAGGATTTTCTATGTATAGTATCATGTCATCTGCAAACAGTGACAGTTCTACTTCTTCCTTTCCAATTTGAATTCCTTTCATTTCTTTTTCTTCTCTGATTGCTGTGGCTAGGATTTCCAAAACTATGTTGAATAAAAGTGGTGAGCGTGGACATCCTTGTCTTGTTCCTGACCTTAGAGGAAATGTTTTCAGCTTTTCACCATTGCATACGATGTTAGCTGTGGGTTTCTCATATATGGTCTTTATGCTGAGGTAGGTTTCCCCTATGCTCACTTTCTGGAGAGTTTTTTTATCATAAGTGGATGTTGAATTTTATAAAAATCTTTTTCTGCATCATATGGCTTTTATTCTTCAATTTATTAATGTGGTATATCACACTGATTTGCAGATATTAAAAAATCCTTGCATCCCTGGGATAAATCCCACTTGATCATGGTGTATGATTCTTTTAATGTATTGTTGGATTTGGTTTGCTAGTATCATGTTGAGGTTTTTGCGTCTATGTTCATCAGTGATGTTGGCCTGTAATTTTCTTTTTTGTGGTATCTTTGTCTGGTTATCAGGGTGATGGTGACCTCATAGAATGAATTTGGAGATGTTCTTTCCTCTGCAATTTTTTGTAATAGTTTGAGAAGGTTGGGTGTCAACTCTCATCTAATTGTTGATAGAATTCACCTGTGAAGCCATCTAGTCCTGGACTTTTGTTTGTTGGAAGTTTTTATTTTATTTTTTAAAATTATTTTTTTTCATTTATTTGGCTGCATTTGGTCTTTGTTGCTCTGCGCGGGCTTTCTCTTGTTGTGGCGAGCGGGGGCTACTCTTCGTTGTGGTGCGCGGGCTTCTCATTTTGGTGGCTTCTCTTGTTGAGGAGCATGGGCTCTAGGTGCACAGGCTCAGTAGTTGTGGCTTGCGGGCTCTAGAGTGCAGGCTCAGTATTTGTGGTGCACGGGCTTAGTTGCTCTGCGGCATGTGGGATCTTCCTGGACCAGGGCTTGAACCCGTGTCCCCTGCATTGGCAGGCGGATTCTTAACGACTGTGCCACTAGGGAAGCCCCAGTTGTTGGAAGTTTTTAAATCACAGTTTCAACTTCAGTGCTTGTGATTGGTCTGTGCATATTTCCTATTTCTTCCTAATTCAGTCTTGGGAGATTGTACATTCGTAAGAATTTGTCCGTTTCTTCTAGGTTGTCCATTTTATTGGCATATAGTTGTTTGTAGTAGTCTCTTATGGTCCTTTGTATTTCTGTGGTGTTGGTTCTAACTTCTCCTTTTTCAATTCTGATTTTACTGATTTAGGCCATCTCCTTTTTTTTGATGAGTCTGGCTAAAGGTTTATCAGTTTTGTTTATCTTTTCAAAGAACCTGCTTTTAGTTTCATTGCTCTTTTCTATTGTTTTTTAGTCTCTATTTCACTTATTTCTGCTCTGATCTTTATGATTTCTTTCCTTCTACTAACTTTGGGTTTTGTTTGTTCTTCTTTCTCTAGCTGATTTAGGTGTAAGGTTAGGTTGTTTGAGATTTTTCTTGTTTCCTGGGGGTAAGCTTGTATCACTGTAAACCTCCCTCTTAGAACCACTTTTGCTGTGTCCCATAGGATTTTGGATCATTGTCTTTTTCATTTGTCTCTAGATATCTTTTGATTTCCTTTTTGATTTATTCAGTGATCAATTGCTTGTTCAGTAGCACATTGTTTAGCCTCCATGTGTTTGTGTTTTTTGCAATATTTTCTCTTGTACAGTAAGTCCCCTATATATGAACCTTCAAGTTGTGAACTTTCAAAGATGTGAATGTGCATTTGTATGTCCAGTCATGTAAGTTAGTTCACATGTCTGGTGTACATTGTCATGTGCGTGCTTCCTCTACAAGTGGTTGTGTTTTTGTATACTTTACTGTACAGTGCTGTATAGAGTACAGTAGCACAGTATCTTTATTTCAAGCCTGGGATGTCCCGACGCAAGCATAAAAGCAGCAGTGATGTAGCTGGTCCTGCTAAGAAGTGCCAGGAATTGGAGGCCCAGAGAAAGGATGAAGAGGGACAAGAGGAAGAAGTAACTGAAGAACCGAAGAGATTCACAATGCAGGAAATGGCAAGGGAATTTTCTTTATTTGAGGAGGCACTGTTAGTTTTTGAGGCACAGGACCCGAATGTAGAACAGTACATGAAGGTTGCAGCAGCCATCCAGAATGCAAACCAGGGCTACCATGTCATCTGTGATGAGAAAAAAAGAGCTACTACCCAGACATCACTGGATGGTTTTTTTCAAGAGGGTAGATAAATTGAATCCAGCAAGGAACCAAAACCTGTACCATTGATGTCAGGCATGAGTGAAATTGCAGCTTGCCCTTGCTCTCCGTCTCCTATTGCTGATGATCCTTCAGCTCTACCATCTCCCACCTCCTCTCCTGCCTCCAGTCAGTAACTCTTCTTGCCTGTTCACTCGATGCTGGCCCCTGTATGCCATCTGTTGTACTGTATTACTGTACTTTCAAAGGTACTGTAAGATTAAAAGTGTTTTTTGTTTTTTAATGTATTATTTGTAAGAAAAGTATTATAAACCTGTTACAGTACAGTACTATATAGCTGATTGTGTTAGTTGGGTACCTAGGCTAACTTTGTTGAACTTACAAACAAATTGGACTTATGGACACGCTCTTGGAATTGAACTTATTTGCATGTAGGGGACTTACTGTAGTTGATGTCTAATAGCGTTGTGGTCGGAAAAGATGCTTGATAAGATATCAATTTTCTTAACTTTACCGAGGTTTGCTTTCTGGCCCAGTATGTGATCTATCCTGGAGAATGTTCCATGTGCACTTGAAAAAAATGTGTATTCTGCTTTTCCATGGAATGCTCTATAAATATCAAGTCTATCTGGTCTAATGTATCATTTAAGGCCTGTGTTTCCTTATTTTATTTATTTATTTATTTATTTATTTATGGCTGTGTTGGGTCTTCGTTTCTGTGCCAGGCCTTTCTCTAGCTGCGGCAAGTGGGGGTCACTCCTCATCAAGGTGCGTGGGCCTCTCACCATCGAGGCCTCTCTTGTTGCAGAGCACAGGCTCCAGACGCGCAGGCTCAGCAGTTGTGGCTCACGGGCCTAGTTGCTCCGCGGCATGTGGGACCCTCCCAGACCAGGGCTCGAACCCGTGTCCCCTGCATTGGCAGGCAGACTCTCAACCACTGCGCCACCAAGGAAGCCCCTGTGTTTCCTTATTGATTTTCTGTCTGGATGATCTCTCCATTGACGTAAGTGGGGTGTTAAAGTCAGCGTGGTTTAATTAAGAAGAAGCTCAATGGTCAAGGTCATGTGCTGGAATTGTTTACCAAAGTAGGCTGTAAAGTATCCTTTCTAAGGACTAAGGAGTTGAGCAGATATCTTGATTATATTAAACCAGCATTCTCCAAATGTTCAGTGATATATTACAATACATTGGGGGCAAATGTTTGTGATTAAATATTTTGGTAATTGTGGACTTGAACAATTTAAATTTGTTTACTACTGAATTTCTAAGATTATTTAAGTATCAGTACTCATAGTAAATATTTAATAGGAGGACATGATATATAGTGTTTCACAAACTTCTTGATATTGGAACTCAGTTGACTCAAAGTACCTTACCTGGGCTATTGTTCTGTAGAATATTCTTTGGCAAACATTGATTTAGATAATCACCCTCCTAACTGCCTGGCTGTGGACTACATGATTTTTCCAGGTTTCTTTGAATAATGTGAGCTAGGTAAACATTCTTCAATCAATCATAGGCCATGATCAGACCTTTGCTAGCTTATTACCTATCAATCACAGGTAGATGAAGTCACTTCATGTGATATAAAACTGTTTAGCTAGGTGAGAAAACTGTCATGAAATGGAGATACTGTTTAACTTGGAGTCATGGGAAGTAGAAGGTATGACATTTTTGTGACTAATTAGCTGTGTTGTCTTAAGGGAGTTACATAAGTTATCTGAATCCTAGGATCCTGACATAAAAAATGTGACTAATACTATCTCAAGAGTTGTGATGATTAAATTATGATATGTATGACATACACATATATGTATGTGTCTATAAACTTTAATACTTTAGCTATAAGGAAACAAATTTTAGGTTTTAAAAAAAGTTAAGAAAAAGGATGTGAAAATTTTATTTAGGCAGGTTTTACTGTAACAATGTTATTTTTTTATAAAATAACTTTATAAAAGAGTCCATCAAGATATTATATAGAAAATACACACTAAGGAAATATATGTACACTTCATAAAAATAGAATACATCCTGGCAATTGCTTCCAGAGTCTGTTACCACCATTTACAGTGTATTGACGATTAACGTTTATGCTAATTTGAACATACAAGATTTTCAAGAAAAACAAAACTGTCCCACTGGTATTTAAAAAAAATTGTTTCCAATTGACAGGAAAATTTAAAAAGTCTAGAATGTAAAAGTTATGGAGATGGGACTTCCCTGGCAGTCCAGTGGTTAGAACTTCGCCTTCCAATGAAGGGGGTGTGGGTTCAATCCCTGGTTGGGGAGCTAAGATCCCACATGTCTCATGGCCAAAAAACCAAGACATAAAACAGAAGCAGTATTGTAACAAATTCAATAAAGACTTTAAAAAAAAATTAAAAAAAAAGTTATGGCGCTAACTGAATGGAAGGCCATGTCAAAAATGTTAGAGCCAAGATCCATGCCATAAATAATCATTGAGGACAAAAATACTTTTTTCCTACTATCCTAACTGGTTCAGCTGGTTCCAGAAAGTCACTGAAAATAATCTCCTTATTTTGGATGTTCAATCAAGGTGAGCATCATTTGGTATCAAAACTTTCTAGAAGCTGTACTATATTTCTACAATGAGTGGTATTTCTTTCTTTCCTAAGTGAACATAAGTATGTAAGTCCTATTATAAAGTATTAATACATAAAAAAGCATCTTCATAAGTTACTTGGTAAGCTTTGATCCAAACACATAGCAACCAGTTTTATTATTCTAAAAATGGTTAAATGCTCAAATCCACTTGGCTTTTTTTTTTTTTTTTTTTACAGGAAATTATCTTAGCTACTATGTTACTATAAACACATCACTGATGGGTCCTGTTAGATGTTCAGAATAATCTTTGCAAAGTAACTGCTCCAGTGTAATAAATAAAGAAAATACTAAGGGACTTTTCTAGACCTTACCAAAAGATATGACCATGGTGGGATCATGAAAATACCTCAGCAGTACCAAGGAAGGCACACAAAAGAGCATAGCACCATTTTCAAGTTGCCAAGATTGCAACTGTTCAGGAGACAGTAATCTGGAAGAGAACTTGATTCCCATGATATATGCAGTTTAATTATGTGGATTAGGCTTTGGAGAGCTGCTTAGTATGGATAGGCAGACACAGCTATATAAACTATGAATGTGGTCTGATATTCAATGGTCCCGTTGGCACTGTAGGATAAGGCTTGAACCCTCATGCGGTAGGTCTCTGGTTCTCGTAGTGGTCGTGTTGTGTACACCACTCCTTTAAGGTTTTCATCCCTTAAGGCAAAAGGAACAGTCTGTTCCTCATCTATCATGAGGAAAGTTGTCCTGGGATGCATCACTCCATCCTGTGTGTATGCAACCAGCCGGATCAAATCCTGATTGGCGTCTATTCCAAATGGGAGGGAGACAAGTTTGTATTCCAAGGCATACGGGCTCAAGGCACATTCCAAATCATTGGGTGGACAGTTCTTGAGGCAGAACCTAAGGACAACAAACACATGAAATGTATACAGTTATCTTGTCTTGGAAGCAGGAGAAAGCATGATGCAGGTGATCGTGATGCATGACAACTTTTGGGCATTAAAGGCAGGAGACAGTCTGACTGCAAAGCACTAAGGCTCACCCCACGTTCTGTGTCATTAACGGAAACCAGATGCCAGATGGTGATGAGAATGTGCTGGTCTAGAGTCATATCTCTCTCTCTCAGCTCTATTAAAATCAGAAGCTTTTGAACCACTGAAGAAAGTATGAGTACCACAACATTGTCTTTAAAATGAAAAGTCAGTTTTGGAAAGAGAAGCATCTGCACATATATTGGAAACAAGGACTTCTTAAAGAGAGGAATATAAATGATTTAAAAATTTTAACATCTACCCTAAGACTATTTGAAAGCAGAAATAGAATATATTGATATTTGGTTTACTTTTCTAAAAATAATAAAAGGTCAATTAGGACTCCTGAAAAAAAACTTCCTTCTGTATTTGCCTTCCACATGATTTTAGATTAAAAATACTATATTTTCTTTTTCCAGGGCCCACAGTGGTTGTTCTTGAGTCGTCATGACTTTTAAATTGTCTGCCAGAAATCACTGGTAATAAAGAGTAAAACTAAAAAAAAAAAAGAAAGTACAAAGGACCATGTTCTGAAGATAGGGATTCTTCAGTCATAGTATTTTTAAAAGTATCCTAAGTCTGCACTTTTAATTTTTTCCCTTTCCTTCCTATTACCCTCAGACAGATTACAAATAGGTTTTTGATGGATCCTGGCCAGTCCGCACTTGACCATGTTACAGTAACATGGTAGTCACCGCTGAGAGGAAAACAAAGTGTGAGATCCAACCAGCATTTGGTTTCAGAACCACCTTATTAGTGGTTCCTATTCATGATGGCCATTATCTCATTTCCCAAGCACCCCACTAACTTGGTACCTAAACAGAATACAACATTTCTGTAAGGGGAGGGAGAAAATAGAAGAGTGGTTTATTCAGAACCCAGAAAAGACAGTGTTTCAGACAGCAGGATACGTAAGCAAGATGAGTTGTGAATGGACAGACCACTGACTCATCTTTGCTCTCCTCCTCATCACCATAACAGCCATGATACTTCTTGGAGCGCTCTAATGGCTGAGAGCCCTGAAAACCCTGAGGCGACACCAACGGAAAGGAGACAATTTCAAAGAAAAGCAGGCTCTATCACCCTATAAAATGCTTCCTGCTGAGGCGGAATTCTAGATGTTGCCTGGTGGATTACATGCTGGGGAGACTTGCTCCAAGAAACCCTGCAGCTCAAAGTGATGGTTTCAGCTGCAGTGGCTGCTGCAGGATGAGCTCATTTTTTTGGCCAGTTCACTGAAGAAGAAGGAACACACCGTCACTCTCTGTCCCCTGGGGGGCTATTGACGTCCTGTGAGTGAAACATGACTGCAGACAGGGGTTGTTGGTCAAGGAGAGAGAGGAAGAAGGATGTTCAAAAGCATGTCTGGGAAGAGAAGGCAAGACATACCCTGACACAGGATCCCGTTGGTAGTCAGGCGGACAGGGCGTCTGGAGGCACTGGTAACTTCCTCTCATATTGAAGCACATGCGATTCGGCCCACAGTGCACATTCTGCTGCAGACACTCATCAACATCTACAATAGCACAAGGAACATGCAGCATCAGCAACTCGGGTCAGAACACACCATCAGGGCAGGCATTGTGGATACCGGACTGGAACGTTGAGGGCTAGCTTTCTCCTCGCCATGAATGAACCTGGTAGCTGCACTTAAGCTTCTTCACCCACCAAGTGGGGATCCTGATTCCTGGTGTGCTATTTCCCAGACTGCTCTAAGTTTTTTTTAAACATACGTGAAAAGACATTGAAAAATACGAGCTATAAAAGTAGAAGGGAAGCTACTAAGAAACCTGTTCTTTATATTTAGGAAACAGAATGCATTTGAGTTTTGTAAAGCCAATATAATACTTTAAGTTCACTAAAAACAAGCTAAAAATTTAAAGGACACTTGTGAACCTTTCTGTAAAGTGAAGAATCTCTTTAAAACATGAGTGATCCTTGATCCTTCCCTAGTATTTTCTTTTGTAAGTTCAAATTGTTGAGTGGGAAGCAGGGTAGTGGAAATTAAAGAAGTTATAAATTTAGGGGAGACTGTACAGGTCATTCAGATCTTGTGGAGAGAGATGGAATAAAGAAAAAAAAAAAAAAAAACAGAATCAAGAACCATAATCCAAGTCTGATCAAATCTGAACTGTGTAGAAGCCAGCCTCAGTTGTTATAGGTGGGATGCTTTCCCTAAAGTATCTCTCCCTAGGATACTGGGGGGACATGCAAATGAAATGCTCTTTATTTTGTTGTTTTCTATACAAAGTTGTTAAATAAAAACACTCTTAAATCACCAAAATTAAGAAGCATCAAGATGAAGCTAAAAGAAACTTATTTTTGAGCTTTCTGAAAAATCAGTGTTTTTAAGCCATGATTCTTAACTTGAGGTCCATATTTGAGCATCAGGAGATCTGTGAATGAAAATGTTTCTGTGCGCGAGTGTGTAGGTACACATGCATGAGTAAGCAAGAGAGATAAAGCAAGGCTGAGATTGGACCCTCCTTCCAGAAAATTTATCATAGAGTTCAACACAATTTAAAGGATTGAGACCCCAAAGTTAAGAATCATATTTTAGAGCAATAGTTTCAAACTGTGCTATCTGTGTTCCCCTGGTAGTGCATGAAAATTCCCAGCAGTATGAGAGCAGGCAAATATTTTGGGAATCAATTTCCATTCAGATTTAAAAAAATTTTTTTAGTAAAGTACAGTTGATTTACAATGTTGTGTTAGTTTCAGATGTACAGCAAAGTGATTCAGTTATACATACATATATATATATATGTATATATATTCTTTTTCAGATTCTTCTCCCTTATAGGTTATTACAAAATGTTGAGTATAATTCCCTGTGCTATATAGTAGGTCCTTGCTGGTTATCTATTTTATATATAGTAGTGTGTATATGTTAATCCCAAACTCCTAATTTAGCCCTCCCCCCTTTTCCCTTTTGGTAACCATAAGTTTGTTTTCTATGTCTATTAGTCTATTTCTGTTTTGTATAGAAGTTCAATTTTTTTTTTTTTAGATTCCACATATAAGTGATATCATATGATATTTGTCATTCTCTGACTTCATTTAGTATGATAATCTCTAGGTCCATCTAAGTTGTTGCAAATGGCATCATTTCATTCTTTTTATGGCTGAGTAACATTCCATTGTATATATATACCACATTGTCCTTATCCATTCCTCTGTCGATGGACATTTAGATTGCTTCCATATCTTGGCTATTGTAAATAGTGCTGCACTGAACATTGGGGTGCATGTATATTTTCGAATTATGGTTTCCTCTGGATATATGCCCAGGAGTAAAGTAGCAGGATCATACGGTAGCTCTACTTTTAGCTTCTTAAGGTACCTCCGTGCTGTTCTCCATAGTGGCTGTATCAATTTACATTCCAACCAACAGTGTAGAAGGGTTCTGTTTTATCCACACCCTCTCCAGCATTTATTATTTCTAGACTTTTTGATGAGGTCCATTCTGATCAGTGTGAGATGATACCTCATTGTAGTTTTGATTTGCATTTCTCTAATCATTAGGCATGAGCATCTTTTCATGTGCCTTTTGGCCATCTGTATGTCTTCTTTGGAAAAATGTCTATTTAGAGCTTCTGCCCATTTTTTGATTGGGTTGTTTTTTTTGGTCATGAGCTGTATGAGCTGTTTGTATGTTTTGGAGATTAATCCCTCTCAGTAGCAGCATTCACAAATATTTTCTCCCATTTTGTAGGTTGTCTTTTCATTTTGTTTATGGTTTCCTTTGCTCTGCAAAAGATTTTAAGTTTTTTTTTTTAATCAGTCATCAATTTTATACACATCAGTGTATACATGTCAATCCCAATCGCCCAATTCAGCACACCACCAACAGTGCAAGAGGGTTCCCTTTTCTCCACACCCTCTCCAGCATTTGTTGTTTATACATTTTCTGATGATGCCCATTCTAACTGGTGTGAGGTGATACCTCACTGTAGTTTTGATTTGCATTTCTCTAATAATTAGTGATGTTGAGCATCTTTTCATGTGCTTCGTGGCCATCTGTATGTCTTCTTTGGAGAAATGTCTATTTAGGTCTTCTGCCCATTTTTGGATTGGGTTGTTTGTTTCTTTAAAATTGAGCTGAATGAGCTGTTTATATATTTTGCAGATTAATCCTTTGTCCGTTGATTCGTTTGCAAATATTTTCTCCCATTCTGATGGTTGTCTTTTCATCTTATTTATGGTTTCCTTTGCTGTGCAAAAGCTTTGAAGTTTCATTAGGTCCCATTTGTTTATTTTTGTTTTTATTTCCATTACCCTAGGAGGTGGATCAAAAAGGATCTTGCTGTGATTTATGTCAAAGAGTGTTCTTCCTATGTTTTCCTCTAAGAGTTTGATAGTGTCCAGTCTTACATTTAGGTCTCTAATCCATTTTGAGTTTATTTTTGTGTATGGTGTTAGGGAGTGTTCTAATTTCATTCTTTTACATGTAGCTGTCCAGTTTTCCCAGCACCACTTATTGAAGAGACTGTCTTTTCTCCATTGTATATCTTTGCCTCCTTTGTCATAGATTAGTTGACCATAGGTGCGTGGGTTTATCTCTGGGCTTTCTCTCCTGTTCCACTGATCTATATTTCTGTTTTTGTGCCAGTACCATATTGTCTTCATTACTGTAGCTTTGTAGTATAGTCTGAAGTCAGGGAGTCTGATTCCTCCAGCTCTGTTTTTTTCCCTCAAGACTGCTTTGGCTCTTCAGGATCTTTTGTGTCTCTATACAAATTTTAAGATGATTTGTTCTAGTTCCGTAAAAAATGCCATTGGTAATTTGATAGGAATTGCATTGAATCTGTAGATTGCTTTGGGTAGTATAGTCATTTTCACAATATTGATTCTTCTAATCCAAGAACATGGTATATCTCTCCATCTGTTGGTATCATCTTTAATTGCTTTCATCAGTGTCTTATAGTTTTCTGCATACAGGTCTTTTGTCTCCCTAGGTAGGTTTATTCCTAGGTATTTTATTCTTTTTGTTGCAATGGTAAATGGGAGTGTTTCCATAATTTCTCTTTCAGATTTTTCATCATTAATGTATAGGAATGCAAGAGATTTCTATGCATTAATTTTGTATCCTGCAACTTTACCAAATTCATTGATTAGCTCTAGTAGTTTTCTGGTGGCATTTTTAGGATTCTCTATGTATAGTATCATGTCATCTGCAAACAGTGACAATTTTACTTCTTTTCCAATTTGTATTCCTTTTATTTCTTTTTCTTCTCTGACTGCCATGGCTAGGACTTCCCAAACTGTGTTGAATAATAGTGGTGAGAGTGGACATCCTTGTCTCGTTCCTGATCTTAGAGGAAATGCTTTCAGTGTTTCACCATTGAGAATGATGTTTGCTGTGGGTTTGTCATATATGGCCTTTATTATGTTGAGGTAGGTTCCCTCTATGCCCACTCTCTGGAGAGTTTTTATCATAAATTGGTGTTGAATTTTGTCAAAAGCTTTTTCTGCATCTATTGAGATGATCATATGGCTTTTATTCTTCAATTTGTTAATATGGTGTATCATATTGATTGATTTGCGTATATTGAAGAATTCTTGCATCCCTGGGATAAATCCCACTTGATCGTGGTGTATGATCCTTTTAATGTGTTGTTGGATTCTGTTTGCTAGTATTTTGTTGAGGAGTTTTGCATCTATATTCATCAGTGATATTGGTCTGTAATTTTCATTTTTTGTATTATCTTTGTCTGGTTTTGGTGTCAGGGTGATGGTGGCCTCATAGAATGAGTTTGAGAGTGTTCCTTCCTCTGCAATTTTTTGGAAGAGTTTGAGAAGGATGGGTGTTAGCTCTTCTCTAAATGTTTGATAGAAGTCACCTGTGAAGCCATCTGGTCCTGGGCTTTTGTTTGTTGGAAGATTTTTAATCACAGTTTCAATTTCATTACTTGTGATTGGTCTGTTCATATTTTCTGTTACTTCCTGGTTCAGTCTTGGAAGGTTATACCTTTCTAAGAATTTGTCCATTTCTTCCAGGTTGTCCATTTTATTGGCATAGAGTTGCTTGTAGTAGTCTCTTAGGATGCTTTGTATTTCTGTGGTGTCTGTTGTAACTTCTCCTTTTTCGTTTCTAATTTTATTGATTTGAGTCCTCTCCCTCTTTTTCTTGATGAGTCTGGCTAATGGTTTATCAATTTTGTTTATCTTCTCAAAGAACCAGCTTTTAGTTTTATTGATCTTTGGTATTGTTTTCTTTGTTTCTATTTCATCTATTTCCACTCTGATCTTGATGATTTCTTTCCTTCTGCTAACTTTGGGTTTTGTTTGTTCTTCTTTCTCTAGTTCCTTTAGGTGTAAGGTTAGATTGTTTACTAGAGATTTTTCTTGTTTCTTTAGGTAGGCTTGTATAGCTATAAACTTCCCTCTTAGAACTGCTTTTGCTGCATCCCATAGGTTTTGGATTGTCGTGTTTTCATTGTCATTTGTCTCTAGGTATTTTCTTATTTCCTCTTTGATTTCTTCAGTGATCTCTTGGTTTTTTAGTAACGTATTGTTTAGCCTCCATGTGTTTGTGCTTTTCACGTTTTTTTCCCTGTAATTGATTTCTAATCTCATAGCGTTGTGTTCAGAAAAGATGCTTGATATGAGTTCAATTTTCTTAAATTTACTGAGGCTTGATTTCTAACCCAAGATGTGATCTATCCTGGAGAATGTTCTGTGCGCACTTGAGAAGAAAGTGTAATCTGCTGTTTTTGGATGGAATGTCCTATAAATATCAATTAAATCTATCTGGTCTATTGTGTCATTTAAAGCTTCTGTTTCCTTATTTATTTTCATTTTGGATGATCTGTCCATTGGTGTAAGTAAGGTGTTAAAGTCCCCCTCTATTATTGTGTTACTGTCGATTTCCTCTTTTAGAGCTGTTAGCAGTTGCCTTATGTATTGAGGTGCTCCTATGTTGGGTGCCTATATATTTATAATTGTTATATCTTCTTGGATTGATCCCTTGGTCATTATGTAGTGTCCTTTCTTGTCTTTTGTAACATTCATTTTAAAGTCTATTTTATCTGATATGAGAATTGCTACTCCAGCTTTCTTTTGATTTCCATTTGCATGGACTATCTTTTTCCATCCCCTCACACTCAGTCTGTATGTGTCCCTAGGTCTGAAGTGGGTCTCTTGTAGACAGCATATATATGGCTCTTGTTTCTGTATCCATTCAGCAAGCCTGTATCTTTTGGTTGGAGTATTTAATCCATTCACGTTTAAGGTAATTATCGATATGTATGTTCCTATGACCATTTTCTTAATTGTTTTGGGTTTGTTTTTGTAGGTCCTTTTCTTCTCTTGTGTTTCCCACTTAGAGAAGTTCCTTTAGCATTTGTTGTTGAGCTGGTTTGGTGGTGCTGAATTCTCTTAGCTTTTGTTTCTCTGTAAAGCTTTTGATTTCTCCATCAAATCTAAATGAGATCCTTACCAGGTAGAGTAATCTTGGTTGTAGGTTCTTCCCTTTCATCACTTTAAGTATATCATGCCACTCCCTTCTGGCTTGTAGTGTTTCTGCTGAGAAATCAGCTGTTAACTTTATGGGAGTTCCCTTGTATGTTACTTGTCGTTTTTCCCTTGCTGCTTTCACTAATTTTTCTTTGTCTTTAACTTTTGCCAATTTGATTACTATGTGTCTCGGAGTGTTTCTCCTTGGGTTTATGCTCTATGGGACTCTCTGTGCTTCCTGGACTTGGGTGGCTATTTCCTTTCCCATGTTAGGGAAATTTTCGACTATAATCTCTTCAAATATTTTCTCTGGTCCTTTCTCTCTCTCTTCTCCTTCTGGGACCCCTATAATGCAAATGTTGTTGTGTTTAATGTTGTCCCAGAGGTCTCTTAGGCTGTCTTCAGTTCTTTTCATTCTTTTCTCTTTAGTCTGTTCCGCAGCAGTGAATTCCACCATTCTGTCTTCCAGGTCACCTATCCGTTCTTCTGCCTCAGTTATTCTGCTATTGATTCCTTCTAGTGTAGTTTTCATTTCAGTTATTGTATTGTTCATCTCTGTTTGTTTGTTCTTTAATTCTTCTAGGTCTTTGTGAAACATTTCTTGCATCTTTTCGATCTTTGCCTCCATTCTTATTCCGAGGTCCTGGATCATCTTCACTATCATTATTCTGAATTCTTTTTCTGGAAGGTTGCCTATCTCCACTTCATTTAGTTGTTTTTCTGGGGTTTTATCTTGTTCCTTCATCTGGTATATAGCCCTCTGCCTTTTCATCTTGTCTATCTTTCTGTGAATGTGGTTTTTGTTCCACAGGCTGCAGGACTGTAGTTTTTCTTACTTCTGCTCTCTGTCCTCTGGTGGTTGAAGCTATCTAAGAAGCTTGATGGGAGACTCTGGTGGTGGGTAGAGCTGACTGTTTCTAAAAGCTTTTAAGTTTAATGAGGTCCCATTTGTTTCTACTTTATTTTATTTAATTTATTTTATTTTTATTTCCATTACTCAGGAGACAGATTCAAAAAGATATTGCTATGATGTATGTCAAAGAGTATCCTGCCTATGTTTTCCTTTAGGAGTCTTATAGTATCTGGCTTTATATTTAGGTCTTTAACCCATTCTGAGTTTATTTTTGTGCATGGTGTTAGAGAATGTTCTAATTTCATTCTCTTACACGTAGCTGTCCAGTTTTCCCAGCATCACTTATTGAACAGGCTGTCTTTCCTCTATTGTATAGTCTTGACTCCTTTGTTGTAGATTACTTGACCATAGGTGTGTGGGTTTTTTTCTTGGCTTTCTATCCTTTTCCATTGATCTATGTTTGTTTTTGTGCCAGTACCATACTGTTTTGATTACTGTAGCTTCGTAGTATAGTCTGAAGTAGGGGAGTCTGATTCCTCCAGCTTTTTTTCTGTCTCAAGATTGCTTTGGCTATTTGCGGTCTTCTGTGTTTCCATACAAATTTTAGAATTATTTTTTCTGGTTCTGTGAAAAATACCATTGGTAACTTGATAGGGACTGCATTAAATCTGCAGTTTGCCCCGGGTAGTATAGTCATGTTGACAGTATTGATTGTTCCAATCCAAGAACATGGTATATCTTTCCATCTGTTTGTTATCTTTGATTTCTTTCATCAGCATCTTATAATTTTCAGAGTATAGGTCTTTTGTCTCCTTAGGTAAGTTTTTTTTTTTTTCCTTAGGTAGGCTTATTCCTAGGTATTTTATTCTTTTTGATGCAATGGTAAATGGGGTTGTTTCCTTAATTTCTCTTTCTGATCTTTCATTGTTAGTGTATAGAAATGCAAAAGATTTCAGTGTATTAATTTTGTATCCAGCAACTTTACTGAATTTATTAAGGTCTAGTAGTTTTTTCGTTGCATCTTTAGGATTGTCTATGTATAGTATCATGTCGTCTGCAAATAGTAAGAGTTTTACTTCTTCTTTGTCAATCTGGCTTCCTTTTATTTCTTTTTCTTCTCTGAATGACATGGCTAGGACTTCCAAAATAATGTTGAATAAAAGTGGAGTGTGGATATCCTTGTCTTGTTCCTGATCTTAGAGGAAATGCTTTTAGCTTTTCACCATTGAATATAATTTTAGTTGTGGGTTTGTCATATATGGCCTTTATGATGTTGAGGTAGGTTCCCTCTATGACCACTGTCTGGAGAGGTTTTTTTTTTTTTTATCATAAATGGATGTTGAATTTTATCAAAACTTTTTCTGCATCTATTGAGATGATCATATGGTTTTTATTCTTCAATTTGTTACTGTGGTATATCACACTGATTGATTTGTGGATATTGAAAAATCCTTGCATCCCTGGGGTAAATCCCACTTGATCATGGTGTATGATACTTTTAATGTATTGTTGGATTTAGTTTGCTAGTATTTTGAGGAGTTTTGCACCTATGTTCATCAGTGGTATTGGCCTGTGTTTTTTCATTTTTTGTGGTATCTTTGTCTGGTTTTGGTATCAGAGTGATGGTGGCCTCATAGAATGAGTTTGGAAGTGTTCCTTCCTCTGCAATTTTTTGGAACAGCTTCAGAAGGATAGGTGTTAACTCTTTTCTAAATGTTTGATAGAACTTGCCTGTGAAGCCATCTGGTCCTGGACTTTTGTTTGTCTGAAATTTTTTAAGCAGTTTCAATTTCAGTACTTGTGATTATTCTGTTCATATTTCCTACTTCTTCTTGATTCAGTCTTGGGAGATTGTACCTTCCTAAGAATTTGTCCATTTTTTTCTAGGCTGTCCATGTTATTGGCATATAGTTGCTTTTAGTATGGTCCTTTGTATTTCTGTGGTTTCAGTTGTAACACCTCCTTTTTCGTTTCTGATTTTATTGATTTGGGCCATCTCACTTTTTTTCTTGATGAGTCTAAAGGTTTATCAATTTTGTTTATCTTTTCAAAGAACCGGCTTTTATTTTTTATTTTCACTTTAATACTTTCACTTATTTTTATTTTATTTAAAAAATTTTATGGAGTATAAGTGATTTACAATGTTATGTTAGTTTCAGGTGTATAGCACAGAAATTCAGTTATACATATACATAGGTTCATTTTTTTTTAAGAACCAGATTTTAGTTTTAGTGATATTTTCTACTGTTTTCTTCATCTCTATTTCATTTATTTCTACTCTGATCTTTATGATTTCTTTACTTCTACTAATTTTGGGTTTTGTTTGTTCTTCTTTCTGTAATTGCTTAGGTGTAAGGTTAGGTTGCTTGAGACTTTTCTTATTTCCTGAGGTAAGCTTGTACAGCTATAAACTTCTCTCTTAGAACTGCTTTTTCTGTGTCCCATAGGTTTTGGATCATCATGTTTTTGTTTTCATTTGTCTCTAGGTATTTTCTGATTTCCTCTTTGATTTCTTCAGTGATCCATTTGTTTAGTAGCATACTGTTTAGCCTCCATGTGTTTGTGTTTTTTGCAGTTTTTTTCTTGTAGTTGATTCCTAATCTCATAGCATTGTGGTCAGAAAAGATGCTTGATTATGATTTCTATTTTCTTAAATTTACTGAGGCTTGCTTTGTGGCCCAGAATGTGATCAGTCCTGGAGTATGTTCCATGTAAACTTGAATGTGTATTCTGCTGCTTTTGGATGGAATGCTCTATAAACATCAGTTAAGTCCATCTGGTCTAATGTGTCACTTTAGCGCTGTGTTTCCTTACTGATTTTCTGTCTGGATGATCTGTCCATTGATATAAATGGGGTGTTAAAGTCCCCCGCTATTACTATGCTACTGTCAATTTCTCCTTTTATGTCCATTAATAATTGCCTCACATATTATGGTGCTCCTATGTTGGGTGCATATATTGGGTTGGCCAAAAAGTTCGTTCGGGTTTTTCTGTAACATCTTAAGGAAAAACCTGAAAGAACTTTTTGGCCAACACAATATAGTTACAATTGTTATCTCTTCTTCTTAGATTGATCCCTTGATCATTACGTGGTGTTCTTCTTTGTCTCTTGTAGCAGTCTTTATTTTAAAGTCTCTTTTGTCTGATATGAGTATTGCTATTGCAGCTTTCTTTTGATTTCCATTTGCATGGAATACCTTTTTCCATTCCCTCACTTTCAGTCTGTATGTGTCCCTATATCTGAAGTGGTCTCTTGTAGACTCTATATATACCAGTCTTGTTTTTCTATCAATTCATCCGTTTGTAAACATGTCTTTTGGTTAGAGCATTTAATCCATTTACATTTAAGGTAATTATTTATATGTATGTTCTGACTGCCATTTTGTTAATTCTTTTGGATTTGTTTTCATAGGTGTTTTTTCTTCCCTTTCTCTTTTGTTCTCTTCTCTTGTGATTTGATGACTATCTTCAAAGTTGTGTTTGGATTCCATTTTTTTGTTTGTTTGTGTGTGTATATCTATTACAGATTTTTGGTTTGCATTTGCCATTAGGTTTTCATATAGCTGTCTATATATATACATGATTGTTTTAAGTTGTTGGTCTCTTAATTTCAAGTGCACTTCAAGTATCCTGCATTTTTACTCTCCTCTCACGATTACTGGGTTAGATATCATATTTGAATATGGATGATTTCCCACCTTTACTGTAGGTGTGCCTTTACCAGTGAGCTTTCCCATTTTGTAATCTTCTTGTGTCTAGTTGTGGCCTTTTCTTTTCCACCTAGAGACGTTCCCTAAGCATTTGTTGTAAAGCTGGTTTGGTGGTACTGAATTCTTTTGGCTTTTGCTTGTCTGTAAAGCTTTTGATTTCTCCATCAAAATCTGAATGAGAGCCTTGCTGGGTAGAGAATCTTAGGTTGTGGGTTTTTCCCTTTCATCACCTTATTTATATTGTACCACTCTCTTCTGGCCAGATTTTCTGCTGAAAAATCAGCTGATAACATACAAGGGAACCCCCATGAGGTTACTTGTTGCTTTTCCCTTGTAGCTTTTAATATTTTCTCTTTGTCAGTTTGATTACTATGTGCCTTGGCATGTTCCTCCTTTGGTTGATCCTATATGGTACTCTCTCCACTTCCTGGACATGGGTTTCTGTTTCCTTTCCCATGTTAGGAAATTTTTGGCTATTATCTCTTTATATCTCCTCAGGCCCTTTCCCCCTCTCTCCTCCTTCTGGGACCTCTACAATGTGAATGTTGGTATGTTTGATGTTGTCCCAGAGGTCTCTTAAACTATCCTCATTTGTTTTCATTTCTTTCTTTATTCTGTTATGTGGCAGTGATTTCCACCACTCTGTCTTGCAGCTCACTTATCCATTCTCTGCCTCACTTATTCTGCTACTGATTCCTTCTAGTGTGTTTTTCACTTCAGTTATTGTATTCAAGTCTGTTTGGCTGTTCTTTATATTTTCTAACTCTTAGTTAAAAACTTCTTGTAACTTCTTGCTCTGTGCATCCATTGTTTTCCTGAGTTCTTGGATCATCTTTATGATCATTACTCTGAACTCTTTCTCAGGTACATTGTCTATTTCCACGTCACTTAGTTGTTCTTCTGGGGTTTTATCTTGTTCCTTGGTCTGGAACATACTCCTCTCCCCCTCATTTTGTCTAGATTTCTATTTGTATTTTTATGTATGTGGAAGGTTAGTTATGTTTCTTGACCTTGGAGAAGTGGCTCCTTGTAGGGGTTGTCCTATGTGTCCCAGAAGTACATTCCCTTCTTGTCACCAAGGGCCAGAGGCCAGCTAGTCCTGGGGTAGGTTCTTATCTGTGTTTGTGGACTCAGTTCTGCAGGCTGCCAGACTGTAGTTTTCTTGCTTCTGGTGGGTGGAGCTGGGTCTTGACCCTCTGGTGGGTAGGGCCATGTCAAAGGGCATGTCTAGAGGTGGCTGTGGGCTCAGGAAGTCCTTATGCAGCCTGTCTGCTGATGTGTGGGGCTGTGTTCCTGCCCTGTTGCTTGTTTGGCCTGAGGAGTCCAGCACTGGGGCCTACAGGCTGTTGGGTGGGGCCAGATCATGGTACCAAGATGGCAGCCTCTAGAGGAGCTCATGCTAATAAATAACCCCCGGTACCTCTGCCACTGGTGTCCTTATCCCCACAGTGAGCCACAGCTGCTCCCCCACCTCCCCAGGAAATCCTCCAGGACCAGCAGGTAGGTCTGGCCCAGGCTCCTAATGAAGTCACTGCTTTTGCTCTGGGTCATGGTGTACACAAGACCTTGTATGCACCCTACAAGAGTGGGTCTCTGTTTCCCCTACTCCTGTGGAGCTCCTGGACTCAAGCCCCGCTGGCCTTCAACATCAAGTGCTCTGGGGGCTCCTTCTCCCAATGCCAGACCCCCAGGCTGGGAGCCTGACATGGGGTTCAGAACTCACTCCTGTGGGAGAACTTCTGTGATATAACTGTTCTCCAGTTTGTGGGTTGCCCACCTGGGGGTCATGGGGTTTGATTATATTGCGAGTGAGCCCCTTGTACCGTCTCATTGGGGTTCTTAATGTCTTTGGATGTAGACTATCTTTTTTGGTAGGTTCCAGTCTTTTTTTAAATCAATGGTTGTTGAGCAGTTAGTTGTGATTTTGTTGTGCTTGTGAGAGGATGTGAGCTCAAGATCCATCTACTCCACCATCTTGTCCTGCTCTCCATTCAGATTTTGATTTTCCCTAAGTAAGTTCTCCTTCCTAAAATCAATCTGCTTGAGAATTTCCTATGGCCTGGAGTTCTCCTTTCCCAAACTCTTCCCTCTTACATCCTTCTTCTGCTTTACAGGAAAATGTTTCCACTAATTGCAAATCTCTTTATGATACAGGGTATACAATGCTTCCAGGCACATAGGAAGCATAAGAGAATTGGTGGCATATGTTGATAGTGGCAGGCCTTATTTCATCATGGCTACAAACCAATGGTCTTAGCTCTCCATTTTAAATTAGATTTCAGAAATGAGTTGGCTGTCATAGGAACACCTACTAACACTTTTAGTTGAACAGAAAAATGACTTTAGACATTTTTCTGACAGTCTGGTTGGCTTTACAATGAGTACACACTTTTAAATTATATGGTGGTCATCCTCCAGTAACTGAGTTAAGTGTACAGTTCCAAAGTTTTGATGAAAATACATTGAAAGCACGTAAACACCAAATAACAATGCCAGAACTCACATTCTCTGTAACTATTTAAACATGGTAAGAAACTTTGGAGGTTGGTTTTTACAAGTATGAGTGAAGTATAAGGTTTTCAAATTTCTTTTGGGAGTAGGTAAACAAAAAATTTGAAGACTAATTTTAGAGAAAGTTTAAGTCAATGGGCTGCACAGAGCCACTTGTAACATTTTCTTCTTTAGTATTTGAATAAACATAGATTCTGATGTATAATTGGACCCAAATCAGCTTTGTGGAGAGAGAGGTTCTAACGGTCAAATGTACTTCAGTCATGGAATTGGTGCCACAAGCAATGGGTATGTGTAACTATTATGTCATTTCATAGTAGTGACTTGGTATCTGCATGATAGTATTTATATTGATCTTGGGTTAAATTCGTGAAGTTCTTTCATGAACTTGTAAATAACTTGGAATATTACTATAAAAAAAAAAGGCGAGAAGATATTCCAAGAGACAGTATATAAATCGTGGAGAATAAATGTTAAATTTTTAAATTATTTGCCATTTGCATTTCTGTGTCAAAAATGAGCATTTTTAGATTTGGTTCTAAATATATTCCATTTCTTAAGGAAATGACATACAATGTAATTAGTTACTTTAAACTTAACAATAGTCTGCACAACGTCAAAAGATATTAAGCTAGAATGATATGGAGTAAATCACTTACTTGACTTTTTAGTTACTTAGATGTGCTGATAATGACATAATGTGCTTTCTATTACTCATTTTATATTAGGACTAGTTTTCCTCCAGGAATGCAACAGAGTGAAACATGTTTTATTTCACTTAAATCTTGCCTTTTGTCTCTGCAAACCAATTTCTAATTATGATTTTATCTGCCAGAAGTGCTCCATCTCCTTGACAAAATGAGATTGTCTCAGAATGAAGTAAAAAGCCCTTTAGGAAACTGTGAAAGAAATTCAATTAATCTTATCTTCTTTTCTCTCCATAAAAAAAAATTCCCTTTCCATCCATACTCCAAATTTCATTTTAGCTTTAATTTTTAGAGTGAACTCATACAGAAACATGGAGGCCAGTGGGCTGCTAGGGTCCATGAAAATGGTGATTGGAGGTCAGAATCTGGACACACATCCAGGCATAATAAGAACAGCTACCTTATCACAGATTTTCATTGGCTGCAAATAAATCTATCAGAGATATGAGAATCTAATATACAAAGTGTTTGTCTCTAGCTCCATAATAATGTACACTTCCTATAGAAGAGCTTTCATAAAGTATTTGAGCTTTGGGGAAGGTAGTAGCTCTCCTTTGTCTTCTGTCTACTGCTACCTCCTCAGGAGTAAGTATCCTGTAGGCAATCACTCTAGTCACTCTGTTCATTCACTTTACTCATTGGTCTTAAAAAAAGAAGCTAGAAAAGATGGAGAAATAAGACTGTCTTCTGTTAACTGACAGTGTGGTGATGTCTGGTTTTTATAAAATATTATGAGAAAATTATTATGATAAAAATTAAAGTATAGGGATTTCATAACATAAATATTATTGCTACAAGAAAAGAATACCAAGATGAGCTGGAAAACTTTCACAGTAATAGCTTTAGAACATATGAATGCATTTAACCAAGTGCTCTGGATACATTAAAAAAGTAATTTAGGATAAGCATACTTGAAACATTTGTCTTATAGAGGGTGTAGAGTAATTCAGATTCTTGACAAACATTATGAATTGCTTCTTAAAAACTTGGATAGATTAGAACACTCATTTCGAATGCAATGCCAACATGTAGTGTTCTTACAGTTTTAGAATTAGATTAATGGTGCTTAAAATTAGCATATGGATTTTTTAGTTTCTCCTCTCTGCTTCTGGGGCAAATTATGATTGGCATGTTTTTTGTTTTTCATTTTGCAGTCTGGTGACTTCCACTTTAGACTAGTCTTTGTCCTCATTCAATGTCAAATTCATGAGGGAAGTCCCTCATGTCTTTTTTTAAAACCACAAAAATATGTAACTCATTTAAATTGCAAACATTTTAAATGACACCTGTTTCTGATTTGTGCACATTATTTTCCACTCTCTGGAATACAAGTGAAAGCTGAAAAATGTTTTGAACTGAATGAGTGACAAGGGCAACTAAAAAAAACAAACTGGAATAATTTAGAGAGGAAAAAATCCTCTAATGAGAATATGACATAACCCTTAAAAATCTGGCTAAAGGGGCTTCCCTGGTGGCGCAGTGGTTAGGAATCCACCTGCCAATGCAGGGGACACGGGTTTGAGTCCCAGTCCAGGAAGATCCCACATGCCGTGGAGCATATAAGCCCGTGTGCCACAACTACTGAGCCTGTGTTCTAGAGCCTGCAAGCCACAACTACTGAGCCCACATGCTACAACTACTGAAGCCCACGTGCCAAGAGCCCGTGCTCTGTGACAAGAGAAGCCACTGCAATGAGAAGCCTGTGCACCACAACGAAGAGTAGCCCCCACTTGCCGCAACTAGAGAAAGCCCGTGTGCAGCAACGAAGACCCATTGCAGCCAAAAATAAATAAAGTAAATAAATTTATTAAAAAAAATCTGGCTAAGGAGTTTGCAGTCTGGCTGGTTATTCCAAATGCTTCAGTATCTACCCCCTTCCTTCCTTGGTGCCTGGTGCACCTGTAGGGAGTGTAATGTTAGTGTTGTGCACTGCCACCTCTTCAGAAGGATTCTTGGATTGAAGAGCTGAAGAAGTTATAAAATATGGACAACGTAAGTGCTCTAACCTCTGTCTGCTCCCACAATACAATGACCCTGGTGTTCACAGCATCACAGGAGAGACAAAGGACCATTCCTGACATTGTGAGATCTGTGATCAAGTCCTACCCTTGCTCTTGATGGTTCTAGGACATTGAGACTCACATAATCACTCTGAGAATTAGTTTTATCATCTGTAGAATGGGTACAAATTATTGTTCTTGACAAAACTATACTGCTGATTAAAATGAGGTAATAGTTGTTTTGGAAAAGCATAAAACTATAATGTAAATATGTTCTTCCAGTATTTCAAAACTTAGTAAGATGTTCCTCACAGGGTAAGTTCTTCATAAATGTTTGAGTGATGGCTGGGAGTAAAGGTTATTATTGAGTTCATTTTCCTTCTCCAGCCCACATGATCAGTGGGGGCTCTCAGGGAGTGTGATGGGTGAATGAGTTGAGTAAGCGTGTGGAAGCTCATGGTAACTCAGGTGAAGCCATTGTGCATCCTGGTCTTGGCTTCTGGAACACATTTCCATGAGCTGCATCCTAGCAAGTCTTTTGTGAAGGGAAGTCTTTTATACATGACAGAAACTAATAAAATTTAGAGGCTTATTAAAACCTATATAATATTCTCAGATTTTGTCCATGGAATTGAGGTGGTTTCTTAGAAGATTTTAACGATTTATACAAGTTCATATTCTTTTGATCAAGGACATGTTACAACATACTACACCTCATCAATATACAATGCTCCTTTCACATTTTTGTGTAACAATTTTGCTATTGAAATTGATTTTCTTTCTACCATCACTACACATTATCTAAAACAGTTATAACACCTACAACCTTGTATGTTGATTATGCACTTATTTGCATGTCTGTCTCCACTAGACTCTAAGATCATAAAGGGAAGAGAGTGTACATTATTCATCTGTTTTAACCTCCTGTATCCTGCAACTCTGTCACATGATTGTTACTCATCATTTGACTCAAAGAATGAGTGGATTAATCAATTACCCACTGATCACTAAGACAAAGTATAAAATAATGCCTAATACTGAGGTACGTTTACTGAGAACTCTTCTCATTTCTCCTTTCTTCTTAGCTGAACTGTGAAAACATGTTTGAAGAGGTCTATTTCCATTTAGTTTTAAATATATATATATATATGATATGAAGTGGCTTAGGCATTCTTGCTCCTTCTAGTAAGACCATACCAAAAGTGTTTCTCAACTCTTCCTTTGCTTAATTGCTTTCTCCTGCTTGCAAAAGCAAGGATTATAGATAAGTTGGACCCATGGGAATGTGAGAGGAGAGGAAGCAACTAGAAGAAAAATTATTCAAAAAAAAGACATTTCTCACACTATCCTGTACTGGTTTTAGGTTAAGTTGTAGCAATAAATGTCCCAACATTTTCTCACCTTGACATGTCTTTCCATTGAGCATGAGTTGATAGCCAGGTGGGCAGATACACTGATAGCTCCCAAAGGTATTTTTACACTCATGCTGGCAGGTGTCTCTATTTTCACATTCATCAATATCTGTGCAGAAAAAAAGCAGTGTGTGTAACCATGCAAAACAAAGGCAGAAACTGTGACAGAATCAAGTATAAACAAGTTGTTGACATACAACAGAAAACTTGATTTTATACTTGTGCTTAAAAATGTTCAAAGCTGTTTCATATCAGTATGTTTTTAATGGAGTACAGTATAAACTGTCCTGTATTATAAAATATGAACATCTCTTCTGTGTATAAGCATATATGAGCTGAAGCCCCAAACTGGCCAATTGCAATATTAGTTAAGTAATTAAGATTGGAATGACAGATGAAACAGACCTGTACAGGATCCTAAACCACCAAGGTACTAAACTCTTGACAGAACACAGTAGAATTTACCTAAAAGATAAAGTTTCTATTGAGATTAATTGGGAAAAGAAATACTCGTTTCTGTTTTATTTAAAGTTTAGCGGCCCCTCTCTCTCCAACAGCCATGCCTGTAACTTTCCCATATGCAGATATCATTAAGTGGAGGCGGTTTTATCTTTGTGATAGGAATATTCATCCAACTTCATACAATTGTAAAGTACTAATGGCAACTAGATATACATATAGTTGCTATGTTACTTTGGGCCAGTCACCTAACTTCTCAGGATCTCAGTTGATTCTTCTGCCAACAGGAGTCACTGATACAATCTCCCTACTTCAGAGGCTTGTTGGAAGGTTCAAACATGTAATATATGAAAAACATTGTATAAATTATAAAGAGCTAAGCTACCTGCTATTACTAAACAAAGTCAAGAAAACAGCAATAAAAAGAGTGGGAATAGATAGTAAAAAATTAATTGATATTTGCTTTCAGAATGAGAGATGGGATTTGAGAAACCTCAGATTTCTTGTCTCAGTTGTGTTTTGCCTAATATCAAAATGTGCCAACCAGTGTTAGAAGGAAGAGAACGTGGTATGAAATGGGAGCAGGAGTGCTGAGGGCTGGAAGTAAAGGGAAGACAAAGTGAAACCCTGGAGATGACTCAGCAAAAGGACCTGTTCATTGCGCATATGCTCAGATGATAATTGCAATGACTCAAAATCTGTTAATGACAAACGCTCATCAAATATTTGTCACTGTTTTTGCCCCAGTTTGGTTAACCAAAGCACTCATTGCAGAACTTTTGATATATTTTTACTTTTTCCCTTTATAATTGGCTTTAACCTAAGATAACAACAGAAATGTAAATGACGTTGAACTCCAAGTAGTCGACATCACACTTTCCAGAGTATGAATTTTAAAGTGGCCCCAAGTGTGATTTTGGTGTTCAGAGAAGCAATGCAACGTTCGTTTTCTCTATTAAGCTTTGGAATCAATTCCCTAAAAAGCTAAATCTTAGCCCAAGTCTAACAAAATTCCATGGTGTTAATCTGAATCTTTTGTAAGCTGTCTATCCTAGATGGTTAATTAAAGGCATTTGGTGTTTACTGCAGGTTGCTTGTTACATAATTCCAAAGCTGTCTGCAATCTTAGTGTAAATTTCTTTATTAGTACCAACGCCAGAAAATACTCACCATATTTTAAGAAATATTTCTAAATGTCTAAGCCTATTTATTACCCCCAAATAAAACTTAAATATCCAGTCATAGACTAGTTATAGAAATTTACTTTAGAGTCTCCAAGATTGGTTCTCACTCTGAAATAGTAGCTGCCTCACATAGTAGATGGTTTCGGGAAGGTAATTCATATAAACATATTAGTGTAATATAAACACAAAGACACAGAAAACATTCATAAGACTCTACTGTGATGAAACTACAGGGCACAGATTGCGATAAAGAAATGGAGAACTGGTTATTAATCAGGGACTCTTTCTTCAAATGACTTGGACCTTCACATGATCTAGAAGAAATCGACTAGATGGTGTGGGAAATACCGTTTCACTCATTTATCAGAGCATAAACAAGGATTTTTGGAGCAGGAGAGTAAAGGTAGAAGAGTTGTCTAAGATGAAGGCAGAGAATGGAATGTTAATAGGACATGAAAACCCTTCAGTGGGAATGACTATTCAGAAGAAACACTGAAAGACAAAATGTCAGATGTTAATTCTGTCAATAAAATAGTGAAAAGTTTCACTAACAAAGAGGTAAAAATTGTGGGCATGAAAAATTACCAAAATTACCAATGGAAAAAAACCAGTAAGAATGGTTTGGAGCAGGCTGAGAGCAATGTCTGACATACTCCCAAGGACAGTGGAGTCCACAGGTTTAGTAATTAAGTAGTGTTTGACCATATGGGGCAAAATGTTGAGAGTTGTTAATGAACCCATGAATGTTTCAAGTTCAAGGAGTAAAAGAAACTAGCACTGTCCACAGTTCTAGGAAGCTGATCACAGGGAGGAGATTCCATGTGCATCATATTACGCTTTAGGTACTTCAAGACAGCCAGACAGAAAAGTTCTGGGAACACCTGGGCCTAGAGAATAAAGGTTAAAGAGTAAGGATCCAGAGGGTCTGAAGGCCCAGCTGAGTGGAGATAATGTGAGAAGCTGAGTCCGCCTAAGAGTGACTAAGGAAGAATGTCTAAGAAGATAACGATGCAGGAACAGGGCTTGGAGAAGGGTAGAAAAAGAAATGACAAAAACTGAAGTCAGAAAATATTTCTTTTAAATATCTAAAAAATGTTTAACAGAGAGCATATCTGGGAGAGAATAAGCAACGTGTGGAATGCTTAAGAAAAATTCAAGAACATGAGGTTAGCATAGGGGTCTTCAAATTTAAACAGAATTTCTTTCTTCCCTCCCCTCTTGCCTCCCTCCTCCCTTTCTTCTTTGCTTTCTCATTTCTTCTGACAAACTGTGGGGCTAATTTGTGTTTGCTAATTCCCCTTGGTGCATAGCTCAGTGACATGCAAACTGTGGATACTCACAGCAAATTGAATTAAATGAATGACAGATGGAATTGTTTGCAACTTAACTGAAGACAAGGTCTCAATTTTTGAGTTGCAAATTACACTTCACTTTTGCAAACAAGTTAAATTACAGACTTGAGTTTAGGTAAAGATACTGAAAGCACATATGTTAGAACAATGGAAACAAATTAGTTTTGTCCTGGCTTACATTATCTTTTCAGTGACTTACATATATACAAAATAATTGAACTGAGAGGTTCCATGGGGAGTGTGTAACAACAGTCAGGGCAGTGCTGGTTGCAGACAGAACAAGCAGTCGACACAGTAGCTGAGAGTTTCACTTTTAACCCACTGCTTTGGCACCCATCACATAAAGCCATAATCTGATAGTATTATATTATGGTGGCAAGATGCATATTCTGGATGCCACTGAATTTTATTTCTATATAGCATTAAATTTAGTAACACTTTCAGGAGTGATCAAAAAAGAGAAACTGACAATACAAAACAATACATTATCAGAATGTACACATGTAAATACATCATTTGATAAAACTGGTAATAGTTTTAGGTGCCAGAGTAAATGTCTTGAAACTTGAGTCATCCCAGATTTGAGATCAGCTGTAGTTCACTACACCCAAACTCTCACAGGTGCTGTATATATGCTTAGACTCTGGTCCATGAAGTGAGCCCACAGAAAGGAAATGGAATATGGCTGACATTTACCTACACATGTGTCATGGCTCGCCTCAGAGCCTGCAGGGCAAGTTTTTCTAATAGTCCTTCTAGTCTTGGAGAGAGACGTTCTGCTGTTCCTATACTCTGAGTAGGAGCTGTAGAGATGTGAGTACTGTCTGTAATGCTGTTGAGGTTGATAGTTGTTTCTCACGGGGGAGAACCGTGCAAGGTTATAGCTATTGTACTGAGTGCCATAATTTGGCAGCCTCTCCAATCCAGCGCAAGATTTCCCGTCCCCTAATAAATGTTGTCCTGGTGGACAGATACACTTGAAGCTGCCGGGGGTGTTGGAGCACTGATATGCACAAGGCTTAGGCACTTGTTCACATTCATTAATGTCTGCTCGTGTGCCATGATACATAAAAAAGAGAAAAAAAAACATACACACATATACACACAGAAAACACAGGAATAAAGAATCAGTCTGTGAAACAAACTGAAGACATTATGTTACCCTCCAAAGCAGGGAATACAGTAATTTCTCAGCTGTTGTGAACTTTTGAAAAAGCTTTCTTCATTCAGCTATGAATATATAGATTCTATGACTCTCCCTGAAGATTGTTTCACATGTACAGTAGAATCATATAGGGTCATAATGGAAAATGTGGTCTTGAATCCAGAAAAACTAGAGTTCAAAGCTAACATATAGATCTTAATTTTGTTGGTGAAGAATGCAGTCAGATCTCTAGTTTGTATTTAATTACAATATTGATCACTAGTGCTTCTAATCTTTTATATAATTACAAGTTTCAGATGCAAGAATGTACAATGTACACCTACAAATAGTTTTATTTTCCTTTGTTTCTTTTGCATCAATAATTATTAATGAATAATCAGGTCAAGCACATTTTCTTAAAAAAATTAAAAAGAAGGAAATGAAGATACAGAATCATTCTTCCTAAGATAAACTCAAAGTTCAAAAATTAAAGTTATTTTTCTTTCTATTCCTACGTCAACAGAGTATGTACTCCTAACTCTTCTTGTAAATTGAAAAAGTGAATAAAGACCAGAGATCAAAACCAAATTCTTTAATTCATTACCACAGTGGCATGAAAGAAAACAATATGAATAAGTAGAATAAAAGTAGTAAATTGTGCTTTAAAAATTATTTTAGTAGGCAAAAGTTAAAATTAACATTTTAAATCTCTTTAAGGCAATGGCCCTACCTTCTTCACTGACTTATCCCCCAGCCCAATTTCTGACATTCAGCTTCAAGTCAAATTAGTGAACAAATAAACACATTTCATTCTGCTAGGTCACTGTAATGACTGATCAAAATGTTAAATTATATACAAATTACAATATCTAAATAGAAGACTAAAATGATATATAGTCCTGCTATTAAAAAGTATTTATTTTAAAAGCATTCATAATAATGATACTACATTAAACATTTTCTATGTGCAAAGTACTATGCTAGGGACTACATAAAGACAGAACTAAGTCTTTATGGAAGAATTTGCTATAAAGAATTAAATAGACAACCAAGGCATCCAATTTTAAAAGTATTGATATAATAGCATGCAAACCAAAGGCCAGTATTTAAAAGCTCACACAATTTTTTTTCTGCATGTAAATGTAAATATTCTAAGGTGAAATATAATTTTATAGGTCAGTTTCTTGATTGTAAATGTATTAATTTAAAAAAAGCATATGGTTACCTTCTTATAGACATTTTCTACTATCGTTACCTGCCTTACTTTACATTCAACTATAACTAAGATGGAAACAAATAGGCAATTGGGAGAATTAAATGAGATTCTTAGCACAGGGAATGGCATATAGTATGCACAAAACATATGGTAGATAAAGTAATAATTATCAATTCACTTAAATTGTGTGTTCACATTTTAATCCTTCACAACTAAACCTTCATAGTACATACAGATATACTTCATATTCAAATAAAATGTATCTATGCAAACATTTACATCACATGCATAGAGAGATAATCAATGAGCTAATCTTCATAATTAAGTTGTCGTGGTAATTATACCACAGCCTCACTTTGATACGTATAGTGCATACTAAGCACTCCGTAAGTAGTTATTATTATCACTTGAAAGTCAGTGTAAATTGAGTTCAATATGAAGTCTCTAAGAAGTTATTCAACTTATGTAATGGACTACTTAAGCCAACTTACAAATCTAATTGTAGCAAAAAGTATTTGAGGATAGAGTGGTCCTAACCAAGCTGGTAAAATAGTTACCCAGCCTTTATTACTCAATAAGAGTTCCTGTTAACTTACCCATACAGGGTCTTCCAATTCCTTGAGACCGGTAACCTCTTGGACATACACAACGATAGCTGCCTCTCATATTCTCACATATCTGGTTATATCTGCACTGATGGGTCCCATCTCTACACTCATCAATATCTAGAGACATGGAGGGCAATAAAAAGCAATAACATTTCCTATTTCAAAACCTAAAGTCATTATATTTATTTATTTATTTATTTTTAACATCTTTTTATTGGAGTATAATTGCTTTACAATGTTGTGTTAGTTTCTGCTTTATAACAAAGTGAATCAGCTATACATATACATATATCCCCATATCCCCTCCCTCTTGCATCTTCCTCCCACCCTCCCTATCTCACCCCTCCAGGTGGTCACAAAGGACTGAGCTGATCTCCCTGTGCCATGCAGCAAGTCACTATATTTAAAATGAACATTTTAATTGCTTAGAACGTTGCATTTCTCACCACGTGGTTGAGACCTGGAGTCAGAAAACCTGGGTTCAAGTCCCAGCTCTGCCACTTGTTAACGGGCCCCTTTTCCTCTTCTTGCTCCCTACTATGGGAAGAGTTTTCTTCTCAGCTTTCCCCCCTTCACTATATCCCTCCTTTTTTGGCCATCCTATTTATATTAGTGACTCTAGCGAGCTTGCTGATGTGGACTTAACAGCAACATTTCCACATTGCTACTTATCCACAGTCCCAAATTTCTAGCTGCTGGCTGCTCATCTCCATCGCCAAGTTTTACTAGTACTTCAAACTCAGCATGTCTCCAGTATCTTATCACTACTCCCTGATTTATAATAACAGTATTCTTTTATCCCCAGTCAACATGGCTGTGAACCTCAGAGTTATCTTTAAACCTATTCTGTTTCCAAGATTGGGTAATTCTACTTCCTTCAAACAAACCCATATATCCCCATTTTCCATTTCCTCATTTAGCTATATTTTTGCTGTAGCTTCTTAAACATCTGATATTTCAGCTTCTCTCATTTCTAATTAATCTTATACATAATTACAGAATCAATATTCTTAAAAATACTTAGTTACACATAACTGCATATGATGCTGTGAGTTGGCTACTATTCTTAAGAATTAAGAAAAATATTTACCTATATCCATATTGCTGAGGAGTCTTTGAAATCTGATAGTCCACCCCCCTTACTTTTTTCTTTAAGTATACTAAATTTCCATTTACCTCAACTAGTATCAACAAGTGGTCAATACTCCCTCATTTATATCTACACCCTCCCCTCACTCTTATATTATTTTGAAACAAATCCAAGACAGATTGTAACTTTATTAATAAATACTTCAGTATGAAATTCTTAAAATGTCCCATTTTTTAAAATGAGAAACTTAAACTCAAATTTCTGTGTCCTCTTAAGACTTGTTCAAGGTCAGATAGCTGTCAAGAAGGGAGGATGAATTTTAACATGTTTTCTCTAAATCCAGCTCTTTCCCCCTCATACAGGGCTATTTATCTTTCCTTTTTCTACCACCTCCATCTATTAACATTCCATTAAAGACTATATTTAAATGTGATCACTTCTATGACACTGCTGATAGTCACTCCTATTAGATATGATCATTCGTTCGAGTACTCTGGTACAATTTTATTTGTACCTCTTTTATGATATTTCATCCCAACTTGCATAATAGTTGTTTTTTTTTTTTCTTTTGGTGAGGGGAGTGGAGTTGGCCAATCTATCCCAGTTGATTGTAAGTACATGAGAGCAGGAATGCTATCAGTTTCAGTTTTGTACATTGTGCAGTTCATAGTTCTGCTAACTATGGCAGACTGGTACAGAATAGGCACACAAAGAACAAACTTAGGGAGAAATATAATTTACTTTATTGCCTGGTTATTGATTTGACATTTAAAGAATATTTAGTTTTAAAATAATTATATTTTGAACTTTTAATAAATCTCTACAAACATAATTTTTTCTTAACCCTTCCAATGAAATTCTTAGTATATATGCTAAATTTCATATTAGAAATTATATGACATAATATTAATGTATGTGGATAAACTATATAAACCAATTGTGTAACTGATGGGAGCTCAAAATGGGCTATGTCTCCCTGGTGAGCTTTCATTTCCTGGTACAGCCATGACCCTGGGACCCAAGAGCTCAACAATACTAGAAGTTGGGAGTAAAAACCTATAGAAAAAGATATTTCCTTGTTAGATTAAATTTATTCTAATCATTAGTTTTAAGAATGGATGCCTTATTTGGCTTGTTGATGGTACATGAATCTCAGTCACTGAGATAGCCAGACACTCACCAATGCAGGTTCCGTTTTCTGCCTTGGTCATTCCGTTTGGACAAAGATCAATGCATTTATAGCCACCGCGGGTGTTCTTGCAGTGCTGATCTGGTCTGCATACATTCTGTCTACATTCATTTACATCTTGATAAAAGGACAAAGGTAATGCAGATTGAGAAAGTGATTTCTTCTGACTTTACATAAAAATTATACGTTCAGATTTTAAGGATATCATAAACTAATATAGATGATTATATAATCATGGTGTAAGGTTAAAGTGTTTAAATCAATCAAGTTATGTAACATACTTTATTTTAAAACGTTATGATAAAAATAAAAAACAAAATATTACTTCACATAGCTGGTAGCCATACCAACCACTTCCTCCTCCTAGAAAAAGAAAAATTATATATTTATACATTATATATAAGTATATATATATATATATATATATATATATACATATAAATTATGATTTTGTGAAAAAAATTGGTAATAGGGGAAATGTTAAAAAAAATGGTTATGTAATTAGAAAATGAAACCTGTAATGTATAGCATTTGCTTCCATTTCATTTTTGCATGGATCACATACAGGATGCGTGGTATTACAGTCCAGCCCAGAACATGGCACATGGATTAGATAAGGCACCATTAAGAAGTTACAAAGGGAGATTGGAACCAAGATGGTGGAGTAGAAGGACATGCTATCACTCCCTCTTGTGAGAACACCAGAATCACAACTAGCTGCTGGACAATCATCGACAGGAAGACATTGGAACTCACCAAAAAAGATACCCCACATCCAAAGACAAAGGAGAAGCCACAATGAGTGGGTAGGAGGGGCACAATCACAGTAAAATCAAATCCCATAACTGCTGGGTGGGTGACTCACAGACTGGAGAACACTTATACCACAGAAGTCCACCCACTGGAGTGAAGGTTCTGAGCCCCACATCAGGATTCCCAACCTGGGGGTCCAGCAACAAGAGGAGGAATTCCTAGAGAATCAGACTTTGAAGGCTACTGGGATTTGATTGCAGGACTTCGACAGAACTGGGGGAAACATAGACTCCACTCTTGGAGGGCACACACAAAGTAGTGTGTGCATCGGGACCCAGGGGAAGGAGCAGTGACCGCAGGGGAGACTGAACCAGACCTACCTGCTAGTGTTGGAGGGTCTCCTGCAGAGGTGGGGGGTGGCTGTGGCTCACCGTGGGGACAAAGACACTGGCAGCAGAAGTCCTGGGAAGTACTCCTTGGTGTGAGCCCTCCCAGAGGCTGCCATTAGCCCCACCAAAGAGCCCAGGTAGGCTCCAGTGTTCGGTTGCCTCAGGCCAAACAACCAACAGGGAGGGAACCCAGCCCCACCCATCAGCAGTCAAGCAGATTAAAGTTTTACTGAGCTCTGCCCACCAGAGCAACAGTCAGCTCTACCCACCACCAGTCCCTCCCATCAGGAAACTTGCATAAGCCTCTTAATAGCCTCATCCACCAGAAGCAAGAAGAACTACAATCCTGCAGCTTATGGAACAAAAACCACATTCACAGAAAGATAGACAAGATGAAAAGGCAGAGGGCTATGTACCAGATAAAGGAACAAGATAAAACCCCAGAAAAACAACTAAATGAAGTGGAGATAGGCAACCTTCCAGAAAAAGAATTCAGAATACTTATAGTGAAGATGATCCAGGACCTCGGAAAAACAATGGAGGCAAAGATCGAGAAGATGCAAGAAATGTTTAACAAAGACCAGAAGAATTAAAGAACAAACAAACAGAGATGAACAATACAATAACTGAAATGAAAACTACACTAGAAGGAATCAATAGCAGAATAACTGAGGCAGAAGAACGGATAAGTGACCTGGAAGACAGAATGGTGGAATTCACTGCTGTGGAATAGAATAAAGAAAAAAGAATGAAAAGAATTGAAGATAGCCTAAGAGACCTCTGGGACAACATTAAATGCAACAACATTTGCATTGTAGGCGTCCCAGAAGGAAAAGAGAGAGAGAAAGGACCAGAGAAGATATTTGAAGACATTATAGTTGAAAACTTCCCTAACATGGGAAAGGAAATAGCCACCCAAGTCCAGGAAGTGCAGCAAGTCCCATACAGGATAAACCCAAGGAGAAACACTCTGAGACACATAGTAATCAAATTGGTAAAAATTAAAGACAAAGGAAAATTATTGAAAGCAGCAAGGGAAAAATGACAAATAATATACAAGGGAACTCCCATAAAGTTAACAGCTGATTTCTCAGCAGAAACTCTACAAGCCAGAAGGGAGTGGCATGATATACTTAAAGTGATGAAAGGGAAGAACCTACAACCAAGATTACTCTACCCCGCAAGGATCTCATTCAGATTCGATGGAGAAATCAAAAGGTTTACAGACAAGCAAAAGCTAAGAGAATTCAGCACCACCAAACCAGCTCAACAACAAATGCTAAAGGAACTTCTCTAAGTGGGAAACACAAGCGAAGAAAAGGATCTACAAAAACAAACCCAAAACAAGTAAGAAAATGATAATATGAACATACACATTGATAATTACCTTAAATGTGAATGGATTAAATGCTCCAACCAAAAGACACAGGCTAGCTGAATGGCTGCAAAAACAAGATGCATATATATGCTGTCTACAAAAGACCCACTTCAGACTTAGGGACACAATCAGACTGAAAGTGAGGGGATGGAAAAGATATTCCATGCAAATGGAAATCAAAAGAAAGCTGGAGTAGCAATACTCATATCAGATAAAATAGACTTTAAAATAAAGAATGTTACAAGAGACAAGGAAGGACACTACATAATGATCAAGGGATCAATCCAAGAAGAACGTATAACAATTATAAATATATATACACCCAACATAGGAGCACCTCAATACATAAGGCAACTGCTAACAGCTATAAAAGAGGAAATCGACAGTAACACAGTAATAGTGGGGGACTTTAACACCTCACTTACACCAATGGATAGATCATCCAAAATGAAAATAAATAAGGAAACAGAAGCTTTAAATGACACAATAGACCAGATAGATTTAATTGATATTTATAAGACATTCCATCCAAAAACAGCAGATTACACTTTCTTCTCAAGTGCACATGGAACATTCTCCAGGATAGATCACATCTTGGGTCACAAACCAAGCTTCAGTAAATTTAAGAAAATTGAAATCATATCAAACATCTTTTCTGACCACAACGCTAGGAATCAATTACAAGGAAAAAAACGTAAAAAACACTAACACATGGAGGCTAAACAATACATTACTAAATAACCAAGAGATCACTGAAGAAATCAAAGAAGAAATAATAAAATACCTAGAGACAAATGACAATGAAAACATGACGATCCAAAACCTATGGGATGCAGCAAAAGCAGTTCTAAGAGGTAAGTTTATAGCTACATAATCCTACCTCAAGAAACAAGAAAAATCTTAAATAAACAATCTAACCTTACACCTAAAGGAACTAGAGAAAGAAGAACAAATAAAACCCAAAGTCAGCAGAAGGAAAGAAATCATAAAGATCTGAGCAGAAATAAATGAAATAGAAACAAAGAAAACAATAACAAACATCAATAAACTAAAAACTGGTTCTTTGAAAAGATAAACAAAATTGATAAACCATTAGCCAGACTCATCAAGAAAAAGAGGGACAGGAATCAAATCAATAAAATTAGAAATGAAAAAGGAGAAGTTCCAACAGACACTGCAGAAATACAAAGCATCCTAAGAGACTACTACAAGCAACTCTATGCCAATAAAATGGACAACCTGGAAGAAATGGACAAATTCTTAGAAAGGTATAACCTTCCAAGACTGAACCAGGAAGAAATAGAAAATATGAACAGAACAATGACAAGTAATGAAATTGAAATTGTGATTAAAAATCTTCCAACAAACAAAAGTCCAGGACCAGATGGCTTCACAGATGAATTCTATCAAACATTTAGAGAAGAGCTAACACCCATCCTTCTCAAACTCTTCCAAAAATTTGCAGAGGAAGGAACACTCCCAAACTCATTCTATGAGGCCACCATCACCCTGATACCAAAACCAGACAAAGATAATACAAAAAAAGAAAATTACAGACCAATATCACTGATGAATATGGATGCAAAACTCCTCAACAAAATACTAGCAAACAGAATCCAACAACACATTAAAAGGATCATACACCATGACCAAGTGGGATTTATCCCAGGGATGCAAGGATTCTTCAATATATGCAAAGCAATCAATGTGATACACCATATTAACAAATTGAAGAAGACAAACCATATGATCATCTCAATAGATGCAGAAAAAGCTTTTGACAAAATTCAACACCCATTTATGATAAAAACTCTCCAGAGTGGGCATAGAGGGAACCTACCTCAACATAATAAAGGCCATATATGACAAACCCACAGCCAACATCGTTCTCAATGGTGAAACACTGAAAGCATTTCCTCTAAGATCAGGAACAAGACAAGGATGTCCACTCTCACCACTATTATTGAACATAGTTTTGGAAGTCCTAGCCATGGCAATGAGAGAAGAAAAAGAAATAAAAGGAATACATATTGGATAAGAAGAAGTAAAACTGTCACTGTCTGCAGATGACATGATACTATACATAGAGAATCCTAAGGATGCCACCAGAAAACTACTAGAGCTAATCAATGAATTTGGTAAAGTTGCAGGATACTAAATTAATACACAGAAATCTCTTACATTCCTATACACTAATGATGAAAAATCTGAAAGAGAAATTAAGGAAACACTCCCATTTACCATTGCAACAAAAACAATAAAATACCTAGGAATAAACCTACCTAGGGAGACAAAAGACCTGTATGCAGAAAACTATAAGACACTGATGAAAGAAATTAAAGATGATACCAACAGATGGAGAGATATACCATGTTCTTGGATTGGAAGAATCAATATTGTGAAAATGAGTATATTACCCAAAGCAATCTACAGATTCAATGCAATCCCTATCAAATTACCAATGGCATTTTTTACAGAACTAGAACAAAATATGTTAAAATTTGTATGGAGACACAAAAGACCGCGAATAGCCAAAGCAGTCTTGAGGGCAAAAAATGGAGCTTGAGGAATCAGACTCCATGACTTCAGACTATAGTATAAAGCTACAGTAATGAAGACAATATGGGACTGGCACAAAAACAGAAATATAGATCAATGGAACAAGATAGAAAGCCCAGAGATAAACTCATGCACCTATGGTCAACTAATCTATGACAAAGGAGGCAAGGATATACAATGGAGAAAAGACAGTCTCTTCAATAAGTGGTGCTGGGAAAACTGGACAGCTACATGTAAAAGAATGAAATTAGAACACTCCCTAACACCATACACAAAAATAAACTCAAAATGGATTCGAGACCTACATGTAAGACTGGACACTATCAAACTCTTAGAGGGAAACATAGGAAGAACACTCTTTGACATAAATCACAGCAAGATTTTTTTTGATCCACCTCCTAGAGTAATGGAAATAAAAACAAAAATAAACAAATGGGACCTTATGAAACTTAAAAGCTTTTGCACAGAAAAGGAAACCATAAACAAGACGAAGAGAGAACTTTCAGAATGGGAGAAAATATTTGTAAACAAATCAATGGACAAAGGATTAATCTCCAAAATATATAAACAGCTCATGCAAGTCAGTATTAAAAAAACAAGCAACCCAATCCAAAAATGGGCAGAAGACCTAAATAGACGTTTCTCCAAAGAAGACATACATATGGCCAAGAAGCACATGAAAAGCTGCTCAACCTCACTCATTATTAGAGAAATGCAAATCAAAACTACAGTGAGAAAAAAAAAAAAAAAAAACTACAGTGAGGTATCACCTCACACCAGTTAGAATGGGCATCATCAGAAAATCTACAAACAACAAATGCTGGAGAGGGTGGGGAGAAAAGGGGACCCTCTTGCACTGTTGGTGGGAATGTAAATTGATACAGCCACTATGGAGGACAGTATGGAGGTTCCTTAAAAAACTAAAAATACAATTACCATATGATCCAGCAATCCCACTACTGGGCATATACCCAGAGAAAACCATAATTCAAAAAGACACATGCACTCCAATGTTCATTGCAGCACTATTTACAATAGCCAGGTCATGGAAGCAACCTAAATGCCCATCTACAGACGAATGGATAAAGAAGTTGTGGTATATATAAAGAATGGAATATTACTCATCCATAAAAAGGAATGAAATTGTCATTTGTTGAGACGTGGATGGATCTAGAGACTGTCATACAGAGTGAAGTAAATCAGAAAGAGAAAAACAAATATCGTATATTAACACATATATGTGGAACCTAGAAAAATGGTACAGATGAACCAGTCTGAAGGGCAGAAATAGAGATGCAGATGTAGAGAACAAACGTATGGCCACCAAGTGGGGAAAGCAGCGGGGTGGTCGTGGTGGTGGTGGTGTAATGAAGTGGGAGATTGGGATTGACATGTATACACTGATGTGTATAAAACTGATGACTAATAAGAACCTGCTGTATAAAAAAATAAAATTAAATTAAAAAAAAAAAGAAGTTACAAAGATGTCACTGCTTTGAATTCATAGCCCTCTCCTTACCCACGCATTTTCTGCCTTTGAGGTGATACCCAGGTTCACATCCACAGTGAAAACTTCCTATGGCATTGAAACAGCGGTGGTGACAGGGGCTGGATTCTTGACATTCATTAATATCTGTTAAAGAAAACAAAACTTGCTTTACATGCTGTTAGAAAACTTGGTTTAATTTACCCCAAATGTTAAATATTTTAGTGATCATTATGTTTAAGATCTTCCCTAAAAAGAATCCAATTGAAGTGTTCTCAAAGGATCTGCTAGATAATTGATAGAATTAACTGCTGGAGAGGGTTATTCTCTTCAACACTACTCCAAGGTAGAAGTTTGCTAGTGATTCAGAACTATGTTGATGCAATACTTCTCTACTTTAACTATTTTATTTACCATATGGCTCCCATTCCAGTTTCTAGGAACTTTTAGCCCTGGAATGTTGCTGACAGACTGGAGTACTGAAGGTAGAAAAATAATAATAATAATAAAAAAGTTAAGTCTTCTGCAACAACTTTTGCAATTTGACCCTTCTTCCCAATTTTTGCTGCTATTAGTCTGATGCGGGTGTTTATCACCTTGCACTCGAATGACTGCAGCAACTTTAGCTTTTCTCCTCATCTGTAGTCACTGCCAAATTAATCTTCCTGAACACCATCTGGGTCATAGTGCAATGGAAAAAAACCCTGCAGGCATGAATTCCCCAAATTTGTGTGCACTTGCCTGTATTTTGTAACTTCTCCCCTTTCTTTCCTTTCATTCCAGAAAAAGGGAGACCACTCCTTCCATTTAAGAAGAGTTCCTCTATTTGAGTTTTTGATCTCTGCAGCCCATCTCCTCCTTCCTCATCACGATGACTGTGGTCCACTGATCATTCCCTCCTCTTCTGTATTTTTAACGCCCTTCTCCTTACTGTCATCTTTCCCACAACCCTGTAGACATAATCAAATCTTTCCTACCCCAACAAAATCCCTCTCTCAGGTCTCTACTCACCTCAAGCTCCTGCCACTTTTCTATTGTTCTATTACAAACCCTCAAAAGAACAATCTCACCATATTATAGGCTCTTCATGTTCTAATCTTACATTCCCAAGTTCGAGATTTCCAGTGTCTTATTTTGTTCTTGTTTTCTATTTCAGATCTTCTAATTTAATCTTTCAAAATCTGTACATGTCACAGAAATGCACAAATGTGATAACATATTTTTTGAATTTAATTTTTATTTTATATTGGGCTACAGTTGATTTACAATGTTGTGTTAGTTTCAGGTGTACAGCCAAGTGGTTCAGTTGCACATATACATATATCCATTCTTCTTCAGATTCTTTTCCCATATAGGTTATTACAGAATACTGAGTAGAGTTCCCTGTACTATACAGTAGGTCTTTGTCAATTACCTATTTTATATATATTAGTGTGTATATATTAATACCAAACTCCTAATATATCCCTCCCCCCCCTTTGGTAACCATAAGTTTGTTTTCAAAGTCTGTGAGTCTGTTTGTTCTGCAAATAAGTTCATTTGTATCATCTTTTTAGATTCCACATATAAGTGATATCCTATACTATTTATCTTTCTCTTTGACTTACTTTACTTAGTATGATAATCTCTAGGTCCATCCATGTTGCTGCAAATGGCATTATTTCATTCTTTTTTATGGCTGAGTAATATTCCATTGTATACACGTGCCACATCTTCTTTATCCATTCCTCTGTCAATGGACATTTAGCCATTCCATATCTTGGCTATTGTAAATAGTGCTGCAATGAACATGGGGGTGCATGCATCTTTTCGAAGTATGGTTTTCTCTGGATATATGTATGGTTTCTCCATACATACTGTTTTCCATAGTGGTTGTACCAGTTTACATTCCTACCAACAGTGTAGGAGGGTTCCCTTTTCTCCACATCGTCTCTAGCATTTATTATTTGTAGGCTTTTTAATGATGGCCATTCTGACTGGCGTGAGGTGATACCTCATTGGAGTTTTGGTTTGCATTACTCTAATAATTAGTGATATTTAGCATCTTTTCATGTGCTTTTTGGCTATCTGTATGTCTTCTTTAGAGAAATGTATATTTAGATCTTCTGCCCATTTTTTGATTAGGTTGTTTGTTTTTTCATATTGAGCTGCATGAGCTGTTTGTATATTTTGAGGTTTATCCCTTGTCGGTCACTTTTTTTGCAAATATTTTCTCCCATTCTGTGGGCTGCGTTTTCATTTTGTTTATGATTTCCTTTGCTGTGCAAAACTTTTAAGTTTAATTAGGTCCTATTTGTTTATTTTTGCTTTTATTTTCATTACTCTAGAAGGTGGATCCAAAAGGATGTTGCTGCAATCTATGTCAAAGAGTGTTCTTCCTATGTTTTCCTCTTAAGAGTTTTATAGTATCTGGTCCTACATATAGGTCTTGAATCCATTTTGAGTTCATTTTTGTGTATGGTGTTAGAGAATGTTTTAATTTCATTCTTTTACATGTAGCTGTCCAGTTTTCCCAGCACCACTTATTGAAGAGACTGTCTTTTTTCCGTTGCATAGTCTTGCCTCCTTTGTCATAGATTAATTGACCATAGGTTGTGTGGGTTTATTTCTGGGCTTTCTATTCTGTTCCATTGACCCATATTTCTGTTTTTGTGCCAGTACTATACTGTTTTGATTACTGTAGCTTTGTAGTATAGTTTGAAGTTAGGGAGCCTGATTCTTCCAGCTCTGTTTTTCTTTCTCAGGATTACTTTGGCTATTCAGGGACTTTTGTGTTTCCATACAAATTAAAAAATTTTTTTTGCTCTACTTCTGGGAAAAATGCCATTGGTAATTTGATAGGGATTGCATTGAGTCTGTAGGGAGCTCTGAGTAGTATAGTCATTTTGACAGTATTGATTCTTCCAATCCAAGACCACAGTATATCTTTCCACCTGTTTGTGCCATCTTCAATTTCTTTCATCAGCATTTTATAGTTTTCAGAGTACAGGTCTTTTGCCTCCTTAGGTATGCTTATTCATAGGTATTTAATTCTTTTTGATGTGATGGTAAATGAGACTGTTTCCTTAATTTCTTTTTCTGATCTTTCATTGTTAGTGTATAGAAATGCAACAGATTTCTGTGTATTAATTTTGTATCCTGCAACTTTACCAAATTCATTGAGCTCTAGTAGTTTTCTGGTAGCAAAATCTTTAGGATTTTCTCTGTATAGTATCACGTTACCTGCAAACAGTAACAGTTTTACTTTTCCTTTTCCAATTTGGATTCCTTTTACTTCTTTTTCTTCTCTGATTGCCATGGCTAGGACTTCTAAAAGTATATTGGATAAAAGTGGCGAGAGTGGACATCCTTGTCTTGTTCCTGACCTTAGAGGAATGCTTTCAGTTTCACCACTGCGTATGATGTTAGCTGTGGGTTTGTCATATATGACCTTTTTATGTTGAGGTAGGTTCTCTCTATGCCCCCTTTCTGGAGCATTTTTATCATAAAGCGGTGTTGAATTTTGTCAAATTTTTTCTGCATCTATGGAGATGATCATATGGCTTTTATTCTTCAATTTGTTACTGTGGTGTATCATACTGATTGATTTGTGCATACTGAAAAATCCTTGTATCCCTGGGATAAATCCCAATTGATCGTGGTGTATGATCCTTTTAATGTATTGTTGAATTCAGTCTGCTAGTGTTTTGTTGAGGATTTTTGCATCTATGTACATCAGTGATATTGGCCTGTAATTTTCTTTTTTTGTAGTATCTTTATCTGGTTTTGGTATCAGGGTGATGCTGGCCTTGTAGAATGAGTTTGGGAGTGTTCCTTCCTCTGCAATTTTTTGAAACAGTTTCCAAAGGATAGGTGTTAACTCTTCTCTAAATGTTTGATAGAATTTGCTTCTGAAGCCGTCTGGTTCTGGACTTCTGTTTGTTGGAAGTTTTTAAATCACAGTTTCAACTTCAGTACTTGGGATTGTTCTGTTCATATTTCATATTTCTTCCTGATTCAGTCTTGGGAGATGGTACCTTCTATGAATGTGTCTGTTTCTTGTAGGTTGTCCATTTTATTGGCATATAGTTGCTTGTAGTAGTCTCTCAGGATCCTTTGTATTTCTGTGGTGCCCATTGTAACTTCTCCTTTTTCATTTCTAATTTTATTGATTTGGGCCCTTTCCCTTTTTTTTCTTGATGAATCTGTCTAAAGGTTTATCAGTTTTGTTCAACTTTTCAAAGAACCAGCTTTTAGTTTCTTTGATCTTTTCTATTGTTTTCTTCATCTCTATTTCATGTATTTCTGCTCTGATCTTTATGATTTCTTTCCTTTTACTAACTTTGGCTTTTGTTTGTTCTTCTTTTTCTAGATGCTTTAGGTGTAAGGTTAGGTTGTTTATTTGAGATTTTTGTTTCCTGAGGTAACATTGTATTGCTATAAACTTCACTCGTAAACTGCTTTTGCTGCATCCCAAAGTTGCTGGATTGTTGTGTTTTTGTTTTCATTTGTCTCTACGTATTTTTTGATTTCCTCTTTGATTTCTTCAGTGATCCACTGGTTGTTTAGTAACATATTATCTAGCCTCCAGGTGTTTCTGTTTTTTGCAGTTTTTTTTCTTATAGTTGATGTCTAATCCCATAGCGTTGTGGTTGTAAAAGATGCTTAATTTCAGTTTTCTTAAATTTACTGAGGTTTGCTTTCTGGCCCAGCATGTGATCTATTGTGGAGTATGTTCCATGTGAACTTGAAAAGAATGTGTATTCTGCTGCTTTTGGATGGAGTGCTTAAATATTAAGTCCGTCTTGTCTAATGTGTCATTTAAGGGCTGTGTTTCCTTATTGATTTTCTGTCTGAATGATCTGTCCATTGAGGCAAGGCGGCTGTTAGAGTCCCCCACTACTATTGTGCTACTGTTGATTTCTCCTTTTATAGCTGTTAGCATCTGTCTTACATATTGAGGTGCTCCTATGTTGGGTGCATATATATTTACAATTGTTATATCTTCTTTTTGTATTGATCCCTTGATCATTATGTAGTGTCCTTCTTTGTCTCTTATAACAGTCTGTATTTTAAAGTCTATTTTGTCTGATATGAGTATTGCTGCTCTAGTTTTCTTTTGACTTCTATTTGCCTGGAATGTCTTTTTCCAGCCTCTCACTTTCAGTCTGTACGTGTTCCTAGGTCTGAAGTGGGTCTCTTGTAGACAGCATATGTACGGGTCTTGCTTTTGTATCCATTAAGCCAATCTATGTGTTTTGGTTGGAGCACTTAATACAGTTACATTTAAGGTAATTATCAATATTAATGTTCTTATTGCCATTTTGTTAATTGTTTTGGATTTGTTTTTGTATGTCTTTTCCTTCATTTCTCTTTTGTTCTCTTCTGTTGTGATTTGATGACTATCTTAGAGTTGTGTTTGGATTGCTTTTTCTTTTTTGTGTGTGTATCTATTGTAGATTTTTTGGTTTGTGGTTACCATGAGGTTTTGATATAGCAATCTATATATATACAAGATTATTTTAAGTTGCTGGTCTCTGAATTTCAAATGCATTTCTAATGTACTGCATTTGTATTCTCCTCACGATTGCTGGTTTTTTTTTTTTTTTTTTTTTTTTTTTTTAATTATTATTTATTTTATTTATGGCTGTGTTGGGTCTTCGTTTCTCTGCGAGGGCTTTCTCTAGTTGTGGCAAGTGGGGGCCACTCTTCATTGCGGTGCGCGGGCCTCTCACCATCGCGGCCTCTCTTGTTGCGGAGCACAGGCTCCAGACGCGCAGGCTCAGTAACTGTGGCTCACGGGCCCAGTTGCTCCGCGGCACGTGGGATCTTCCCAGACCAGGGCTCGAACCCGTGTCCCCTGCATTGGCAGGCAGACTCTCAACCACTGCGCCACCAGGGAAGCCCCACGATTGCTGGTTTTAATGTCATATTTGTGTGTAGATGATGTGCTACCTTTACAGAATGTTTGCCTTTACTGGTGAGCTTTCCTATTCATAATTTTTTGTTTCTAGTTGTGGCCTTTTCTTTTCTGCCTAAAGAAGTTCCTTTAGCATTTGTTGTAAAGCTGGTTTGGTGGTGCTAAATTCTGTTAACTTTTGCTTGTCTGTAAAGCTTTTGATTTCTCCATTGAATCTGAACAAGAGCCTTGCTGGGTAGAGTATTCTTGGCTGTAGGTTTTTCCCTTTCATCACTTTAAATATATCGTGCCACTCCCTTCTGGCTTGCAGAGTTTCTGCTAAAACATCAGCTGATAACTGTATGGGGATTCCCGTGTATGTTATTTGTTACTTTTAATATTTTCTCTTTGTGTTTAATTTTTGTCAAGTTGATTAATATGTGTCTTGGTGTGTTCCTCCTTGGGTTTATCTTGTATGGGACTCTGTGCTTCCTGGACTTGAGTGAGTGTTTCCTTTCCCATGTTAGGGAAGTTTTTGGCTATTATTTCTTCAAATATTTTCCTAGGCCCTTTCTCTCTCTTCTCCTTCTGTGACCCCTTTAATGTGAATGTTGTTTGTTTGTTTTTTTTTTTAAATCATGGAAGACTTCTTGTGTCATGCTATGGAACTTGAACTTTATCTCATTGGTGATTTTTCAGCAGGGGAATAGCATAGGCAGAGTTGTGTTTTTATTTATTTATTTATTTATTTATTTATTTATTTATGGCTGTGATGGGTGTTTGTTTTCTATGCAAGGGCTTCCTTTAGTTGTGGCGAGCGGGGGTCACTCTTCGTCACAGTGCACGGGCCTCTCACTGTCGCGGCCTCTCTTGTGGCGGAGCACAAGCTCCAGACGCGCAGGCTCAGTAGCTGTGGCTCATGGGCCTAGTTGCTCCACGGTATGTGGGATCTTCCCAGACCAGGGCTCGAACCCGTGTCCCCTGTATTGGCAGGCAGACTCTCAACCCCTGCGCCACCAGGGAAGCTCAATGTTGCTGTGTTTAATGTTGTCCCAGAGGTCTCTTAAACTGTCCTCATTTCTTTTCATTCTTTTTTCTTTATTCTGTTCTGCAGCAGTGATTTCCACTCATCTCTCTTCCAGCTCACTTATTCGTTCTTCTGCCTCATTTATTCTGCTATTGATTCCTTCCAGTGTATTTTTCATTTCAGTTATTGTATTGTTCAACTCTGTTTGTTCTTTAAATCTTCTAGCTCTTTGCTAAACATTTCTTGTATCTCAGTCTGTGCCTCCATTGTTTTTCTGAGATCTTGGATAATCTTTACTCTCATTACTCTGAAGTCTTTTTCAGGCAGATTGCCTATCTCCACTTCACTTAGTTGTTCTTCTGGGGTTTTATCTTGCTCCTTTGTCTGGAATATATTTCTCTTCCACCTCATTGTCTAACTTTCCGAGTTTGTGGTCTCCTTTTTTCAGGCTTCAGTACTGTAGTTCTTCTTGCTTCTGGTGTCTGCTCCTTGGTGGGTGAGGTTGGTCCAGAGGCTTGTGCAGTCTTCCTAATGGGAGGGACTGGTGCCTGCCCATTGTTGGTGGAGTTGGGTCTTGTCCCTCTGGGCAGGGCCATGTCAAGGGGTGTGTTTAAAGGTGGCTGTGGATTCAGGATGACTTTAGGAAGCCTGTCTGCTGATGGGTGGGGCTGTGTTCCTGTCTTGCTTGTTGTTTGGCCTGAGATGTCCCAGCACTGGAGCCTACAGGCTGTTAGGTGGGGCCAGTTCTTGCTGCCAAGTCCTCTGGGAGAGCTCACATTGATGAATATTCCCTGGGGTCTTTGCCTCCAGTGTCCTTGCCCCCACAGTGAGCCACAGCTGACCCCCACCTCCCTGGGAGATCCTCCAAGACCTGCAGGTAGGTCTGGCTCAGGGTCCTATGTAGTCACTGCTTTGCCCTGGGTACCAGTGCATGTGAAACCTTATGTGCACCCTTCAAGAGTGGAATCTCTGTTTCTCTCAGTCCTGTGGAGCTCCTGCACTCAAGCCCCAAAGGCCTTCAAAGCCAAATGTTCTGGGGGCTACTCCTCCCAATGCCAGACCCCCAGGCGGGGGAGCCTGATGGGGAGCTCAGAACTCTCACTCCTGTGGGAGAACCTTTGTGATATAATTATTTTCCAGTTTGTGAGTCACCCACTCAGTGGGTATGGGGTTTGATTATATCACGGAAGCACCTCTTCTATCATCCTGTTGTGGTTTCTTCTTTGTCTTTGGATGTAGAATATCTTTTTTTGGTAGGCTCTTTTGGTAGGTCATTTTTGTTGATGTTTCTTCAGCAGTTAGTCATGATTTTGGTGTTTTCATGAGAGGAGGTGAGCTCAAGTCCTTCCACTCTGCCATCTTGTCTCCTCCCTGATCTGTGATCATATGCTTCTAAAAGATTTTCTTAGTGCAGTTTTTTCTTCTTCTTTCACTTGGCTTCCCTTGTCCTCCCCTTGTCCACCAAAGCCAACTTACATTAACAGTCTAATATAAATAATAACATATCTCTTTTATGTAAACCTATATCTCTCCTTAAATATATAAATCCATTTCCTTTTTCTTTGGTTATTGTTTGTTTTCCAGTCACATAATCTTTTCTACACAAGTTGCATACACTCTTTTATATCTTTGTGTTCTCACTCAACAACGCCTCATGGAAATTCTAAGCCAAACAGTTGTTGGCTGTTTGTCTAAGCCAAACAAACAGTTGAGCTTCATTCCGTTCTTTATAATGGCAGCATAGTGGTTCATGGTATAGATGTACCATAATTCATTCATTCTTCCTACTATTGATAAGAATTTCACTTTGTATCCACTGTTTCTTCCTCTGGAAAATCCTGATAGCAGCTTTATTCATAATTGCTAAAATTTGTAAGTGCCAAGATGATGTCCTTCAGTAGAATGGATATATAAACTGTGGTACATTCATACAATGGGTTATTTTTCAGCACTAAAAAGAAATAAGCTATCAAGCCATGAAAAGACATAGAAGAATCTTAAATGTATATTACTAAGTGAAAGAAGCCAATCTGAAAAGGCTACATACTGCATCATTCCAACTACGTGACATTCTGGAAAAAGTAAAGCTAGAGAGACAATAAAAAGATGAGGGGCTTCCCTGGTGGCTCAGTTGTTAAGAATCCACCTGCCAGCGCAGGGGACACGGGTGCAAGCCCTGGTCCGGGAAGATCCCACATGCCGCAGAGCAACTAAGCCCGTGTGCCACAACTACTGAGCCTGCGCGCTACAACTACTGAAGCCTGTGTGCCTGGAGCCCAAGCTCTGAAACAAACAGAAGCCACCGCACTGCAACAAAGGGTAGCCTCCACTTGCCGCAACTAGAGAAAGCCTGGTGCAGCCAAAAAAGAAATAAATTTATATATATATATATATATATAAAAAAAGATGAGTGGTTTCTGGAGGTTGGGGGAGGAAAGGATGACTAGGTGGAACACAGAAGATTTTTAGGGCAAGGAAACTATCGTGTATGATACTATAATGGAGGATATATGACGTTATTCATTTGTCTTAAACCCATAGACTATACAACACCAGGAATGAATCCTAATGTAAACAATGGACTTTGGGTGGTAATTATGTGTTAATGTAGGTTTATCCTTGGTAAAAAAAAAAAAAAAATGTACCAGTCTGGTGCAGGATGTTGGTAGCAGGGGAGGCTATGCATGAGTTGGGGCAGGGAGAATATGGAAAATCTCTTTATGTTCTACTCAAATTTGCTGTGAATCTAAAACTGCTCTAAAATAATAAGTTCTATTAAAAAAGTCCTGCAATAAATATTCATAGTCTTACGAAATGGAGTTTTATTAAATAGATTCTATTAAGATCATGCTGTATGATCTCTTCTCTCAAATATTACAGGCAAGTTTTATTCAAAACCACTTTGTTACAAATACTTAAAATAGCCATGGCATATTACATTTAAACATTTTACTAAGAAGCTCAATCTATTAAAGAGAGTTTACTTTAAGTGATTCAAAAGGCAGGGGTTTTAATTTGTAATACAATGAAGATAAAGCAAGGGCCTCCATTTGTATACCTTGACAACTCAGGCCATCACTGGTTCTTCGAAAGCCAATTCCACAGCGGACCACACAGTGATAGGATCCAATGGTATTGTCACAATCTTGACCAGCATGGCAAGTGTGTCCACTCAAAGCACACTCATCAATATCTGCAACAAAGTGAGTCATTCAACTAGGGGGAACTGAAGAAAACCAACCAAAGAACCTGTTGTGAAACAGGGATAAGAAAAGCAATGAATGACACTTGAAATGAAATATACAAGAGCAAAAATGGTGAATTTTGGGGGTGTGTCATTTCAGGTGGGTTGAGTAGCTGACAAGCTCATAGCAGGACAGTGTGATGTCTTCACAGACCAAGCCATCCAACAGACCACTTATAAATTAGGTGGCTGAAAAAAGGTACTTCTCCTTTCTGACATCTCAGTTTTTTCATGTGTAAAATGAGGATAATAATATCCACCTCTCAGCATTGCTTTGAAAATTAAATAATGTTTATGAGGTGCCCAATCCATACTGGACATTCCATAAAAGTTACTCCTATGCCCTCCTATGCCCCTGCTCTCTCTCTCTTTTGCATTTAGAAGGGGGTCTCCTTGGGCATAGAGGGATAAATCCTTTCTTCTTTTCATCATTTTTAATTTATTATACAACTAGGCTCTTATACAAGTTCTAACTTTGAAGCATACCTAGAATCTGATAGAAAAGTGTGCTTTTCTTTAACGTTCCAAAAGTGCTACCACGATTGTGCAATTTACTAAATTTCTTTATAACCTCTTCCTTCCTACCTTTATCCCTGTAAAAGGAGTATGGTAATAGTCCTGCCTGCCTCTTCTCATTGTGTTGTGGGGATTGAGTGAGTCACTACAGGCATTCCTGCCCACAGAGCACACCATATGAAGGCAGTGTGTGAGCAGTATTCCCTCTTCCTTACTTTTTCAACTCAATGAAGGTGGGGGCAGAAAGAGTAGGAAAGAAGAGCACTGGTCTACCACGCTTTTCCTAGGAGAGAGATTGCCATGTCCACTGCTTAAATGTGTTGATTAGACTTAGCTTTGTGACTACCTTGACAAGTTCTTCCATCCACAGCTATAGTGAGGCCTTTTGGGCAGGAGCAATAATAAGTTCCCATGGCATTGTGACAGATATGGGAGCAGGGATTCCCTGCTGCACATTCATCTTCATCTGAAAGAAGAAACAAAAAGACCCAATTAATATGAAGAAGGCCTACTTTCAAGGAGTTATTAAAGTTGGTGAAAAGAGTTGCTTATAGAGGCCAATGAATGAATCAAATGTAACAGGAAATGCTCTAAGTGCCACAGGATGGAAACATGAAATAAAAATTAATTTGGGGTCCTCAAATTATCTCTGAGAGTGAATAAATGGTTAGATTAATTCTAAAACAACAATGATGACAGCTAAGATATAATGACAATTTATTGTGATCTAAATGCTTTTTACCTACGTTAACTCATTCCTCAACATTCCTAGGAGATAAGTATTTTTATTCCTATCCTCATTTGCATGATAAAACTGAGGAACAAAGAGGTTAAGTAAATTGCTCAAGGTCATATAGGTCATTATTCGCAGAGCTGGGATCTGAACCTGGGCAGTGTAGTTTCTAAAGACTACCTTTTTACCACTACACTACATTACATTGCCTACCGGCAAAAAGAAAGGCACTGTGGGGCTTCCCTGGTGGCTCAGTTGTTAAGAATCTGCCTGCCAATGCAGGGGGCAGGGGTTTGAGCCCTGGTCCAGGAAGATCCTACATGCTGTGGAGCAACTAAGCCCGTGCGCCACAACTACTGAGCCTAGAGCCCGTGCTCCGCAACAAGAGAAGCCACCGCAATGAGAAGCCCGTGCACCGCAATGAACAGTAGCCCCCACTCGCTGCAACTAGAGAAAGCCCGCGTGCAGCAACAAAGACCCAACGCAGCCAAAAATAAAATAAATAAATAAATAAATTTATTTTAAAAAAAAAAGAAAAGCAAGGCACTATGTATGCTAACTTGAGCTCCTCAAGTCATTTACTTAGCTATTTACTTATCTGTGACCCTCTTGCACTGGTACTTGGATGGCACAAGACTGGTTTAGTCATTAGTCCTCCACCCACAATCCAGCCCTATCCTACGATTAAGCAATTCTAAGGTTAGGTGACTTAGAGTTGAATTACTGCTGTTCCACATTCATGGCAATCAGGTGGCCAGACGAAGTCCAGTGTTTTGTCCCTGTGTTCCCTCTACCCCTTTACTTGATCATGATCCTTGACACACTTGATTGTGGACTAATCGGAAGAGCACGGGCTTTGTATCTATCTTAAATTCAAATCTAGCTCTGCCACTAGATAGCTGAGTGATCTTAGGCAGTCAACTTCTTCACATCTCAATTTCTTCACCTGTAAAATGGGACATTTATAGGACTGTTGTGATTCTTAAATATCTAGCAAAATGACAGTAAATGTCCATTAAATGGTAGCATTAACAGCTTAATAAAAATAAAAATGAATAATTTATTCCCGTCCTTACCAGCACAAAAGGGTCCAACTGAATCTAAGGCAAACCCAGAGGGGCACTGATTACTGCGATCTCCTACCATAGAGAGAAAAGCAAAATTAACTGGCTTGTTAGAACATTAGGATCTTGTTTCTCCCCAGGACCATCTTCTCTGGGAGCATATGCCAAGGATGGAACACATGACACAGCAAATGCAATAGGTGAAAACAAGCAGAATGGAAAAATTTTACTGTTTCTCAACCAAGAACTAAATGAATCATAATACAGAGATTGTTGGCAAGCAGCCACTGGAAGCAGATTTTCTGTTTAAGTTGTTTACATTAATCAAAAGGAAATTAATTACTCTTTGATAAGGAAAAAGGATCCAAATCAATATGAATGCCATATTGAATGGCATAACCACAGGCAAAGCCCTATTCTTCCAGCCATTTACTTATTCTGTTTGTTCTAGAAGTAGGATTGCTATTTTGAAGCCACTTAAAATAACTTATGCCAGTGAAAAACAAACTCTAGTGAAGAAACCCTCTCCTTTTGTAGATCTCCTCCATTTGTACTGTGAAGAATCTGGGTCTAAGTCCTCCTAGGTGTAAGCAAGTCTTTTCCTTCCTGGTAGTCAAAGCAAGAAGAAACAGGTATATCATTATAGCAATAGAATAGATTTAAGTTAGATGTCAGAAAAAAAATATTAACAAGAATAAATAGGTTAGGGAATCTCCTTGGAAAGTAACTCTGTTTTGACTGGTGTAAGCAGTTTAGCAAATATTTTTCAAACATTATTGAGATGCAAAAACTTAAATGAAACATTTTTCAAGTTAACAAAGTAATCTCACACACACACACACACACACACACACACACACACCTTAAAAGACAATCATTGATATAATAGGTATAGTAGATTTCTCTCAAGGGAAGTTTTATGTTCAGTTCATATTCAATCTCTTAGAAATTATCTTAGATTTTCCTTCGATTCTAAATGCATGAAATTGTTTATTTTTATTATTGTTTTAGGTGCTCTTCATAGAGGGAGTCTGGGCATTCATTAATTTTTCAGATTCATTCTACTTTGGAGAGTCTCAATTACAATATTATTTAAGCCCTGCTGAGAACATGAAACTGTTCAAAACTCTTCTGTACATTTATATATTTGGAGGGTGGAAGAAACACGCTCCAATGAAAACATTTCCTTGACTAGAAAGCTAGAGCCCTACTTGCTATTTCTAGGCAATCAAATTGCTTTAAACCATGAAGCGAAAGCAGAGAGGTTCATGATCCATTTCCACCCTGAGTGTAAAAATGACCCTGAGAGCATCCAAGCCTTCCTGCACCTTCAAGGGAATGGGGACAGCATGGATGGGATAGAAACGTCCAGAGCATGTTGCTAAATGATTGTTGAGTGTCCTACAGTACTGTGAGCTTCATGTGCTGTATTTCATTTAAACCTCAGAACTGCCCTACTCCCATCATAACCAATTTTCAGATGAAGAATCTGAGACTGAGGACATGTAAACTGCTTAAAGTCAAAGTGCTAATATAATCTGGAGCAAGGATTTAGATGCAAGTCTGTGTGACTTTCAACCACTGAACTCAAGAATACAATTCAGGTGGTGATTATAATTCATGCTTCATTTTAATTTACTATACAAATAAACATTCCTTAATGCAGCCAGTATGTTGTGTACAGCACTGTGTTGGGGACATAGCTGTGGAAAAATGTGTAACATAAACATAAATTATTATCTGATAGAAGCTTTAGATTTCTGGTTCTAAATGGGGAGATATCTTCCATGGGGTGGCATCTGGGAAGGTTTTTGGGAGAGACTTTGGTTGTCATGGTGATGACATGATTTAATAGGGAAGCCTATTTAAATTTAGGGAGTGGGGAAGACCCTGGGGAAGGTTTTAAATATTGCAATGTGTGGGATAACGATGCAAGATGAAGATGTGTCCCTTGCCCTGAAAGACTGTCGTGGAAGCGAGAAAGCTGTTTGTAATTATCTAAGGCTAGAACCCATCTTCCACATATTAAATGGTTTTTTTGTGTGATTAAAATATACAATGAACTTTCCAGAAATGCAACTGTCATATAAATGGATGGTTGATTGTACATGGTTTTATTCAGAACATTACCAAGAATTACTCAATGTTTTTTAAAAAAATCACACTGGGGCTCTAAATATTGGTTCAGCCATGTAAATACTTCTCTCTTAACTTCCAGTGTAGTAATGTCTAAAGATTTTCATATTGCAATACATAATATTTTGTTATCAACTGTTTTCCTTTTATTTATTCTTTCTGTTGTAATTAAATCATGTTATTTTGAATTATATTATGATTTACTTTTTGACATAGTAGGGAGACAATACAAAATATTTGTTTGTGTTACAGTAATGTATAAGTTTAGAAACTTTAAAAAGTACAAAATTCCCTGTAGCTTTGTCACTTGGAACAAACTACTGCCAAGATTTTGGTGCTTTTCCTTGCAGTCACATCTATCAGTATATACTTCAAAAAATTAAGTTAGGATCCTTTACAGACTAATAGTTGCCAAACTTTACTGATCGTAAAATCTCTTGGAGAGCTTATTAAAAATATAGATCCCTTTGGTCCTACCCCAGTCAGAATTGCCAAGGAAGAAGCCTGGGAATCTGTGTTTTTAACCAGTATAAAGGTTTCCTTACAATCACTGTGATGTGGGCAACCCAGGTTTGGATCATATTGTGTACTATTTTTCAATGATTGTTATGTCATGTACATTCTCCTTTGTCACTTGTTTATAGCTATATTGTCAATACCTAGAGCAGTATGTGGTATACAGTAGGTACTCAATAAATATTTTTAAATGAATAAATAAGCAATCATTAGAGTACTTTTGAAGGAATATTTAGTTTAAGAGTTTATCGTACATCTGTGCCATCATTTACATATTTACCTCTTTCAGGACATTTATTCTTGGCCATTTCTGTGATTTTCTTAGGGCAGACTCCTAGAATGAGATAACTAAAAAGATGTGAACATTTGAGAGGCTACTGATACATACTGTTTTCCAGAAATGTCAAATAAATCTACAATCTCTGCTGGCAGTGTAGGAGGGTATTTGTTTCCTATACCTCTCCAATACTGAGTGGTTATCCTATATTTTAATCTCTGACAATGATAACTGGAAAACGGAACCTCATTGTTTTAATTTACATTTCTTTGCTTATTAAGGAGGTACAGTTTTTCACCTTCATTTTGTCATTATTATTTCTTCCTTTGTGAATTTCCTGTTCACAGACTACGTATTTTTCTATTGGGGTATTTGCCTTTTTCTTATTGATTTTTAAGGTTCTTATATATATTAAGGGTAATCATAGTTGTCCATAATATGTAATGCAAGCAAGTTTAAATATACACAAAGAAAAACTATATATTTTGTTTTTCTCCCATGAGGAAGCTTTAAAAATTTTATTTGTAGTTAAATTTCTTTTCCTTTATTGTTTCTGATATCTTCTTCTGCTTAATTTGTAAAAATATAAATATGTTTTATAACTATATTTTGAAAATCATTTAATTTTAAAGATATAAATTCATATAATTTAAAAAATTTTCTATATTTGTGAATTGTCTTGACTAGTAGTTTCCAAATGCCAGAGTAAAGACCAGTTACAATAGAATCATTTAATTTTAAAGATATAAATTCATATAATTATTAAAAATTTCTATATTTGTGAGTTGTCTTGACTAGTAGTTTTCGAATGCCAGAGTAAAGACTGGTTACAATAGAATCATTTAGGGGCTGTGTTAAAAATACAGACTCCAAGGCCCTACCTTAGACTAGCTAAACTAAAATCTTTGTACCTAGAAATCTGAACTTTCATCAAGCTCTCTGCAATTCTAATTGCATTGTAACCATAGGTCTAGTCTAGACCCAACAAAGAGAAAGAACATGCTGGTCAAGCAACTAAGAATGCAAGCTTACTCCCTGGTGGTCAAAGAAATTGCAGGTACAAAACTCTTGCAACTCACAGGAACAATATCAACAACCAATGGGCACCTACATCAGATGTAATTCATAGAATCATAGCATCCAAGGATAGTAAGGGGTTTTAAATGTCCTATAGTGTTTCCTTCTATTGTGGGATCCAAGTCCCCCAACACTCTTAAACCATAAAGACCTTCAAGCAGTTTCAGGTTTAGAGGACTTACACGACTGGGTAGAAAGTGTACGTGACTTTTCAAAAATCACTTTAATGTCTCTGGTCCCAGATGATATAAATTCATTTTTAACTAAAGTCTTGTGCTAAGTTATCTTTTTAAAAATTATATGGAGTACTGGAAGAAGTAGAAACAGAGGTTAAATTTGAAAAGTAAGTATTATTGGGGAAAAGAAAACATAATTCTTCATTCCAGTGGCTCTTTTCTTTTGTCCAAGTTACCTTAACATGCATGACAATAGTAAAATGAGGTGGTGGTGACAACATTTGGATGGAGAAGGTGTAGGGCTACGGGCTCTACTGGCTATGAGGCTTCGTGAATCTGTGATTAGCTCAAAAAAATGTGAATATACTCCTACATTACTATGACCTCAAATTTGATGAAGCAGTTCTGATAGATGCTGAAGAAGAAAACAGTCACATGCACAACTGATGAAAGCAAGAGTAAACAGTGAAAATGAATTTTAAGTGTATGTGCTGAGCATGATTGATAAGCAAAATGATGGTTAAAATCTACTTGCATCTATTTTAGGAAAGCCAGCACAAAGCAAAACACATACATTCACCAGGCCACTCTGAATCATTTGAAGTGTCTCATGGGAGCCTAAAGTTCAAAGCTAAAGTCATTCAAACAGTTAGTGCCTATAACATAACCACATGCAAGTATCTCCTAGCATCAAAACCCCGCGGGATGTGGAATGCTAATTGTCGTGTTGCCTCTTACAACTGAAAAGGAAATCTCAGCGTATAGACACATCAAAGCACCACACAGCATAGGGAGACTGCTGAGATCAAGGGAAAGCAGTTCAAAAGTTATAATTTCCAAGAACAATAAATGACAGCTGAAATTACTGCCTCCCGGTTTTTAAAAGCTGCTTTTAAAATATGGAAACATTTTTGGCTAGTTTAGGTTCAGATACACCTTTACATCATGCTTCAGGAATTAAAAAAATTCTTGTCAAATATAAGATTCAGAACAAGAACAAATGGACTTTATTACCCAAAGAAAAATCGTTGACAGAGGATATATTTTTAAACCTCTCTGTGTACATAGGCTAGAACGGTACCAAGTCCACTATGCCATATGAAGATGCCTATTAGTCAACTAAATGTACTAGAATGCCAATGGGATTGGCCTTACCACAGGACTTTACCTACAAAACATGGGCAACACACATGAAAAACATATTATCGTGTTCAGTCTATACCTTAATATCCTTATTTTGAATGGCGTCAACGCGATTCTTTTACCCATTTAGAAAGGACTGCATAGCTTAAAGAGCTGTACTTTCCTTTAACCGAATTACCTTTGGAAATTGAAGCATGGATTTTAAAACCCAATGTCTCTTCTAAGTGGTCGTAGTCAGATTCCACAGAGGATGCATGAAGTGTTTCTACCAAGAAAGGCATTCTTCCCTGTGCCTCATCATAGAAAACAGTGTGGTTCCATGTGTATGGGACGCTGATGCCATCAACGGAGAACAGCCGGGTTGAGTAGGCATACAGCTGCCCAGGACCTGTTTGAATGTAGTCCTCTGTGTAATCCTAAGAAGGACAGTATAGATGTGAGGATTAGCATGGCTCATCCTATTTTTTTTCTTGAGGGTACTATGAGATGTAGAATGAGATTAAAAAAAAAAAAAAGGCTTAGGGGATAAAAATATATAATTCTAAATAAAATTGTAATTGTACAGTAGTGTTCAGGAACTAAAATTTGAACCTTTTAATTGTAAATACCTTAGTTTCATAATTTTAGTGTCATAAGTTATAGTTTAATAAGGGACTCAGTCGTAGGTCAAAAAAAAAGAAAAAATGTGAAAGGGTGATTGTTACCATTCTTTAATTTCTGGAATACTTCTACAGATGGTCTACAAAAACTTTAATGCAAGAATTACTATCCTCTTTGTCTACAGAAAGTTAAACAAATGGCTTAAATCAACAAAGCTGTGATCTTGGTCCTGATAAGCAGGGTAATAAAACTACTAAGAGCTTATAAAGACTTGTCCCTAAAGATTTTTAAACAAAGACCAGATAGCCATTCCTAACTTCAGTGGTTTAGACATTTACTCCCCAAAGTGAACAAGGGAAACTACACAAGTTTTCTGCACTCTTGTTATGATCTTTAACTCCTACTCTTATTGTTACTCCAATAAACAGCGAAGGCAAGTTATCCAGGCATCTTACCTTCACAGTGACTTCAGCAGGTGACTGCAGCTGCAGGACATAGCCACTCACAACGATATCTACCAGCAAAGCTCCATCGGGATCCAAGCCCCGGGCAACGTGAGTCATCCGCAAGATTTCTCCTAGGAATTAGAATTCGTTCATTTCAATAGCAATATATATATATATATATATGGTTTGTGTAAGCACAGAGCAGATTTACTTTATATACCAGTTCAGCTATGTTACTGTACTTCAAACTTGATTAAACACAGATCATAAGAGAATTAAATTAGCACTTAGTCCCCAAATTAAAGACTTAGGTTGACTGAATTAGGTTGATTCTAAAATCTCTTTTTATGTGGCAAAAATGTAGCCTATGATTAGGTGAAGGATTCCACACTTTTAACTCACAAGCAAGAGAAAGGTAGTTCTACAAAAATGGATCGCTTGCCTGTGAGAAGGGACAGAAAGCTTGACCAGGCAGACTGGCAATAGCCACAAGTCTGGCCCCAGGGCTTTGTTCTTTCGGATGCTTTAAGAAGTTGCAAAGGGGATCTTCATTGCCGCGTGCGGGATATCCCATGTGCCACAACTAAGACCTGGGGCAGCCAAATAAATAAATATTTTAAAAATGCTTAAAGAAAAATAAGAAGTAGCAAAGGGGCATCTTCGTAAGTGGATTGCCATACAGAGACCCACATGTCTTCTGGGCTGATTAAAGCTATGCCCTCCCTCAGCCCTTCTTTCTTAAAGATCACTGCTGCTGAGCTGACCACCTTCAAAGATGCTAGAAATGGAGGTCTATAAAAAGCTGTAGACCCTTGGAAAGGGCCATGAATTGCTAATACGTATTCATTAAGACTAAGGATAAAGCGAAAAGTGTTTAGATTTGCTTGTTTTTATTTCCATTTTTTTGATTAAAGAATCCCTATAAGATATCCTAATTGACTCTCAGGTTCATAGACAAAAGCCTTTAATTAATATTAGCAATGGCTCATCTTCCTACTCTGTTTGGCCTTCAAAACCCTCTCTAAGGATTTAAAGAGAACAGATACAGGAAAGATGAGGGAAAAAAAGCTTTTAGACTATAAAAATCACTATACTATTTGAAAACACATGGCCTCTTATAGACCCACGTCAGTAAAAGTTTATAGGAAAATATAAACTTGCTTTTATATCATTTATGCTAAGATGGCAACAAAACTTTGAAATTATTCTCTGTGGGAACATATAATGTATTTTTCTTAACCATCAACATTTAAAGCAATCATATTTTTAAATAGTAATAGAATAATAAGTTCAGCTGGTACTAACCAGTTGCAAATTCCACTTGGGTTTCTCTCTTGAAGACCGCATTGGTGAGGGTAAAGCCATTGACTGCTTCTCCTATTTCCTTTGCTGTTGTCCAATAAATGGGATTTAGAATGGAAATTATCTTTCTCATTGCTGGACCTAGAGAAAAAGGAATAAATAAGATATCAGAGCAAAATATTTACAGTTCATTATTATTATTCATAGCATGTTATTCAAAAGGATGAATCCTAAATAAACTTGAATAACAACAAAATAAATATCAGTATCTCATGTGTCTTTAAGTGTTTACCACTGGGATAAAACTAAGGATAAAACTAATATAACTAAGGATAAAACTAATATATAAAACTATTATACTGATCATGTAGTAGTCGCATCCTCTAGAAATTTTAATAATAGATGAAAAAGAAAAATATATGTTTTTAAAAAGAGGCTTATTAACAACTTTTGTAAGCAAAGAGACTTACCGAGACTGCGAGGTACATTGGTAATTCTGGCATGTATTATTCTGGTATCAGAGTTTGGGCTATCTGTTACCGTGGCATTAAGGAAAGCAATTCCAAATTCGACATCATTAATACTTCCAATAACACTTCCTCTGGCTCGCTGGGGCCCACCTATTGAGGGAAGAAAAAACATTCTTGGATAAGGAAACAATTTCATCAACATTACATGGGAGAAAAGAAAGCCAGTATTCAAAGATGCTCCAAGTCTTCTCTCAAACATTTAAAAGATCATATGACATCTGAATTTAAGAGTGAAATAAATAAGCTTTCAAAACATTCTACTCTCATGTAACGCTCATCAACCCATATAAATCTAGGATCCTTCCAATCTACGCACATCATAGTATTATTTCACAATCCAAAGAATTCATTCGGCACCCGGTCCCAAAGCCAAAATAAAGTATGTGTTTGGTGATGGTGATGAAATGATGATAATAATGAGAGTTTATTGAGCATGTCATGCGTGCTACAGTAAGCACTTAATACGCATTAACTCTTTAAATTCCAGCAAACATCCTATAAGGTAGTTTGAAATAGCCACAGTTTGCAGACTAGGGAAATAAAGTTCAGAGAAATCAAGTGACTCTTCCCACGATTACCCAGCTAAGAGGCAGTAGAGTGAGGATATGAACACAGATCTGCTTGTCATCAAAACACATATTCTTTCATCTATCACCTCCTTCAAGGGAACATGGAGGGGAAAGGAGGGATCGCCAACAAAACAGCTCCAAAGTCCTGTGACAGGTCACTGTCAACATAAATGTGAAGTATCTAAGGGTTATTGTTCAGTCTTGAGTTTCAGATCAAGGGCTTACCAAGCTCTTCATACTACAAATATATTGGAAAATGTTTAACTTGGGAAAAATTTGAGAAGAATATTGTACTTTTAACATTGTTGCAAAACCCATACCAAGACAATTATGTTGAAAAACAATCATACAATCTTTTAAAAGTAACTCTACAGTAATTTTATGCCTTCTTTCCATTGTTCAACAAAATTACTGGTTACTAACACAGAACTGGTGGTTAAGGAGTACATGCTTTGACAAGAGAGGGAAACGTACTGGGAAGAGGCTAACAGTTAAATTTAAAAATATTCATTATTTAATGCCTTTTAATTGAATATATTTTAAAACAATCACTAGGTGGTTCAGCTATTGTTATCATGTATTATATACTGGGGAGAAATACAATTGTATTCAGTCTGAGAAAAGTCAATAAGTAAAGTGTTTCACCATTTTAATTTGCATTATTTTACTAGTGAGAGGAAACTTTTTTTTCACATTGATTCACCCTTCATGTTCTGGATTATATTCATTAGTTCATCAAGTACTGAGGATACAATGGTAAGAAAGAAAATAAAAAAGACATGAAGCCTGCCTTCATAGCACTTATGTCTGAATAGGGGAGATAAACATTAATTAGAATTCCACAAATAAATGTAAAAATGAAATGTATATCTTAATGAATAGGATATCTACTACTCAGGGAAGTCTGAGAAGGAGGTAAAAATAGATTGAAGATCTGAAGAAAGTTAAGGTCTTAGCTAAGTCAAGGAAGGCAGGAAAAGGGCTTTCCGTGTAGAGGAAACAGCATATGTCACCCTTTTGGGAGCTGGTGGCTTGTCACCTCTGAGAAGCCAAGAGTAGCGAGCTTAGTGAGTGATGGGAACCATGCAGCAAGATGATGCAGGAAAGTACACAGGAGGGCCAGTCAGGACCTGGTCGGCTACATTTGTTTTTATCCTTAGTCCTAAGCAGGGCAAGAGAAGGGTAGAAGGATCACTAATTTACTTAGTTCTCTGGATCATCACTAAGGAGCATGGCCTCCCATTTCGACCTTGATTCTCTAGTCTCACAGAGGAACTTGAATCTCAGTGCTCGACAGACATCTCCTAGTTCTGTCTACCTAGTTGGGATCCTTCAAACTCTCTGCCAGACCCTGTAATCCAAATTGTCTGCCTATTTGGACTTCCTTCTGTCACCGGGGCCCTGATACCATGAGAGGTTGAGCTACAAAATGTCTCAGCTGAAATGAGACCTATCACCATGCCTACATGTTAGAGCCTCAACATCCTTGGTAATCAGCGACATGTTAAGAAGATATGGTGAACATCTGACTGATAGATATTTGCCCTTTCAGCATGCCTACAACCTATAAATCTTTTCATGTAACTCCTTTCTCTCACTCTGCCAAATGGGCCTTCTGGATTTTCAGGGATATTTTATTTCTAAGGCAACCTTAAACCTTTGGAAAGTCCAACGGTATCTCAATATTTCAACAATGTGAAAATATTCTTTTTGGTCTTCTTATAGCACTTAGGAAGCCTGTCCTTTGAGATAAGTACCCTTAGTATTATCCACCATTTCTTGGGACTCCAATAAACTCCTTTTAAGGTCCATGAGTTCTAGAATTCTGACTTTGTTCCTTCTGAATTTTTGCATCACTTACAATATCTAGCCATGTTGCATGACTGATTGAATTATGGTAGTTGAACTCCCCCTAATCTTTTTCCTTGAGCTGAATTTGCCCTATTTTACTGTCTACACTCATGTTCTCCATATTTCCATCTGTGAAAGAACAGCCTCCAGTTGTGTATTTCTATTAGATATTCAGTTTCTACCCCACCCTCATTTTTCCGCCTGGAATCTCAGCCTGGCTTTCCCACTCTTCCACGCCCTTTTACCCCTCAAGCCCAGGACTACTATACGGCTGTGCAGACTATTTCCTTTTACAAGGGAGCCTGGAAGAGGGCAATCAGAGACTAAAATCCAGCATGAGCTTTGGTGTAGAGCTGCACCAACGAGGGGGAAAAAAGTGCACTTTTCCTATTTCTTCCTCCCAGAGTTGGTACTGTTTTGTAATTTGAGGGCTCAGAGTGACACCTTTCTTTAGTATGTGGAAAGTCTGTAAATGTGGTCCTGCCAAAGTCTAACTTAGTTGCTTACCTGGGCATGCTTGTATATTGCATCTGGATACCTGAGTAGCATCTCCTAGGCAGGGGCGACCACTTTTGGATGGTATCGGATTGTTACATTGCCGTTTTCGAGTCTTTTCACCTCCTCCACAAGAGGCAGAACACCAGCTCCAGCTATGCCAGCTTCCCCAACTTCCATCCACTGTGAACAAGAATGGAATGGTTGATATTAACAAATAGGTTTTAAAACCTACACTTAGGGTAACTCTGCCTATACAACTTCCATTTTAAGATCTGAAATGATGGGCTACTACAATGAGCACTAATGAAATGGTTTACTTGTTCTACAGCCAGGAGTCGGGAAGCTCACCAGGACATATGTCAGTGTTGCATCTCTGGATCTGGGAGTCTGGGCCCCCACAAGCTCTTCCTCCATTGGAGGGACGAGGGTTATCACATGTGCGGTACCGCCGCATCTGCCCCCCATTACACGTCCGGCTGCACATTCCCCAGCCACTCCAAGGACTCCAGTTACCATGAGCTACAACACAGAACCATTGGAGAAGTGCTAAAGAATGACATTCATCCAAAAAATACGGAAAGACTCTCTCCAGGAACTGAAAAGAAACACACAAATCTATAAATAAGCAAATTCCAAAGGCAGGTGGTTTGGTTGCTGGTTTGACTAGAAACAGAATACATTCCAGTGACTGTTCAATTCCATTTAACCTACATTTACTGAGCCTTAGAGTTTTCCAGGAGTTGGAGGATAGGAATGAGAAAAGATCTCTGAGGAGTCAAGCTATAACATTCAGGATACAGTGAATTCAAATACTGCTATGGTCTAAAATTCTAGCTTGGTGACTAAATTAAGGCAGAGAGCCACCTGCCTGCCTCCATAAAAGAATCAACATCATTACCAGTTAGCGTGGAAGGGTGCCCTAGCCCCTGCCCATATAAATCAGCGGCATCTATGGTATTAGACAAAACAGAAACCATGCAACATTTTGATATTCTAAACCAGAGGTAGACAAATCAAGTAACAGACTATATTATAACTTTACGGACTTGAGTCCATAATGAAACTTGAGAAAGTATAATGTTGACTCACTATTTCCAACACTCACTTGGACAAGAGTCACTATTGCAAAAATCACTCTGCACATCACTCCCTTCACACTTGTTGCCTCCATACTGGGGCACAGGATCAGAGCAGTCCCTTGTTCGTTGTCTGGCGCCTCCTCCACAGGACACGGTGCAGGTGCTCCAACTGGTCCAAGTGGCCCACTTGCCATCAACTGGGTTAAAGAAAAACATATGTGCTCTGTTACTACTTAAAAATGATCAAGTTAAACTCTGGGCATTGATAGGTTGGGTGGTGTTCTTATTGACACTGATTCTTATTGAAATATTCCCTAGATCAGAGATAGATGTTAATTTATTAACGGTACAAACATTGCATTTATCTTACCTGGACAGTGTCTTTCATGGCAAACTTGCATCTGTGTTTCTGCTCCATCACAGTAGGATCCATCAAACGATGGTGGCGGGTTATTGCACAGTCTTGTTCTTGTTTGGGTACCCTTCCCACAACTTACGCTGCATGTACCCCAAGGCTGCCAAGTACTCCATGCTCCATGAACTGCAAACATCCCAAGAGACAGAGTTTCAAGTCACAGAACGATGTTTGTTAAAAAAACAAAATTATACAAATAAATCACTCAGTAATGAGTTCAATTAGCCCAGAATCTAAAATTATTGAAATTGAACCAAAGGAAACATAACAAATGATGTTCTTCCTTTCCCATCCTGGTTAGATTTTCATGAGAATTAGTGTCTATCAGGAAATTCAGAAGGCTACCTAATGCCAAAATAAATGCTTTAAATTATTCAAAGGGGCTATTTTATTAAAATTAAATTTAAGCAAACTACTATATGTAAATAAAATCTGAGCTTTTAACCCTAGCTAAGTATTTGTACTCTAAGCTCTGGGGAAAGTGGAAGGGACCAGAAGCTAAGAAGCAAAGCTGTATAACAAATCTAGATGTGGTTATGGACAATACAAATGTCTCCATAATGATTACTTGGACCCCAGACTGCATCTTTAAGCCTGATTCAGCTTCACATTTAAAATGTACTTGGACCTTTCAACAACATGATGATTTGCACAGTTGTGACTCTTTGAAAATTTTTCCCCATTACATAATATTCATGAATTAAGAGTTCTAAATAACACACTCACCTGCTTCCTAAACAACAGTAAAAATTGACCAGTAGCTTCCAAGGAATGATAGTAAGTCCTTCCTTTTAGTAACTAACATATTACACCATCTGACCACAAGACTGGAACAACATTATGTTTCCTACCAGGTGCAGGGGCTGAGAATCAACATTATGGTTTCTCTTATGTATAAGTCAGTATCAGGTCATAGTTCTGTTGAGGGGTATTTTCTAGATGTAGGGCTCAAAAAGTTTGTTGTTGTGGTCACCCAGTTTAACCAAGATATGAACCATAGGGCCGTAAGGTCTTGTCTAAATATTCTCTTAACACAATCTATAAGAATAAGTTGAAAAACAAGGAATGGAATTATCATTTGGTTGCTTTGTTTGGAAAATATTTTAAAACACATCTTGAATTTTCTTTTAATTAACTGTTTTCTAGTTGAATTGACTACATATTCTTATACTTTTTAGACACAGTCACACAAATTTATTTCAGCTGACAAGAATCTGTAATAAAAATTATTTGACTAAGCATAAAAGGAAAGAAGAAAGCCTTTAATTAAATGGCAAGTATTACTCAAGACTACTTCTTTATTAATTCAGATTACTGATGCTCATGGTTCTTATATATGGACTATGGGATTTCAAAATTCTGCCATTCCAATTATTTTAATATGTTCCATTTTCAAGGCTGTTAACAAAAGTCTTTATCTCTTACAATATAAAGACTTATGATACATGCATTTTTTGGAGGACTACAATTAGGTGACATTTATTCATTTATTATCTGTGTAGTTTCTATTATATATGAATAGAGGTTTCCAGCTTAAGATCCTTTTAATTTTTTTAAGGCAATACAGAAAACCCTAACCAAAATTAAATTTCATGGCATAAAATGTGGTAGAGTTGAAATGTTTCTTTTATGTGAGTGGAACGATAGCAAGAAAAAAGAGGAAAGACAATATAAACCAGAGAAGGCATAAAACATCATGGTATCTAAATAATATAATACAAAAGAAAACAGCTATGGAGGAATTAGTACATTGAAAAAAAAAGTAAAATATAATAGATGAGTTGGTTGTTATACTATGTTGCAGTTCTGATTCTGGAAAGGTAGGAGAGCATGGTGCTTATGAGCAGGGATTCTGGAGCAGATGCCCTGGGCCTGAATAACCACTCTGCCCTTACTAGTTGTACGATTCTTGACAAGTTACTTGGCTTCTGTGTGCCTAGTTTCACCATCTGCCATATGTGGATAAGCAAAGAACCTACCTTATTAGGATGGGCATGAGGAATAATGAGTTGATAGATGAAAAGTCCTTGAGCAGTATAAGACACACAGTATTACATGAGTGTGGGCTCTGAGCTAGTACTGCTATTCTTCACTCAAAGTTCTCAACGATTTTCAGAATAACACTTAAAAAAAGCTCATTCTTTAAGTAATCTGTAACAATATTTTTTTATGATTGACTCAAATGGCAGCAGGATGGTCTACCCCAGAAGATACCCATCTTTTTTAGAGGGAGGATTGTCAGTTTAGAAATATCTTCTAACTGGGGGAGGACAAGATAGGCCTAAAATATCAATTCGTACCAGAAAGTCGAAGCGTTCATGAAATCATGGGGACATATCAAGAGGACACTGAAGCTAGGATCCCTCAAGGGATCTCCACTAACCATATCTAGGACAATTTGTGCATCACAATAAATGAAGACAGTAGTGCATTTTAAACCACTGAATGAAATGATATTTGAGTTCTTACTGACATAACTGAAAAAAAAAGGAGAAAGAGAAAGAAAATTCTTTCTTACAAGAGAAAGCCAGTAGGGGACTTCCCTGGCGTTCCAGTGGTTAAGATTCTGTGCTTCCAGTGCAGAGGGTGTGGGTTCGATCCCTGATTGGGAACTATGATCCCACATGGCGCACGGCATGGCCAAAGAGCAAAAAAAAAGGAATGAAAAAAAAAAAGAGGGGCTTCCCTGGTGGCGCAGTGGTTGAGAATCTGCCTGCCAATGCAGGGGACACGGGTTCGAGCCCCGGTCTGGGAAGATCCCACATGCCACAGAGCAACTGGGCCCGTGAGCCACAATTACTGAGCCTGCGCGTCTGGAGCCTGTGCTCTGCAACAAGAGAGGCTGCAATAGTGAGAGGCCCGCGCACCGCGATGAAGAGTGGCCCCCACTTGCCGCAACTAGAGAAAGCCCTCGCACAGAAACGAAGACCCAGCACAGCCATAAATAAATAAATAAAAATAAATAAATAATTAAAAAAAAAAAAAAGAAAGCCAATAATAGATGTAGAAGATATGATAGAGTTATAAATGTTTTGTAAGATCATAGCAATAACTGATTTAAAACAAAAATAAATCATAAGTAGATGCTAAAACTAGTAGATAAAAGATTGATAAGAAACAAGATGTTTATGAAGTCCTAAAGTTTCCCTACAAAATACTTATTATTTACAAAGGTAAAAATAGTAACTACACAGTGGAAGACACCACTTTAAACAAGTGAACAAAGTTAACATCACCAGCTTGGGACAAATTCTGACATCATGCGCTATCTCATATGATGCACTGAGAAGGACACAAAACCATTTCTGTGATGTTTCTGCCAAAATCAAAACCTGAATCTAATCATGAAGAAATATCAGACACATCTAAATGGAAACTCTTTTACAAAATGATTAGCCTGTATACTTAAAAAATAGCAAGGCCATAAAAGATAAAAAGTGACTAAGGAATTGTTCCAGTTGAAAGGGACTAAAGAGACTTGACGCATAAACGTGAGTGTGATCCTGGACTAGATCTTGCAGTGGGAAAAAGAGTTATGAAGCATATACGACTGGGACAACTAATAAAATTTGAATGTGAACTGTGGATTAGGTAATAAGACTTAATTAGTATTGTATGAGTGTTAAATTTCTTGATTTTGATAACTGTTTATAAAAGAGAATGTTCTTGTTTTAGGAAATATACACAATAGGTGAATCTGGGTAGGGGTATACAGAAGTTCCTTGTACTATTCTTGCAACTTTTCTGTAAGTTTGATTAAGCATAAATTTTTACTAAAAGAAAATCTCATTAAACCATATGAGGCAAAAACTAACAGAACTGCAAAGAGAAATGGATGAATCCACCATAATAGACAGAGACTCCAATACTCCTCTATCAGAAATGGACAGATCCAGCAGGTAGGAAATCAGTAAGGAAATGATTGAACTCAAGAACAACATCAATCAACTGGATGTAGTTGACATCTATATACTATTTCATCCAACAACAGCAGAATAAACATTCTTCTCAGGCTCACATGGAACATTCACCAAGGTAGAACACATTCTGAGCCATAAAATACACTTTAACAAATTTAAAAGAATAGAAATCATACAATGTCTGCTCTCAGATCACAATGGAATCAAGTTAGAAATCAATAATAGAAAGATAGCTGCAAAATCCCCAAATATGTGGAGACTAAACAACACACTACTAAATAATACCTAGGTCAAAGAAGAAATCTCAAGAGATATTAAAAATATTTTGAATTAAATGAAAATGAAAACACAAGTTATCAAAATTTGTGGGATGCAGCAAAAGTAATGCTTAGAGGGAAGTTCATAGCATTGAATGCATATATTAGAAAAGAAGATCAAAATAAATTATCTACATTTCTATGTTAGGAAACTAAAAAAGAAGAGCAAATTAAATCCAAAGTAAGATGAAAAGAAACAGTAACAATTAGAGCAGAAATCAGTGAAAATGAAAATAGGAAATCAATCGATAAAAATCAATGAAACCCAAAGCCGGTTCTTTGAAAAGATCAATAAAATCAATAAGCCTCTAGCCAGGCTAACCAAGAAAAAAAGAGAGAGAGAATACAAATTATTAATATCAGAAATAAAAGAGGGGGCATCTATTAAAGAAATTGAACCAATAATTAATAACCTTCCAAAACAGAAAACACCAGTACCAGATGGGTTCACTGCTGAATTTTACCAAATGTTTGTGGAAAAAATTATACCAATTCTCTATCTTTCATTCAGAGGATAGAAGCAGAGAGACTACTTCCTAACTCATTCTATGAGACCAGCGTTACCCTAATACCAAAATCAGACAAAGACATTATAAGAAAAGGAAACTACAGGCCAATATCTCTCATGAACGTAGATGTAAAAATTCTCAACAAAATATTAGCAAGTTGAATCCAACAATGTATAAAAAGAAAATCTCTTCAGTCCCTAAGATGCTGACATACCCCCCTGGATGAAAAAGACTATCTTTAGCTATTTGCCCATTTTGCAGTGGTATACTGATAAATGTTTAACAACCAGCTCTCTGGGAGTAGGGAGGGAAACTCTGATTTATAGCATCTGCAATATTTGTGGTGCGAAACACTCCCACTATGGTCAATATGTACCTACTAATATGATGTCACTAAACTCTCAGTGGGAAGAGACACATGCTCTCAGTGGTAAGATGCAGAACACCACTGACAATATGCCAAAATCACAGCTAAATTCAATCAATATAGAGGCTGGGAGATAACCAAAGAAAGTCTGAAGAACAGTAAGCCAATAGAAAAGTGAGCAAAACAGCAGTAAGCGAATAGTTACTCAACATGAAGAGAAAAAAAATCCTGACTTTTGTTTTATGACATTTACTAATATCATTTACCTTTTCATTATATAGACATTAGATATCATAGCTGACAAACTGTACAAAGATTGCTCTAATCCAGTATTTCTGGTTCTTTTTGCTTTGATATATTATTCTCTTATAATTAGATTTCTAATTTTTCAAGATTAAAGAAACTTGGCTTTTGGTTTATTTTAAGATTTCATAACAGTTATTTAATTTTTGTAATGTAATAGAAGTTCTGAACTGCAAATCAAGATACCCAGGATCTAAGTAAATTGGCTTGGGAATCAGACAGACCTGGGTTCAAATCCTTAATTCACTTTTTAGTAGGTATGTAACCTCAATGAATTAATTATCATATACTTTCTGAATCTTAGTTTCCTTTTCTGTACAATAGAATGCAATATCCAATGCAGAGGGTAACTATCTCATTTTTGTTTGTTAATATCCCTTTTTTAGACCATCTCAGCTAAGGTGGCTCTCCCAGTTATGCTCTGTCACTTCAACTCTTTGAGTTTGTCCTGTCTGCTTATCAATATCTGAATGATATTCTAACTCCAGCAGTTAGAATGGTGCTCAATAAGTATCTGTTGGATGAATGAATGATTAAAAGCATGAATTAATGAATGATTAAAAGAATGAATTAATGAATGAACAGCCACTCTTCTATTCCATATGATTTCTTCCAGGCTGTCAAACAAGAAACCCTGCCCCTCTTGATACATGGTGGGCAAGTAGCCCAAGCTGGCTCTCAGATCAGTATCCTTCTCCTGGACTCCCTGAGTTCAGAGGTGAGCCTGGGACCCAAACAAAGTCAAACAGGGTTCTTTCTCAGAGGCTGATACAAATTATGAGAGAGAGAGAGAGGAACTTTTTTCCTCTGAGGCCTTAGATTATAAGGCCGCTGTGAGCCAGCTGCCGGAAGTCCTATTTCCCACCACATGGAAAGAGTTTAATGGAGAATAAAGCCAAAGAAAAGAAAGCAGACATGAGAGATGGAAAACATGCTAGTGAAAACATGCTAGTAAAAACATTAGCCAAATCCCTGGATTCAATCATACCTGAAAGTAGAATTTTCTATGTAAGCTTAGTATTTAAGTTTGATTTCTGTCACTTTAACCTGAAAGAGCCCTAATATACGACACCCAGTATATTCACTGTAAGAATATTTGCCCCAAACAGTTTTACCACCAACTAATTGGCTGTAAGGCAATTTTGCTGTGAAAGATAAAACAACGATCGACAGGTTTGACAGTTTGGTTTCAACTAGTTGACAGTGGTTTCATTTCTCCATTGACTCAGTGCTCCCATTTTTATATTATATACATCTTAGGCCTCATAATGGTCGCTACAGTGACGAGCAGATGTGAGGGTCTTAAAATAGTGGATGATAACAGCTTTGTATAATGACTTGATAGAAAATACGGTGATAAGAACACTTACTGGAAATGTGAAATAAGAGAGTGTAAAGCCAGATCGCATACTATACTAAAATGATAATATATCGGTTTGCAAATCCTTTGGTGAGCACAGCCATCCCTCTCACCTGTCAAAAGCAAAAGTTTACCAAGCTATGGCAAATATAAAAGGGGCGGCTAGTAATTCATAACGGTCTTCAAGAGCATTAACTATCGATTCTTTAGCTAATTCAGATACTACAGATTGCTCTCTAAGCTGTCTCTATCAAATCTATCCCACAATATTAGAAGTTGGAGGCAAAAGAATCAAGCTCCTCTTATCCCCGCAAAAGGTAACGGTTACATGCTTCCCAGTAAGTTTCTTGAAAATGGTGAAAATTTTTGCTATTTGATAGTGGAGAATATTATGTAGCCAGAATTTTGGTATTTGGGACAAAATCTGGCTTAGATGATTTGGTGAAATATAAGGACTGAGAATGTGATGGAACATTTAAATGTAGTCCAGATATGTATGACCAGTTATATATGTAACATATATTGATAAGAAATAGCAGCGTCCATCGTCTGTTCATTTAACGTTCAGGGATATCTGAAAAGACTTACAGCAGATTTTTTTGTATATCAAAAAGAATTTATGATGTCCAACATAAGATCCTGAATCCTTAATGATAAACTTTGAGAAAGGAAGTATCATCGTTTTCTAAGACATACCCCAGTACAACTATAACATGAATTTACACACATTTTAAATGTATTCAAATATTTTCTGTATTTTCATTTTTCATGACAAAATGTTTTAAAAATTTTGTTTTTAATTTTTCATCTTAATTATATCCTTTAAATGTCCCTCTTTTGTTTTATTTTATCTTTTACAGCAAAATTGTCTTATGGTCTGTTTAGTTGTGCAGCAAAACTGCCTGCAGTAAAGATTCTTACAGTGAAGATACCTAGAACCCTAAAATACCTATGTTGTAGTGTTGTTTCACAAAGTCAAAAACAACATGTAGATAAAGTACTGAGCATGGTTCCTAGCACGTGACAGGTATTTAGTGAATGGTAGCTAATATTATTTTACTCCTCACCAGCTGTGTGTTTCTGGGCAGGTCTTTAACCTCTCTAGGCTTCAATTATTTCATGTGAAAATGAATGACTGGATTAGCTGTTATCTAAGGTCCACATTATCTCTAAAATTCCATTAATTTGATTAAATCTACATGATTAAAAATACACCACAGTTTAGAGCCTTTTATTATGTTCAGTTATATCAGGTATTTGATGTAACACTGATTAATGTCCTACCTTCACAAGTTCATCCATGAGACAGGACTAAGAACACAGAAAATGAATGTGTTCAAGGGTTGAGGCCATAATATCTCTTCACAATAAAGAAGAAAAGGTAATTATAACTCCTTTGTAGGAGTTAGAAAGATGCAAGTTTTGCTTATTGGTGGATTCTCACCTGGGCAAGGTCTAATGTTGCACATGATTATTTCCACAGCATTCCCTTCACATGGCTGCCCACCATGTTGAGCTGATGGATTATTGCAAGTTCTGGTCCTGGTTCGGTTGCCATGTCCGCAGCTCCTTGTGCATTCTTCCCAAGGGCTCCACTCTGACCAGTTACCATCCACTATCCAAAGGTGACACATTACACCATTAGATATATTTCAGTTGAATGAACTAATAGTGAGACAAGCCATAGTTAGGGAACAGAAATGAGTATCTACTGAACACGTGCCTGTCCGGTGAATAAAGAGGTTTACCTGGACACAGCTTATGTTGACAGTTCCGCATTTCTGAATCCGATCCGTGGCAAGGCTTCCCACCATTGGCTGGAGAGGGGTTGTTGCACACACGACTCCTCTTTTGGATGCCTTTTCCACAGGTGACACTGCAGGATCTCCAGGTTGACCACTGGGAAAAGCCACCATGAACTGCAAGTAAAACATTGTACTTGGTCTCTGTTTTTGTAAGTAAAAAAACTGTAAGTCAGATGTCATTTAAGATATGCACTGCGTCTAGCGCTGAACCTATGAAGGCCGAGAGATTGCTTATGGAAGCTCTTCTTTACTGTAAAATTAAAACCTAAGCATGAGAGAAGAACTTCAAACTGTTAACTAGAGTTTCTTCCCAGCTCCAGTCCTGACTCATCAGGACATGGCTGTTGAAAGAGTCAGCGACCAAGAAATTTATATGCTATTTACCTTTTGGAAAGAAGTCATTCTTTAAAGCAAAAATATGCATTGATTTTTGAGAATAAATTTAACCTAGTTTTGAACACAAAATTCAGTTCGGGATTTTGAATTATTAACTTGGTATTCTGCAGCTCTCATCTGTATTGTTTCAGTCCTTTCAGTTTGTGATGTGATTTTTGTCCTAGCCCTATAATCTAGAAGTATCTTCAAGGTAGAGGAGACTTGGGCTAAGATGCTTAATGATTTTTATGATTTGGATCACTCCAGGTGCTGTTTAACATGAATATCCCAGGGTGAATGAATCACACTCACCCTGGACGATGACAGGCACTCGGACAAGGACAGAACCCATCAAGTTTCGAGCAACACATTCATATTCGGATGTATCTTCTTTCCGAGCAGCGGTGATATATAATGAGTTGTTGGACAACACATTAATTCGCTCATCCCAGGGGATAGAGTGCCCTTGACGGGACCATGTAATGGTTGGATGAGGCTCTCCAGTTGCCTGACAATTCAAGATGACTTTGCCACCAGCATTAATAATAGTTTCTACTGGCTCAAGAGTGATAACAGGAGGACCTATGGAAAAAAGCACATAGTATTTCTTAGCTTTTGGGGAATTATATGAACATTTTAAGCTATATTATATAGTAACATTATTCTGAAAAAAAGTTAGGCTGATTTTTTAATACACTGTAGCTTCTCAACTATTAAGGTTGTAATGGCTATTGATAGAATGTTTTATTTAGTAAATGGCAAAAATTTAAAATCCCCAAGCAGTCTAGCCTAGAGCATGGGCTCTGCAGTCATGCTGTTCTGGATTCAAATTTTGTCTCTGCTCTTTACTACCTTTTGGAATCACTGTGTCCTTAAAAATGGTCCCTAGTTCACAGGATCTTGTTTGACTCGACTAAGATGATGTAAGCACAGCTCTTCAACAAACTAAGCACACAATATTATTAGTACTATTGTTATTGTTAACAAGGTAAGCACACAATATTATTAGTACTGTTGTTGTTATTATCATTGCTTTTGTCTGTGTTTTACATGGTGAACATTCAATTCTTTCCCTTACATTATTTTTGAGGTAAGGAGTCATTATCAACTCATTCTTTCACCAGTGGTCATCATTCTTTAATAAACATATATTAAGAAACTACTTTTTGCCAGGCACTGTGCTAGATGCTGAGGACACAGATATAATTTCTAGTCTCAAGGAGCTAACAGTCCACTTATAAGACAGACAAATAACCCATTATTAAGCTGTGCTATAATATACCTGCAGAATTTGGTAATAGAATAGGTAGAATAGAATTTAGTATACAATAGGTAAATGTGTGGTAATCTGGGAGCATAAACAATAGTGACTCAATAGATCATACAAAAGCATGTCACTGGAAATGAAGAGGAAAAGGAAAATATTCAAGAATTATTAAGAAGGTGGGAGTGATAGAACTTAGCCATTGAATGGTATGGCATAAAGGGAGGAATTGATGACTACTACGAAACTATTGGTTTTGATTTGGGCAATATAGTATATCTTTGGGCAATCCAGTAGAGCATAGGAGAAAGAACAGATTTGTTGGGAGGGAGTAAGGAATGATAATTTGCATCCATGTAGAACTGCTGAGCTTGAGATATCTGTAGGACATTCAAATGGAGATGTCTAGACCACAGTTGGATATTCATATCCAGAGCTCAGAATAGAGATATGGGCTAGAAATATAGATTTGTGAGTCTTTCATGAGTGGATAAGATTGCTTCAGAAGTGAGTCTAAAATTAGAGGAAGAGATCCAAAGACATAAACTATTACAACATCATTATTTAAGAAATGGACAGAAAATGAGCCTGTAATTGAGTTTCTTCCTTGAAGAAACTCAGGAGAAAATGGTATCCTGGCAACCAAAGGGAGTTTCAAGAAGGAGGAAGAGGTTAACAGTATCTATACTGGATGATAGCTGTTCAAATAAAGTTGTTGGAAAGAATGTAAAAGGAACTGCAAAAAGCTGCTGACAGAATGTTTATCTTTATACTGGTCTACAGTGTCAGGATAGAATATGAAAGACTTCATGGAGAAGAAGCTTGGACTGGATTTTTAAAAATGAGTAAGATTACATACAGCAGAAAGGAGGCTCCCTGGAGAGAAGGAAATAGCATAGAGATGGGTTTAGTTTTGAAAGGATGATTCACCCAGGAGAGCAGTAGCATGAAGGTTTTAAACATCTGGTTAAAATCTTATAAGAAAATCAGAAGGGTTTATGTTTGAATAGGAAGCAAAGGGGAGTGTGCTTATTCTTGATAGAGTATGTCGGGATGACAGTGGTGTTTTAGTGAGACTGAATTGAATGGTGGAATGATTTGCTCAGTGAGAGTTAATGCAATCATATAATTCAAGGCAGTGGCTGCACATTATAGACCAGGAAATGTATCTGGAATGATGGAACATAAAACAAAAATAGAAGTAAAATGTGTTTTATTGTGATATTACTATGCTAGTATTTTATGTAAAGGTACCACTGACATGTTGTCTTTTACAAAAGTAATTATTTCATATGAGGTTTGAATCCCTCAGTGAGTGTTATTAATGTATTATTCATATATATGCCCACATCATCCTATACAATTGCCTTCTTACTTGATGTTTACATTAACATCACTCCAGAAACTTTCAGGGCTGGTGCTTTTCCTTCTCTCCCAGTGTTCAGATTACATTATGTATTCAATAAACTGTTGCTGAATAAAGTAAATGCCTCAGACTAATCACGCAACACTAAATAACAACATAATAATATGAACAGACAAGTTCATTTATTCATTATGGTCAAAGAAAGTGTTAAATAAAACTTAGAATCTTAATTTAGATTCCACATTTGAACATTTCCAACTGCACATAAGGCTATAAATTAATTCAACAATAAGATTCCATATGTACATCTTTCAAAGTTGAATTAATTCTATATCAGTCACATAATGATCAGTTAAATACGAGCATTTTATCTAAATGAAGACATTACTTCTGGTGCTTTATTTTAATTTTAAACAAATTATATTTTTGGCTTTTTTATATCCCTCATTTATTACAATGAATTTATTGTCAGTATGTAGATGAGCTAATCTAATCTAATGCAGCTTTTCTTAAACTGTCAGTGGAACACTCTTCCAGGAGAGATTAATCATGAGATGACCTACCTACACTCACCCAACAAAGGGGTGAGGAAGGTTTCATGGAAATAACATTTTTTGGGGGGAAATGTAGAATATTATATTTTCCTCTTGTTGAGTTATAACTAACTCACATCTGCATATTAACATTTCTGGAAATATCTGCAGTAAAGAAATTGGTGCACCTAAGCAGGGCTTGGCATATAGTAGGTGCTCTTCATATATTTAATAAATGAATAAACTTTGTTTAATCTATTTTTTTCTCAGACTTATTTGATCATGGCACTCTACTTTTTTCCTAATGACATCCCACAAAGTTATCATTTGGTAGATATGTATTTTAATAAAACATTGTCTTAGCAAGACATACAAACAACCTGTCTCTCAATGGATGAATGGATAAAGAAAATATGGTATATATATATATATTACATATATGGTATATATAATATAGTCTATTCTATTTTGTACACACACACACACACACACACACACACACACACACACACACACAGACACACACGAATATTATTCAGCCATGAAAAGAAGAGAATCCTGCCGTTTGTGACAACATGGATGGACCTGGACAGCATTATGTTAAGTGAAATAAGCCAGACAAAAAAGAGACAAATCATGTGTGGTAAATCACTTACATGTAGAATCTTAAAAAAAAAAAAAAAGTCAAACTCAAAAACAGAGAATAGGGGCTGAAGGGTGGGGGATATGGGGAGATACTGGTCAAAACATACAAACTTTCAATTATAAGACGAATAAATTCTGAGGATCTAATATACAGCATGGTGACTACAGTTAGTAGTACCATACTGAAATACTTGAAATTTGCTAAGTGAATGGATCTTAAATATTCTCACCAAAAAACCCACAAAAAAACAAACCAAAAACAATGACTGTGTGAGGTGACGAATGTGTTAATTAACTTGATTGTGGTAATCATCTTATAATGTACATGTATATCAAATCATCACTGTACACTTTAAATATACGTAGTTTTTTTTTTCAACATCTTTATTGGAGTATAATTGCTTTACAATGGTGTGTTAGTTTCTGCTTTATAACAAAGTGAATCAGTTATACATATACATATGTTCCCATATCTCTTCCCTCTTGCATCTCCCTCCCACCCTCCCTATCCCACCCCTCTAGGTGGTCACAAAGCACAGAGCTGATCTCCCTGTGCTATGCGGCTGCTTCCCACTAGCTATCATCTATCTATTTTACGTTTGGTAGTATATATAAGTCCATGCCACTCTCTCACTTCGTCCCAGCTTACCCTTCCCGCTCCCCGTGTCCTCAAGTCCATTCTCTACATCTGCGTCCTTTAAATATACGTAGTTTTGTCAATTATACCTCAATAAAGCTGGTGGGGGGGAAACCACTGTCTTAAATATCTGTTAAATATCTATTCAGTGTTGAAGTTTTAGAGAACAGTAGTTTGGCAAACAGCTGTTAGTAAATGCTAGTCTACAGCATCTCTCAATAGTGAATAAAGAAAATGTAAATAAATTCATCCCATTAATTACTGAGGCTATTCACAATAAGCTGATTTCCTTAAATTCTCAACCTAATGACACTGTTCTCGGGTCAGCCCCTGAAGTGGTTCTGGGGACTGTCCAGGGAGCCATTGGAGTCTTTCATGTTTTTCTAATTATGAAAACCTGTCTTCCAGTGGTTTATACTGAGGGATTTCATCATGAGCATGATAATCCTGCCCAGAACACATAGTTATTTCATGGCAGATTGACAGCAATCGAGCTGGAGCACTCTTGAGTGACTTCATTTACATTAGTCTTTATTTTCAACACTTATTTTTAAAGTGCCAGAAAATATCTTTGTAAGTTCATCACAACAACTGTGAGGAGCTATACGAAGGGTACTCGATTGAATATATTGCAAACAACACAAAAAGCTCTGCTACCAAGCAACTGCAAGCGTGAGCTGCATGTGTTAGATAAAATATATTGCAAAATTATATCAGTCTTATGCTTGGTAACAGCTGCTCCATCAGCAGCAGAAAAGTAAGTTAGACAGACTCTGAAAGCTACCATTAATGTACTTGCTAGAAAGTTAAACGAACAACTAAATGGACATTTCTTAAAACAAGTGTTTAATTAGAGTTTGATTAAGCAGCTTACTCTGCAGAGTCAGACTCATGCTGCGCTCCACCACCCCAGCTTCATTGGTAGCTACACATTTATAGTCACCGGCATCTTCGTTCTACGGAAATAAGCAGTGTTTTAGAAACATATGAGCCTATAGAACAGCGCAAATCACTTTTTATTACCCTGATGCTTGTTTATATGCAATTTTTTTTTGAGATGGTATTTCAGTGGAAATAGAAAAACTTACATATATTTAACCACATAAATAGATTTTTTTTTTAAAGAAAAGAAGAGAAAGAAATTCCTAGCTTAAATTTTTTCTGAACAACCTATCATTGCTCTCAGGGAATGATAACTGGCAGGAAACCTAAGCAGAAAATCACATTTTTTACGATCATTTATCCAAAATTATCTTATTAAAGAAAAATGCCAACACTATTCTTATAGATATCTTAAAAAGCATTAAATAATCAGAACAAATCAACGAATATCTAGTTCTTTCTTATGGGGGTTATTAAAAAAAAACCATTAAGCTTAGCCTCCATTTAGAAGGCTTGAAATGTAGGAAAGAAAGTGAGAAACTAATTTACTAATGATGACAAATCACAGAATGTAAGTCACAAATTTATACGTATATGGTATAGAAAATAAGGACCACATGAGTTTAGATTTGATGACTAATTAGAGACAGATTTTGCTAAGGTCTTGTGAACAGAAGAATTCTGGTGTTGTTAATAGAAAGAGTAAGTCAGTTAAGGGGAACTGAATTGAAGGAAGTGGAGGAGGGTGGGAGGAGAGAGACAGATGTTGATTTAGATGTTTAATCGGGGTATCAATGCATTATCCAAATAGAGATTTCTAGTAGGAAACTGTAAATGGAACTTGAAAGAGTTTCAGGGTTGAAGGTACAGGGTTAGGAATCTGAAATTGTATGGTGGAAAATAATTAGTATTAGTATTAATATTGATATTAGGAGAAGTACCAAGGACTTCAGAAGTAGTAATGTTTGTGTAGAGGAAAAGGAGGGTAAAGCAGTAATGAAGAAGCCTGAGACTCATTAGTGTAGCTAGAGGTAGAAATCATCTCAAAATTGAAGGGACAATCAATAACATCTAAGGTTGAAATAAAGCCAAGGAGAAGAAAAGACTGAGAGTGGCCCATTGGAGCAGGTGATAGGATAGTATATACTAATTAATTAATTCAACAGTAGGTTAACAAATTACCCTCATTTAGTCTAGTTAAGAATTTTTCAGATAAAATATCTCATTCACTTGACCCCCAAATTAGAATAACTTAAAGTACTAATCACTGTCTGAATTACTGAAGCTTTTGGAAAGCCTAATATAGGTATCGACTTGGTGATGAAATCTAACAATTATTTGTAATTTACAATGTTGTAATTCTTCAATTTCCGCATTCTAAAACAGATTTGAGGAAGTTATCTACTGATGTTGAACAATAGGTCAATGATGGAGAACCAAGCAGCAAAATTATTTTATTGCTTGTACTTCTTTGAAGGGCTAAAAATCATCAATTTGAACCATTGTTTCAGTTTTTTAAAGAACCCATTGATTCAGATTTTATGATTAAAATAGGAATGCATGAAAAACTTTTCCCATCCATGGCACCTGTAGAGAGGCATTGATTGTGACAGTTAAAGTGCATACTGACAATTCCAGTGTGACTTACTATAGTGCCATAAATGGCCAGGGAGCCGTTTCCAAGTTGCCGAATTCTGTGGCTAATTTCAATATCCATCCCTCTTCTGCTCCACTGGATAGTTGGGGCGGGATCACCTTTCACCTCACAATTCAGGATTGCATTACCACCAAGTGGTTCAATCCAGTTAGAAGGGTAATCACCTTTGAAGACTGGAGGTTCTGGGGAAATAACAAAAGATGAGTATAAGAAAAAGGAAGCTCCAATAATTTCTTTGTGATTTTGATCTATTTAAAAGATAATTTAGTGAAGAGGGGAAAAGCCACTTTGGAGCCCCATGAATCTTCCAGAATTAATTGCTCATGCTAATCAATGAGATAATTTTGTCCATTTCAATAACCTAAGTGGATGATTCCATTTTGTGCCAAATGATCTCTTTACATACTGCTTACCTACTTTTGAGTTGAATGTTCATAATTTTTTTTACATCATGAATTTGCATATCTGTGAAATGAGACTAAATGGATTAATAACCTGAAGTTATATTGTATTACTATACAATAAGGAGGCAAAACACGAACCATTCATCATAAATAAATTACAAATTAAAAATAGAACACTTTTATCTACCTTTCACATAAACAAATCCAATTGCCTTTACAAAACCAACGCTGTTCTCTGCAGTGCACACATAAGTACCCGAATCTTCTTTTGACATCCTTTCAATAACAAGTTCACTGTGTCCATTTACACTGTCAAAGTGGGCTGAAGGAAACAAGGTAGAAAGCAACATAAATGCCTCTCAGTAACCTAGGAAAATAATCACTACAGCTCAATATTTTTCAGGTTAGATTTATGAATTGGTCAGCAATTGAACCAAAGAGATCTCATTATGACATTGGAGGAGAGAGCCTTTTCCAGGGATTTCTTCCTGAGCTATTTGCTGTGTCTCTAGACACTTGTTTGAAGAATGAAAAACGGCAGAAGGAACAGGAGAAGAGAATGAAAACAAACATCTTTTAAAATTAATTTTCGATTTGAAGTATACCTTTCATCTCAAAGGGTTGCCTAAAGCTGGCTCACAGTCTCTCTGGGTTTCAAAAAATCTTTCATTCAGAAATATGACATTTTCCATTTCATTTCTCTCACACCACTTTTCCTCCCAAACAAGTTACATCAAAATATAATTCAACTGACCTGGTAGCTCAGAGGGGAAATCATGAAAATATATGCTAGTTAGGTAATAAATAATGACAACAAGATTAAATTTGTAATAATTTGAACTTCTCCATAAGTGATGATGATAGAAATATTTACAATACTTGGAATAGAGTATAAGATAAACGTTCTAATCCTAAAATAATCAATACTAAATAAGGTTTTGATTAGACCAGCCAATATCTAATTATGTTAAGTATGTTTACCTTGTATGTTCTCTCCCATTCAAATTATCCTTTAAAGTTTCATACTGCTGAATATTATGTGGAAAATTAAGCTTTAAAAATTTAAATAGCTAAGTTAGTACTACACCTTCAGAAAAGAGTACTGATTAAGTTTTTTAGAGTTTATTTTTCCTTAGTAAGGTATACTATTATTGTTAAGGTGATACAGTTGGTGAATTCTAGTGATTAACATAAATCTTTATAGCAGAGAAAACTCAAGCTTATTACTAATTTTCCAGCAAGGCATTTGTAAATGCAGTACTTCAGAACTCAATTTTGGGATGCAACAATTTCTCTTTACAGACAATATCTTTATGCTGGTCATAAAGTCTAACAAACAGAGACACTTGTCCTCCCAGGGATGAGGGCTCCTGGGCTTTAAAACAAAAATGGAGATTGGTTTTGAGTTCTCTATGGGTGTACTATTCACTTCTTAAGAATTAAATTACCAACCTGGGATAATATTGTTATTGAAGGTCCATGTTAACTTGGGCAATGGAATACCAGTTGCTTTACAGTTTAATCGTAGCTGTTCTCCTTTATTTAATGACACATCTCCAGGAAGTTCAGTAAAAGTGGGGAGAACATGCACAGTCAGGCTGACGGTGTGTGTGTCTTCACCTGCAGCATTCTTAGCAATGCAGGTATAGGTGCCAGAATCCTCTGGCTTAAAGAAAGAAAAATCATAGGGCTTAAAATTACATAATCTTACATTATACTACATATAATACATAAAATTGCATAGCTTGGTCCCCGAAGGAGCACTCTTCTTTAAAGACAGTTTAAATTTCCATCTTGTAGTCTGAACCATCTGGCTAGCTTTTAAATAACATAATTTAAAATGTATAAGAATTTAAACAAAAGCCCATACCTTATAGAACTATAGAATTTATAATAATAAGATCTCAGAAAACTTCAGATTATAAAGTTTATTAAACATCAACTGCTGTACTGCAATGTACAAATAAAGAGCAAATAGTCCCAAAGGCTGTTAGAATCTTGACAGCATAGTTGGCTCTCTGGGTAATGTGGCACCAAAGTCCACCAAAATTATCAAAGGAAATGGCAAGAGTAAGGGCAATAACACCTGCAATTCCAAAATTTCACTTGCTAAATCCAGCTCTTGGCACTGACTTTATTAGATGTATTGGCAGTATTTGACACAATTCTGGCTTCCTTCGTTTTAAAACCATGTCTCCACTTGGCTTCCAGGATACCCCATTCCCCTAGTTTCCTTCCTACTTCACTGGTTGCTCCTTTTCCATCTCCTTTTGCTGGCTTCCCCTCCACATTAATGTCTTTATGTTGGTATGTGAAAGGGCTCAGTCTTAGTCCTCTTTTCTTCTGTATCTGCACTCACCTCTTTGGTGATCTCATCCAGTCTTATGGCTTTAAATATCATCTATCTATTGATGAGTACCAGGATCTCCAGCCCAGATCTTTCTTCCAAATTCCAACTGCATTGAACTTTTCATTCCAACTCTCTGCTTAGATGTCTAAAAGACATCTCAAACTCATGTCCAAAACTGAACTCCCCATTTCCCCTTCTGGTTCTATCTGCAGCCTTCACACCATCTCAGTTGATGGTTACTTTGTTCTTCCAGTTGTTCATGCCTTTGTTCTCAGACATTTGAGTTATCCTTTATTCTTTTCTTTTTCAGACTCTACTTGCAATCTAGCTAGGAAATCCTAGCTTCAAAGTATGTGCAAAATCCAATCACTTCTCACCCCTTCTCTGCTAATGTTCAGCTTTTTAAAATTACTTTTTATTGGAGTATGGTTGCTTTACAATTCTGTATTAGCCTCAACTGCACAACAAAGTGAATCCGCCATATGCATACAGATATCCCCTCCCTTTTGGACTTCCCTCCCATTGAGGTTACCACAGTGCACTAGGTGAGTTCCCTGTGCTGTACAGCATGTTCCCATCAGTTGTCCATTTTACACATAGTATCTGGATAAAGAAGATGTGGTACATATATACAACGGAATATTACTCAGCCATAAAAAGGAATGAAATTGGGTCAGAGATGTGGATTGACCTAATGTTCAGCTTTGAGTCCTATAATCTCTCCTCTGCCTCCAGACCATCTTCCCAACTGGCCTTTTCTGTTTCTACCCTTGCCTCCCTACCATATATTCTCATGGAATAGGAGGAGGAGAAAGAGGAGCAGGGGGAAGGGGGATGAGGAGCCAATGCAATATTGCAAAAACATAAGGCAGACAACATTGTTCCCCTGCTCACAACCTGTAATGGATTCTGATTTTACTCAGAGTAAAATGCAAAACTGTTATGACCTACAAGACACTACATGTATCTGGCCTTCATTTTTCTCTGACTTCTTTCTCCCTCTTTTCATTCTTTTTCTTCTTTGCTTTCACTGGCCTCCTGTTTCTCAAATACATCAGACACGTTCCTACCTTACATTCTTGCGTTCTTTGCACCCACCTTAATTTCTTTGCCCCCCAAATCTGGGGGAGGAGCATCCCAGTTTTCTCTGCCTGGGATGCTCCTCTTCCAGATATTTGCTTAGCTAACTCACTTCCTTCAAATTTTGCTCAAAATGTCTCCTTCCCAAAGGACATTTACTCTGACTATGCTATTTAAAAATGTAACCTGTACTCCTCCAAATTCTGATCCCCTTTACCCTGCTCTTCTTTTATTTTTCATACCAGTTGTTTTCTTTTGGCAACTGGTATGAAACAATACATTGTTTATTTTTATTTGTTATTTTCTATCTCCCTCCTCTAGAAATAAACTCCACGAGCGCAAGGATCTTTGATTATTTTGTTCCCTGATGTATCTATTCCCAGTGCCTAAAATCAGTGTTGATCACAGAGAAGGTACTCAATAAATATTTGTTGAATTAATGACTGAATGCTTCTGACTGCGTTAAGGTCCATATTACAGACTTTTTCTTCTTTTTAAAAAGTTTAAGAATATATATATATATTTTTGCATTGAAGCATCAAAAAACTGATTGGAAATGCAGCATAAAGATTGTAATTACTCATTACAGATATAATCTAAATTTGGTTGGTTGTATACTAATTTTTTTAAGGGCAAACAGGAATAAATCATATTCCATGGAAAGGTCTCCCCACTCTGACACCACTTAGTTATTCTTAAAATTCCCAGGTTATAACAACTTAAGTTTAAAATCAAGGATTTTATGGAAGTAAAGCTTTTGAAAATCTGGATTGTACATATTATCCACAAATAGACTTCTTATCATTTGTGTCCTTCATCTAGCTTTTATAAGCTACCTTATTGTTGATATATTTCTTAATGTATCTGAGTCACTATCTCACTAAAAGTCTAAACTTTTCTTATTTAATTTCTTCAGGTCTAAGAGTGATTAAGGGGCCTAATTCAACATTCTTGAACCTGGGAGTAATCCCTACCAGAGATGTTTACCAGCTTAAACAAACAAGCAAACAAATGTATCCTTATTTTATCAATTCTAAAATTCATAGTTTTAACTTTTAATATCTCTGAATTTGGGATACAACTTAAAAATTGATGATCTTCTCTAGTTTACTTGACTATATATTTTTTTCTTAGTGGCACATAAAATATTGGTGCATCTTACAATTGATGGAAACTTAGATTTGAATAAATACAATTTCTACTAGCACATGAGACAGAGTTAGCCTATCACTAGAGCTATTTATCTGGTAATTCCAGGAGTCTGGCTAAAGGCTGAAATTATACTGTGAAGTGAATGTGATCAATTTTATCATTTTAATTTGTTCAAATTTAATTCTATGAAGACTTTGTAATGAAATTTAGGCACTTTGAAGGGTAATGAAAAGGAATAAGATAGGCACAAAAGCTCTGAATATGATTCACATTTTAATCATGTTTAATATTTAGTACCAAGTGTTGATACTCTCAAACTATGTGATAATTTTTTTAAAAGTCATGTGGTATACATAGATACAGATTCCTCTTCAAGTGGGCTCATACTGAAAAACTAAGATGCTTCCCATAGCTACAATTTTGCAAACTGGCGAAGTACCACCTAAGAATATTCAAAAACCCCAGCTTGCCCTGATCCCTAAGACTAAGAGTTATTTAAAAACCTGAAAAGAGCAAAAAGTCTGCTTTTTGTATTTGCTTAATAATACATCAGACATTCTTACATCTCTATTCTTCTAACCATCCTCATGCATTGTTACAAACATGGAATATAACAGAGGCTTAGAATTTTTCTTGATAAACACAGATTTCCACAAAAATAAAATAATTTTAGAAGGAGGCCACTTATGAGTTCTCACAATCTGCTAAATACTGTTCTCGGGGACATAAAATGAAATATGTGTAAAATTAATTTTTTGACCTGAATTTATAAGAGTACCTTCTTTCCTTTCATTATTAAAAAATACATTTCTGAGCTAAGTCACTAAATGTAAAAAGGTGAATTAATAATCTGGCTTAATGTATCTATTCGTGTCTATTAAACTTACCACAACATTTTCCAGAATGAGCTCCCCATAGGGTTCGACAGTGTGTTTTCCTAACAAGTTAGCCAAAAGAACATTGTCTTTTTTCCAGTTAATTGCTGGTGTGGGGATTCCATCAGCCACGCATGGAAGAACGGCTTGTGAATTCTCATTGACCGTGTAATGTACTTCTGTACTTTGAATTCTAGGTGGTACTATGAAGAGTTTAAAAATGATAGGTATTCAGGATGTTGAGTTCAATAATATCTTTATTCACACTGAAAATTAACACACAATAGACTTTCTTGAGGGTAACTTGCTAGAAATACTAACAAAATTTATCAAGCCATTTACTTGTTTGTTACTATGAAAGCAATCCATATTTTTGATGCTAGCAAGAATTCTAATGCATCTGTACTTGCTGAATATCAATTTCTGAAAAAATGACATAGAACTGGTGAGAAATATTTAGATTTTATTTGACTTCCTGACTTTTCCTTACTTGAGTTTCTTTTGCTTATTGCACTGAAGTAAAATAAACAAGAGCAACTAAAACCAAAAAATGCTTCTATAGTTGTAGAATTGCTAGATTTGTATCACAGAGATATTGTGAGGATAGACTAATAAAAGTCCCTAGTAAAAAACACTGTAAAATACTCACCCCATATTAAATATCAAAAAGTGCTAAAGAAAAAAATATTTATTGCAGTATTTCACATGTGTTACAACAAATGCAAGTAAAACCGGTGAAGACATTTAATTCAGTTTTTATACTGTCACAGAGAAATTTTTACGGTGATTTCATAATTCTGTGCAAATACTGCCGTTGCCTCAAATTTTTTTGAAATGGAATTTAGGCAATATAGAAAGGTCAATTGACTATTTCAGGGTACTAAGAAATACTTTAGTGAACTTGGAACTAAGATATTCACTTCTAAAAGAAAGGCTTAAAAAATATTAAGAATACTTGGCTCAAAAAGTAAAAATAGAGATTGGTTCAAGATGGTGGAGTAGAAGGACATGCTCTCACTCCCTCTTGCGAGAACACCAGAATCACAACTAACTGCTAAACAATCATCGACAGGAAGACACTGGAACTCACCAAAAAAGATACCCCACATGCAAAGACAAAGGAGAAGCCGCAATGAGATGGCAGGCAGGGTGCTATCACAATAAAATCAAATGTCATAACCACTGGGTGGGTGACTCACAAACTGGAGAACAACTTTACCACAGAAGTCCACCCACTGGAGTGAAGGTTCTGAGTCCCATGTCAGGCTTCCCAACCTGGGGGTCTGGCAACGGGAGGAGGAATTCCCAGAGAATCAGACTGTGAAGGCTAGCGAGATTTGATTGCAGGACTTCGACAGGACAGGGGGAAACAGAGACTCCACTCTTGGAGGGCACACACAAAGTAGTGTGTGCATCGGGATCCAGGGGAAGGAGCAGTGACCCCATAGGAAACTGAACCAGACCTACCTGCTAGTGTTGGAGGGTCTCCTGCAGAGGTGGGGGGCAGCTGTGGCTCACCAAGGGACAAGGACACTGGCAGCAGAAGTTCTGGGAAGTACTCCTTGGCGTAAGCCCTGCCAGAGTCCGCCATTAGCCCCACCAAAGAGCCCGGTAAGGCTCCAGTGTTGGGTCATCACAGACCAAACAACCAACAGGGAGGGAACCCAGCCTCACTCATCAGCAGACAAACAGATTAAAGTTTTATTGAGCTCTACCCACCACCAGTCCCCCCCATCAGGAAACTTCCACAAGCCTCTTAGATAGCCTCATCCACCAGAGGGCAGACAGCAGAAGCAAGAAGAACTACAATTCTGCAGCCTGTGGAACAAAAACCACATTCACAGAACGATAGACAAGATGAAAAGGCAGAGGGCTATACACCAGATGAAGGAACAAGATAAAACCCCAGAAAAACAACCAAATGAAGTGGAGATACGCAACCTTTCAGAAAAAGAATTCAGAATAATGATAGTGAAGATGATCCAGGACCTCGGAAAAACAATGGAGGCAAAGATCAAGAAGATGCAAGAAATGTTTAACAAAGACCTAGAAGAATTAAAGAACAAACAAACAGAGATGAACAATACAATAACTGAAATGAAAACTACACTAGAAGGAATCGATAGCAGAATAACTGAGGCAGAAGAACGGATAAGTGACCTGGAAGGCAGAATGGTGGAATTCACTGCTGCGGAACAGACTATAGAAAAAAGAACGAAAAGAAATGAAGACAGCCTAAGGAACCTCTGGGACAACATGAAACGCAAAACATTCACATTATAGGGGTCCCAAAAGGAGAAGAGAGAGAGAAAGGACCCGAGAAAATATTTGAAGAGATTATAGTTGAAAACTTCCCTAACATGGGAAAGGAAATAGCCACCCAAGCCCAGGAAGTGCAGAGAGTGCCATATAGGATAAACCCAAGGAGAAACATGCTGAGACACATAGTAATCAAACTGGCAAAAATTAAAGACAAAGAAGAATTATTGAAAGCAGCAAGGGAAAAATGACAAATAACATACAAGGGAACTCCCATAAGGTTAACAGCTGATTTCTCAGGAGAAACTCTACAAGCCGGAAGGGAGTGGCATGATATACTTACAGTGATGAAAGGGAAGAACCAGAACCAAGATTACTCTACCCGGCAAGGATCTCATTCAGATTCGATGGAGAAATCAAAAGCTTTACAGACAAGCAAGAGCTAAGAGAATTCAGCACCACCAAACCAGCTCTACAACAAATGCTAAAGGAACTTCTCTCAGTGGGAAACACAAGAGAAGAAAAGGACCTACAAAACCAAATGGAAAACAATTAAGATAATAGTAATAGGAACATACATATTGATAATTTCCTTAAATGTGAATGGATTAAATGCTCCAACCAAAAGACACAGGCTTGCTGAATGGATACAAAAACAAGACCCATATATATGCTGTCTACAAGAGACCCACTTCAACCTAGGGACATATACAGACTGAAAGTGAGGGGATGGAAAAAGATATTCCATGCAACTGGGAATGAAAAGAAAGCTGGAGTAGCAATACTCATATCAGATAAAATAGACTTTAAAATAAAGAACATTACAAGAGAGAAGGAAGGACACTATGTAATGATCAAGGGATCAATCCAAGAAGAAGATATAACAATTATAAATATATATACACCCAACATAGGAGCACCTCAATACATAAGGCAACTGCAAACAGCTCTAAAAGAGGAAATCAACAGTAACACAATAATAGTGGGGGGCTTTAACACCTCATTTACACCAATGGACAGATCATCCAAACAGAAAATTAATAAGGAAACACAAGCTTTAAATGACACAATAGACCAGATAGATTTAATTGATATTCATAGGACTTTCCATCCAAAAACAGTAGATTACACTTTCTTCTCAAGTGCGCATGGAATATTCTCCAGGATAGATCACATCTTGGGTCACAAATAAAGCCTCAGTAAATTTAAGAAAACTGAAATCGTATCAAGCATCTTTTCTGACCACAACGCTATGAGATTAGAAATCACTTACAGGGAAAAAAACGTAAAAAACACAAACACATGGAGGCTAAAAATATGCTACTAAGTAACCATGAGATCACTGAAGAAATCAACGAGGAAATCAAAAAATACCTAGAGACAAATGACAGTGAAAGCACGATGATCCAAAACCTATGGGATGCAGCAAAAGCAGTTCTAAGAGGGAAGTTTATAGCTATACAAGCCTACCTCAAGAAACAAGAAACATCTCAAATAAATAGTCTAACCTTACACCTAAAGGGACTAGAGAAAGAAGAACAAACAAAACCCAAAGTTAGCAGAAGGAAAGAAATCATCAAGATCAGAGCAGAAATAAATGAAATAGAAACAAAGAAAACAATAGCAAAGTTCAATAAAACTAAAAGCTGGTTCTTTGAGAAGATAAACAAAATTGATAAGCTATTAGCCAGACTCATCAAGAAAAAGAGGGAGAGGACTCAAATCAATAAAATTAGAAACGAAAAAGGAGAAGTTACAACAGACACCGCAGAAATACAAAGCATCCTAAGAGACTACTACAAGCAACTCTATGACAATAAAATAGACAACCTGGAAGAAATGGACAAATTCTAAGAAAGGTATAACCTTCCAAGACTGAACCAGGAAGAATTAGAAAATATGAACAGACCAATCACAAGTAATGAAATAGAAACTATGATTAAAAATCTTCCAACAAACAAAAGTCAAGGACCAGATGGCTTCACAGGTGAATTCTGTCAAACATTTAGAGAAGAGCTAACACCCATCCTTCTCAAACTCTTCCAAAAAATTGCAGAGGAAGGAACACTCCCAAACTCATTCTATGAGGCCACATTCACCCTGATACCAAAACTAGACAAAGATACTACAAAAAAAGAATTTTACAGACTAATATCACTGATGAATATAGATGCAAAAATCCTCAACAAAATACTAGCAAACAGAATCCAACAACACATTAAAAGGATCATACACCATGATCAAGTGAGATTATCCAAGAGATGCAGGGATTCTTCAATATATGCAAATCAATCAATGTGATACACCATATTAACAAATTGAAGAAGAAAAACCATATGATCATCTCAATAGATGCAGAAAAAGCTTTTGATAAAATTCAACACCCATTTATGATAAAAACTCTCAAGAAAGTGGGCATAGAGGGAACCTACTTCAACATAATAAAGGCCATATATGACAAACCCAAAGCAAACATCATTCTCAATGGTGATAAACTGAAAACATTTTATCTAAGATCAGGAAAAAGACAAGGATGTCCACTCTCACCACTTTTATTCAACATAGTTTTGGATAGCCACAGCAATCAGAGAAGAAAAAGAAATAAAAGTAATACAAATTGGAAAAGAAGTAAAACTGTCACTGTTTGCAGATGACATAATACTATACATAGAGAATCCTAAAGATGCCACCAGAAATCTACTAGAGCTAATCAATGAATTTGGTAAACTTGCAGGATACAAAATTAATGCACAGAAATCTATTGCATTCCTATTCACTAATGATGACAAATCTGAAAGAGAAATTAAGGAAACACTCCCATTTACTATTGCAACAAAAAGAATAAAATACCTAGGAATAAACCTACCTAGGCAGACAAAAGACCTGTATGCAGAAAACTATAAGACACTGATGAAAGAAAGTAAAGATGATACCAACAGATGGAGAGATATACCATGTTCTTGGATTTTGGAAGAATCAATATTGTGAAAATGACTATATTACCCAAAGCAATCTACAGATTCAATGCAATCCCTATCAAATTACCAATGGCATTTTTTACAGAACTAGAACAAAAAATCTTAAGATTTGTATGGAGACACAAAAGATCCCGAATAGCCAAAGCTGTCCTGAGGGAAAAAAATGGAGCTTGAGGATTTAGACTCCCTTATTTCAGACTATACTACAAAGCTACAGTAATCAAGACAGTATGGTACTGGCACAAAAACAGAAATATAGATCAATGGAACAGGATAGAAAGCCCAGAAATAAACCCACGCACCTATGGTCAACTAACCTATCCCAAAGGAGGCAAGGAGATACAATGGAGAACAGACAGTCCCTTCAATAAGTGATGCTGGGAAAACTGGACAGTTACATGCAAAAGAATGAAATTAGAACACTCCTTAACACCATACACAAAAATAAACTCAAAATGGATTAGAGACTTAATTGTAACACCGGGCAGTATAAAACTCTTAGAGGAAAACATAGGAAGAACACTCTTTGACATAAATCACAGCAAGATCTTTTTTGATCCACCTCCTAGAGTAATGGAAATAAAAACAAAAATAAACAAATGGGACCTAATGAAACTTAAAAGCTTTTGCACGGCAACGGAAACCATAAACAAGACGAAAAGACAACCCTCAGAATGGGAAAAATATTTGTAAATGAATTTTCAGACAAAGGATTAATCTCCAAAATATATAAACAGCTTATGCAGTTCAATATTAAAAAAACAAAAAACCCAATCCAAAAATGGGCAGACGACCTGAATAGACACTTCTCCGAAGACATACAGATGGCCAAGAAGCACATGAAAAGCTGCTCAACATCACTAATTACTAGAGAAATGCAAATTAAAACTACAATGAGGCCATGGCTTGGAGTTAAAGAGCAGAACTCCTGACTACCATTCTGTGACCGATCAAGAGACTAACGGTTAAAAACCTCAGCAGGCCTTGTTCACGACATGCAGAAAAAAAAGTGCTGCAGTTCAGATACCTCTGGAATTTTTCCACAGTGTCACAGGTTTCTAATACTTGAAGCCCTACATTTCTAAGAATATATTTCTTGCTCAGTTGTTTCAGGCAAGCCCAAGACTTTGTAATTTTTAAAGGGCCCAAGATTTTTTTTTTCAATAACAGACCAGCTTCTTTTTCCTGCAGTTACAGATGTAATTTCCTTTTTGTTGTCAAACATAAGGTACCAAATATGATGCAATAAATTGTTTTGGAAAAAAAAAAAAAAAACTACAATGAGGGATCACCTCACACCAGTTAGAATGGGCATCATCAGAAAATCTACAAACAACAAATGCTGGAGAGGGTGTGGAGAAAAGGGAACCCTCTTGCACTGTTGGTGGGAATGTAAATTGATACAGCCACTATGGAGAACAGTATGGAGGTTCCTTAAAGAACTAAAAATAGAATTACCATATGATCCAGCAATCCCACTACTGGGCATATACACAGAGAAAACCATAATTCAAAAAGACACATGCACCCCAATGTTCACTGCAGCACTATTTACAATAGCCAGGTCATGGAAGCAACTTAAGTGCCCATCAACAGATGAATGGATAAAGAAGATGTGGTATATATATACAATGGACTATTACTCAGCCATAAAAAGGAACAAAATTGGGTCATTTGTAGAGACATGGATGCATCTAGAGACTGTCATACAGAATGAAGTAAGAAAGAGAAAAACAAATATCGTATATTGACGCATATATGTGGAACCTAGAAAATGGTACTGATGAACCAGTTTGCAGAGCAGAAACTGAGACACAGAAGTAGAGCAAAAACATATGGACACCAAGGGGGGAAAGCCGCAGGGGTGTGGGGGTGGTGGTGTTATGAATTGGGAGATTGGGATTGACATGTATACACTGATGTGTATAAAATGGATGACTAATAAGAAAAAAAAAAAGTAAAAATACACTCCCGTCCCAAAACAATAAATTTTGGAATTATTCAAATACATTGCTGAGAAATGGATCAATCTTAATGACATTTTTTAGAACAATTGGTTTCAGCAAAAATTATTTTTTTATGATTATATTAGTAAATATACAAAGACTATGTGAATGATTATATGCATAAACAATAGATAATATGGAAAAGCCAAAAATCTATTTTGCTGAATGGTATGTCATAAATATTCATTTTTCATTAATGTATGCTTTATTTTTAGTATCCCCTTTATCCTGGTTTCCTTGGGGTTTATATTTCAACTTTTCTAATGGTTACAAAGTTGCAGTATTAGTACATTTACTTAAATTCATTCTTTTTCAAAATGAAAATTTTAAGGTTGTGACTTTATATTTCATTATAGTTTTGGCCACACACCATACATTTTGATATGTGGTGTCCTTATTTTTATTATTTTCTAAATAATCTGAAAATAAAACCATATTCTTTGACCTACTTGTTGACTAGAATGGTATTTTTTAATTTGGCTGGGGTTGGGATTTTGGCATTAAAAGTTCATTACACATTTCTAGCTTTATTGTGTTGTGGGCAGGAATTGTGGCCTATACTTTTAAATTATTATTAACAATTTCTTTGTTGTTTAGTATATGGTCAATTTTTGTAAATTGTCTACAAACACTTGAAAGAAGGAATATTATTTACTTGAAACTAAAGGACTAATGTGTATTAATAGGTTCAATTATATTAACTGAAAGCAGGTATAAAACTGTAGAAAATTCAAATACACCTGAAAGATAAAAAACAGCTTTCACAAATTTTTTAAAAAGGAAAAAGTAGAAACTCATCATTAAAACAAGAGTTACCTCTGAAAATAGTAGTTGGAAACAGTTTAATTCACTTATTGTTTCTTACCACTGATATTAATAGGTATTCTACCTTTAGTCTTAAAAGTATACAATTAAAAAAAGTAACAAAATAACAACTAAAATATTTCACTGCTGATCTTTAGATATTTTGTTAGTTGTCTGAATGCAAAGGAAAATATGGTATTTTTTCTATTATTCAAATATACCTGTAAATATTTTGCTACATACTTTAAAATAATGAATCAAATAGATCTCCAATTCTCATTAGATTCACATTACATTTATAATGTAGGTCACATGGTGATTAGTTGTGAGCCAAGATGACTTGCAACTTGAAAAGTAAAGCAGAAGAGTAACAAAACAAATGGACTCCTCATAAGCCAAATTAAAGATCCCAATAATCACAATATGAGGGGATTGGCAACACATTAGTTATCCTGGCTTTAGTGATAAAACCTCTCTTTCTCACACACATATGTGCACACACAAATAAACATAGCCTACCAAAAACATATTTGAGGGGCAAGTGTTCCTACATACCACATGCACACACACACTCCACTCTGGATTACTGTTCTACATTGTTTGGATTTTCATCGTATTTTCTTCCTGGTGGTTTTTGTTTCTTTGCCATGGTAATGTAGCACACTGAAATGATTTATGCTAAACAACCTACCATGGACAGTGAGCTTGGTGCTCGTGCTGCTTGATCCGGCCACGTTAGCTGCTGTGCACGTGTACTGGCCAGCGTCACCAGGCTGAGCAAATGCTATTTGCAGAGCTCCAGAGCTGAGGATGCGCTGGCGGATTGATTCCATAATTACGTGCCCATCTTTATGCCACGTAATGTCAGGTGGTGGGAGGCCATCTGCCTCACAGGGTAGCATGATGGGCTTATCCACAGCAATGATATATTCCTTAGGATGGGAGCTAATGACTGGAGGAACTAAAAGATACAAGGTTTGAATGTTATCTTAAAAGCAGGAATGTACCATTTACACACTACAGTATCACTCTAGCAAAGTGAAGTCACATTGACAAGAAACAAAGCCCTGACTTTACCATATCATCACCAAAGGATTGCTATAGCTTGTTTGCATTGGAAAAGAAAATTCATTGAACCCATTGTAGAAAATTATTCTCTATCTAGTTAACAAATATAAATGATAATCAATTTTAAATAAGGATATAAACATGTACTCGTGAGGGATTTCATGTCTAGAAAACTTAGACTGTGTTGACAGAGGTATTTTCTTTAACATACATGTATTGTGATTCATCAGCTACTTAAAACTTCCAAAATAGACCCCTTCAAGGTTTGGAAATTGTTCACCTGCTCAAAGATTCTTTTATTCACTCATTTCCTACAGTGCTTATGATCTCATATACAGTGGCCATATTTAACAAGGTATTTTTATTAATGAATAAAGGAATAAAGAAGTAGAATATGGAAAAGAATTACAATTAACCCTTGAACAACACAGGGGTTAGGGATGACGACCCTGTGTGCTACCGAAAATCTGAATATAACTTATAGTTGGCCCTCTGTATCCTTGTCTCCTCTGTATCTGTGGTTTTGCACCTGCAGATTCAACCAACCTTGGATTGTACAGTAATGTAGTATTTACTACTGAAAAAATATCCACGTATAAGTGGACCTGCACGGTTCAAACCGTGTTGGTCAAGGGTTGACGGTATATAGATAGAACTCTTTCCACTTCTTCAGAAAATGGTGGAAGGATTTATGATTAGGATTTCCCTTCCTAGTGTTTACAATAGATTACACTAAGGATATTCTACTGAGCTTTTCTTACCCTTTCCTGCCTTGGGGCCATTGCACAGGCTGCCCTCTCTTCCTTGGACACTCTGCTACTTTTACACGGCTCATCCTAGCTCATCATTCAGGTCTCAGCTCCAGTGGTACCCGCCTCAGCTCCAATAGTATCCCCCACCCCCCAAGTAGTTGTTAAAGCTTACTTTAACCACTAGTGTAAAGTGGTCCCCACATTTTCCCATTTTGGAATATTGAAATGCTGTTAGTTGTTCAAAGTGTTTCTTTTTCTTTTTTGAAAAAAAGTGTTTCTTTTTTTCATATCAATAGTTTTAATCAATTAGTGAAGGAAAAAACCCTCACTACTTCTTTTCTATGACCTCAGTGTTGCCAAAACCAATGAATATTTCTTGGTCATCATCCTAACTGACCTCTCGCTTGCATTCAAAAAGCTGTCTACTCCCTTCTTGAAACACTGACCTCTCCTAGCCTCCATCTAGTTTTCCTCTGTCATCTCTTCCCTCTCCTTTGTATTCTTTTCCAGTGTTCTCTCTTTTCTCAGACCTCTTAACAATGCAGAGTCCTGGGGCTTTGTCCTTAAGCTCTTTTCGGTCCAAATTCTCATCCAGTCTTGTAGACTGAAATACCCTGATTACTTCCAAATTTATATCTTAGACTATACTTCTCCCTTGAGTTCTGAATTCATAAATATTCAACGCTTTTTGACATCCCTGCTAGATTTCTAATAGTTTCCCACATCTAACATGATTAAACAGAAATCACGCTTTCCTTCCTCCCAAACCAGTTCCTCCCCTTGCATCCCTCACAGCACTATCTCCATCACTAGCTCAGGCCCAAAGCCCAGGAAACAGCGTTAACTCTTCTCTTTTCCTAACCTCCCAATCTGATTAATCAGCAATCCTGGCAATTACATCTCCAAAGAGTTCTTGAATCCACCACTTCTTTTTCATTTTCCCCTGCAACTCACACACCCACTCGCACTCCCAGCCAGACTGTGTCACATGATGCCTAGAGCACTTTACTAGTTCTTCTAGCTCTAGACTTGTGCTTTCTCGAAATCATTATCTACATACCAGCAAAAGAGGTCTTCCTAAAACCAAACAAGAGTCTTGGTTAAATCATTAAAAGGCTTCAACATCGCACACAGAAGGAAATCTTACCCCTCCTCTGGTCCTTCGGGCACTCCGTGCACTGGTCCCACTTTCTCTTCTGACCTCCTTCACATTTTGCCAGCCTTCCCAGGTTCATTACTGTCAGCCACACTAGCACGCTTCTTTTCTTACCCTTTCCTGCCTTGGGGCCATTGCACAGGCTGCCTGCTCTTCCTTGGACACTCTGCTACCTTTACATGGCTCATCCTAGCTCATCATTCAGGTCTCAGCTCCAATGGTACCCCCCTCAGCTCCAATGGTACCCCCATCAGTAGGTTAAAGCCTACTTTAACCACTAGTGTAAAGTGGTCCCCACATTTTCCCATTATTCTCCAACTCAGCCTTTTGTTTTCCCTCTGCATAGCATATGTCAGAATTTATCATAATTTCATTTATTTGGTAGTTTCATTTTTTTCCTTCTCCACACTATAAGGAAAGGATCATATCTATAATGGTCAACGTATTTCTACTTATTATCCCAATAAACACTTGTTAAAGAAGTGTTGAAAAATACAAATAAATTAGATTTACAATCTGCAGGTAAATGAGCTTTACTACAGTTATTAATTCAGCATAAGAAAATCACACTACAAGGAAATTCAAATCAGCAATGCAAACTGAGCAGCTCGGAACCCATCTCTAGGTCACGTCTTGATCCACAAAAACAATGCATGTAAGCTATGAATATTACATCAAGAAAATATAAGTTAAATGTGAAAAACACCCCACTGTCTTCAGAATATTTTTTTCCATCAAGCTGGTTTAATTGCAATTATGACTTATTTTTTTGTTTCATGATTCTTATTGGTGATTCTTTAAAATTTTTAAAATTTGATTTGTTTTTTAAGTGGATATTACAATCCAGTATTTTGTAATGTATACAAAGTAGTATTACAGAGAGAATAGTTTTAAAAATCACCTTAAATATGTGCTACAACGAAAGTACCAAATAGAGGTTCACAGAAATTCAAAATATCATGAGATGCTTCAGTTTTCTTATACAAATAATGCCCCAAAACACCCAAGCACTAAATTTTTTCCTTCATAAGGTTAATAGAAAAACATATAGGATAACATAAACTAAGAATGTTAATTAAGAACTATGGCGGCATCATTACTTTAGATATATGAATTCTGATATACACTATTATAAGCATCTTTGCAATGAAGGCATAGAGATTTATTATTTAGGTACCTTGGACATTTAACTTGATTTTGCCCAAGGCTGTACCAGCTGGATTCTGAGCCACACACATGTAAGTACCAGCATCCTCTCTGACAGCTCTGGAGATCTGCAAGCCACCACGAGGAAGAATTGCATGGCTTCTACCTACATCATAGTTACAAAAGCAGAGTGAGAAGAATTTTTATTTTCATTAAAAAATCATATCGACTTCTGAATTATAAAACTGAGTTGCCATTATTTTCTTGATTGAAACGGTACCTGAAGTGATGACATTGATACCTTCCTTTTGCCAAGTGATGAAAGGACTGGGAGTCCCTGTTGCTTCACATGGTAATAAAATGGGATTGTTTAGAATGACGGCTAGTTCACTTGGCTGAGGCTGAATGATTGGAGGCTCTATAAGAACCAATCAACAGAAATAAGCAAAGGCTCTAGTTAGTAGCATAAATGTCTACAGTAGCCATGAGGTTAAACATGCCTGAATTCAAAATTCCAAAATATTAGTGATTTCATTGTCCCAGGGAAAAGCAAATAGCGGCCATATCACATTTTTTGAGTCTTGTTACTATAGCCAGTTTCCATTAGAAGAGCTCCATAGAAAAGACTAAAATCAGAAACAGATCATAAAAATTCAAGAAGACAAATAATTTAGGGGTTGTTTTGTGTGGTTTGTCATCTGTATGTTTTCTTTAGTCTATTGAAGAACATCTATCAGGCTTTCCTATCCCCAAAATATTACTGTGGTTTATGACTCTGGACGGTACCACCTGTCAAGAATAAACATGACTTAAAAAAGTACAACAGTAAAATTTTAATGAATAAATAACCTTTCATACCTTGGACATAAAGGCTCACATGTCGATGTGCAGAACCAGCTGCATTCCTGGCAACACAAGTATATCTTCCAGCATGGCTTAATTGAGTGGCAAATATTTCAATTGCTCCTAAAAAGGAAAAATTTTTCATGCACAGTGCATCCCTGTTTTTCTGGTTTGATAAACCACGTCTCTTTGATTTTGTGTGAGTCTGTCCCCCTAGCACAGTAGTGCATGGCTTGTACCCATACTTGTACTCCCTGTGCTTACCTACCACAGTATTTTTTAAAAAAATCACTATTAACAGCTGTATTTAGGCAAAACTTACAGACCATAAAATTCACTGATTTAAATGTACAATACAATGATTTTTAGTATACTTACAGAGTTGTGCAATTATCACAACTTAATTTTAGAAAATTTCCATTATGCCAAAAGAAATCTCACCCCACTTATAGTCCCGCCTCACTCTCAACCCCAGGTGTAAGCAATCAGTAATCTAATTTCTCTATATATTGGCCTTTTCTGGAAATTTCATATAGATGGGATCATACAGAAGGCTTTTGTGTCTGACTTCTACTGTGAGCCTAGTTTTTGAGTTTCATCTGTTGTAGCAGGTGTCAATATTTTTGTTCCATTTTATTGCTAAATAGAATTCCATCCTGTGAATTATCCACATTTTGTTTATCCATTCACCAGTTGATGGACATTTACATTGTTTCTATGTTTTTGGCTATTGTGAATGATGTTGTATGAACATTTGCATATAAGTCTTTGGGTGGACATATGCTTTCATTTCTCTGGGTAGAGACCTAGGAATGGAGTTGCTGGGTCATATGGTAACTGTTTAACATTTTGAGAAATTTCTAAACTGTTTTCTTAGCACAGTACTTTGTGCTGAAGAGTAGTTAATTTATATTTTATGATTTTACTTGCTACCCGTTTATGCAGATTTCTGAGCTAGCCAAAATACTATGCTTTGAAAGCCAAGTTCCATCCTGAGAACAAATCTTTCATTATTTCCCTTCTACTAAAGAAATAAACAAATTCTCTTAGAATAATATGCCCACACTCATAAAGCCTCAGGATGGTAGTTGCTACTTTAGTTTATCTCCAGTGTACCTCCCCAATGCAGGATGAATTTCCAGAAACACAAATGTGAATCACTTATACTTTCATTTAGGTGAATTTTTTTCTCTTTAATATTATAAAATTTTCAATACTTAAATTCTATAAATGATGGTTACTACCACCCTCAAAAATTATCCATATCATAGCACTTAACACCCAGCCCTACTTGCTAAATTATTGAAACCTTAAAAGCAAGAACCCTGTCTTAGTTTTATATCCTCAGAAACTCAGTGGAGTTTTTAGCCTATTTTAGGTACTAAATGTTTGTTGAATGAATGGACATTCTACTTGGCCAATTAAAGAAGTGTGGTTCACTCAAAGGCAACCAGTAAATTTGTTAAACCTTAGGTTTAGTAAATACGCACATAAAATCCCAGTGGTCATGCTTAATATATTCATATCAGTCCTAGATATTATTTGTTATTTTGTTTTTAGACTTTTTTTCTATCCCTTTCCCAAGTTCCCCCTCCCCACTCTTAAGTGCATTTTTTCCCAGATGCCTAAGCCCAGGAATGCAGATGTACTTTATTCTTTTATTTTGGTGCAACAGAAGTCCAAGTAAGGCCATCCAGTAAAAACGAATCCAATCAATAGCTGTGTAATCACTGAGCTGGGTCTTACCTGAGGACAGAATTCTATAGCCCTCTCCTCTGGGAAGCAGTCTTATACCATTTTTCGCCCAGTGAATTGAGGGAAATGGAACTCCTGAAGCCGTGCAGGTGATCACGGTGGGGCCGTGTGTGGTTACTAGGAAGTCAGTAGGCTCATCAGCTATGGAAGGTGGAACTAAAACAAAAACAACAAAAAGAAAGAAAACTACATGTTCCCAACCCTTACAGATTTCCAAAGCCTCCTCATATATCCTCTTTCTACACTGAAAGTGAATGCTTGGTGAGTGGAAAAGGAAGCTCTCTTGTGAAGTAGAGGAATGATGGAATGATATCACTGTAATAACTTTCAGTCCACATAGTAAGCCAGTTCTACCTTGGACAGTGAGATCCACAGTTCTCTTATCCTCTCCCGCATCACTTGTCACAGTGCACTCATAGGTTGCAGTGTCATCCACAGAAGGGGAAATAATTACTAGTGAACCTGAAGACAGGAGCCTAGAAGAGAGATTTCAAAGTAATGAGGTGCTTTATATCAATTTTCATAAATGTTTCTAGTTGGTTCAACATGGTACTATCTTGTGAATTGAGGGAAATGGAACTCTTTCGTCATGTTAAAATGAGCATCATTTTATGCATCAGACTTTAAGTTTATATGGCAGTGGGTTAATAGGACCTCACCCTTGACATCTGCAGGAAGCAGTGGTGTGGAATGATTGTGTGAAGAGGGAATCTTGAATTTTCTGAATGCTTATAACATAATCAACTATGTTCTCCCAGGTGAAATACAGTGAAATGAGCACACTGATGATAGCCATTGTTGATTGACCATTGAACACATTCCTGGCACCATCTCAAATGCTTCACATTAATCATCTCTAAATTTCACAATAACTTTGCAGATTGGTATTTGATTATTTCTACTGACAGATGGGTAACTACAAGTCTGTCTGTCTTGCACTTTTCCCTACTTCACACGTCTCCTTATATGTGGTGGATACCTTGGAGATGCATAGTACATAAATCAAAGAGTCTTTTCCTTAACTTTGAATCAACTCAAAACTAAAGTGATCTGAATCACTTCAAATGTTCAGAAGGTTGAGTAAATACACATACATTATTTAAAGTAATCTAATGAATCACTTTGCTGTACAGCTGAAACTAACATAACATTGTTAATCAACTATGCTCCAATATAAAATAAAAATTAAAGAAAATATGTATCAAAATGAAAAATCAATAAATCTTTAAAATTTCCAGTGGTTGAACACACTAAAAAAATTAAAGTAATCTAAAGAAGAATATCTGTATTCTTACTTCAAACTGTGCAATGATGAATGGAAATGATTTGATTCAATGGAAACATACTTGACCTGCTTTTTTATTCAAGGGCATTGTACATTTTCCCCATAGTATATGCTTCCAAGTCACTAAACTCCCAATGCCAAAAGATTAAAAGGGTGAGAAAGAGGGAGAAGCAACAGAGTTTCAAGTGAAACACTCCTAGTTTCATATTTCCTGATGTATCAGAACGAATTTTTGTTAAGGTAGGTCTATGAGAACATTTGCTTTCAGTACTATGGCAAATCTTTTGCAAGATATCTATTAACTTGAGATACAAGAAATGATGCTTATCTAAAGCATCAGAAATTCCTAGTTTTTTTTTTAAAGGTTAGTCTTTAAAAAATATGATGTCATATTAAGAGCAATGGTAGTCAAGCTGGAAGAATACAAAAAACTGGGAGAAAATGCTGTTCTTCCTCCCTCCACATGCTGCCAAATACCTATGCTGTATTTCAAGGTATAAAATTTGATTTTTATTCCGCAACTAAAACTTGTATTATTTCTACAGACTAGTTTTTCTTTTATACCAAATGATGGTTTTATCTTTTGTCTTTATAAAATTCCAAAAGATACTAAAAAAAAAGCAGAATGGAAATCTAATCTTTTAGAGCTCAGACAGTTATCTACAGGACTTACGGATAGAGAAGTTGCACCTATAATTCAGAAATAAGATTTTAGGCTGAAAAACTAATTCTATAGTAAGAAAAAATAATATGCTCTCTACATACTAGCGAATTCTTCATACTTTATATATTTGTTGTCCCCATTGATAGAGTTTAAATGTTAATTCTTTTAAAAAATATGTTTCTAAATAACAGGTGGGATTTTCCAGTTAAATTATTCCTTACCGGTATGAATTCTGATTTTGATCCACATTAAGAAGATGCCCATTTTTTCTCCAGTTGACTGATGGTTTCGGTATCCCAGTAGCCTCACAAGCCAGAGTGGTTTGAACATTTACTGTTACAGTTATGTTGGTAGGACCCAGAGCAATAGATGGAGGAACTAAAACGAAGTCACCATGTAAGAAACACGTTCAGCAAATAGTATGCCATTCGAAGTATCTCTGCCAAACTGAAATTAATCATTGCTAACTTGCTTTATAGTTATGAACACAATAAGGTTCTGTGAATTTACACAGTGTTGTGATGATACGCTTCATAATGGGTCTTCACTGCTCATAATATAGTGTAATACATTTAAATAGCACTAGATATGAAGGTCTTTATGTTATGACCTCACAGGTTTAGGCTACCAAAGAACATCTGACCAAAAGATTGGATGTTGTTCATAAAAGTACATTTACCATGGACTTGTAAATCTATTCGCCTGTGATCTGTTCCAGCAGCATTGGTAGCCATACACAAATATCTCCCACTATCAGTCACATGTGCTGACTGGATGTGAAGGAATCCATTTTCCAAGATGGAGTATCTATAAGAAAGATCACAAGTGAGGTCCTCCAGATCAGCCTTTCTGATTACGCACATTTTGACTGAGAGCATTATAAAATACCCAGTTAAATCCATTTTTAGTCCTTTTCCTACTTCAGAAATTTATAATACCCTTGGTGGAAAAAAAAAGGATATTCTGCAAAGGTGCACAGCAGATGGGCTTGTGATCTTGGATAGATTATAGTCATTACATTTTGAACATAAGCCTTAGGAATTATGCTTTTAAAATACTATATTTTGATCCTCATTTAAGATGAAGAGACTCATTTTAGAATGAAAAGACCCAAATAATGCATTGGATCAAAGATTTAAAAACTTATATTTCAGTTCTTACAGTATTTTTTATCCTTTTCCAGAATTGTTACCTTGCATGATTCTCAGATAGAACAGCTCCATCCTTTCTCCATGTTATCCTTGGGGTTGGCACACCTTCCGCAAAGCATTCCAATACAGTTGACTTATTTAAGTGAATGACAAGACTCTGGGGGCCACTCTTTATGCTTGGAGGAACTGCACAAGAGATGCATGTGGAAAACTTCCTTTATATCAATAACATAGCCTGAACTAAGAATCTTAAGAGGTAATACAAAGTGAGATTTGAGTCAAATGTATGGCTTTGCCTACAGCTAATTCAGGTTAGTATAAATAGAATTGGGGTTTAATTCCTAAAGTCTAATTCAAGATAAGATTTTATTTAAAAATTTACTTAAAAATGAAGAGTAAATGGGTGGGGAAGCTTTAAATCCCTGATATGGTGTATGAAATCTGGCTTTCTAATGAAAGAGGCTTGAATAGAATAAAAGTCAGCTCTGGTATGATACAAATTAAAGATGATATTTCTTGTTTCTCTTTGGCCAAATAATGGTCAGAGAATGTTAATACTGGAACAACTTCACTTTAAATAAAGGATAGAAAGTCGGCTGTTATAACAAAGCACATCTGTGATTAATCATGCAAGTCTCAGAGTGTGTATTTTATTAATCATTGAATTCATATGGGAATAGAAAACTTGAATTTTAATTTTAGTGTTAGAGATATTATCTGCCTGGGTCACTCAACTTGTAAAGTTTCGTATATTAAAAATCCAAACAGACGGTTTTGAAAAAGTCTGTATCATATTCTTGAAATTTGGCAGATTTTAGTGTTTAGATTTTATATTTGAGAAAATTACAGTCCCATTGACAGTCTCTGTCTAGCACATATATAATCAAACATCAACATCAACAAAGGTGACTAAATAATTGGCTACTTGTCATCCAGAGATTTAGTGTATTAACTTCTCCAATGGCTCTGATCTGAATGACGCAAAACATCAGGATACGCGGATAACAATTGGACATATATTGTCCTCTAAGAGAAATGTATCTTTTTTTTTGGAAATTGAGTTAGTTTGAATATAGTGATAGTACAAATATCACATGTTGTCTTTATGAAAAGAAATAAGCACAAGAATTTGTTTAGTATGCTCATAAAAAATAAAAATGTTATCATCTCTTTAAATGCCCTTATCTAAATTTTTAAATTGAGAAACAGTGATTAATTTTTCTTACCATTTACAGTGAGAATAAATTCTCTTGTAGTCTTTCCTGCAATGTTGCTGGCAGCACAGGTATAATTGGCTGTATCACCTAGATCTGCATTATTAATTTGCAAGTATCTCCCTCCAGATAGGATTCTTACTCGAGGTGTTGCCTGGATTCAGCAAGTAAAATATACCATTAAAATGTTGGACAAATAAAATAAAATATTAATCATCAAAAGTAACTAGAGTGAACTGTAGTGCACCTGTCTCCCAGTATCTTTGCTCCCCCCACCGCTATCCTGGTATCAAAAACTCTTGGGAAATATTTCTATGAATGTAGTTAAGGCAAGAGCACAATCAATGTCTCCAGTTCTTCACAGTGATGGCCACAATGAACCTCTCAAGGATGAAAAGTTGTCTCGAGTTGGGCCCATTTGAGCTCCCCAGAAAGACACTGCTGGAAGTGTTGGAATAAGGCATATTTTTACTGGAATCACTGGTAGTGAGGATGACATAGCTTGGTGGCAGTCTTACCACCATGTGGGGACAGCTTGCTCTGAATCTAAGACATAAGCAGAGTTGGGATTCAGAGAAAGGACCGAGATGCTTGACTACATGGTTAGAGCCTCTGGATCTAGTAATGCCTAAAGCTTAAGTTCACCAATTACTATAGCTAATAAATATCTTTTTTTTTTCCATTTAAATTATTTTGAGTTTGAATTCTGTCACTTAAAGCTGAACGTTTCCTGACTAATAAATTAACTTCGGTTAACTTACAGGAAATAATTATCCTTCAACATTTTTAACATAAGTAAATAAATGATTTTAGTCTACAAATATTTATTAAGCACTTATTTTGCGTCCAGGCATGGGACCGAGAATTGTGAAAATGCAGAGACCTATATTGAAATGAAATACTGAAATATAATGAAATCTAATCTCTGCTATAATGTCCAATTGGGGATTGTTCATAGACTTTAAAAAATGCCAGGTAACATCAAAGACTGATATCTTCTGATTGTGCCTAAGTGGAACTACTTCAGGAAGAGCCCAAATAAGATTTTTCTACCATATGGGTTCTGTCCCAGATAAACATATATTTCTAATGAAAAATGTTGTTCACACTAACATAGACAGTTCGGGTCAATTTATCTTGAAAGTCCACACATTTTCTCTAGGCCTTTCCTTGTTACAGGGGCTATTAATGGTAAACTTTTATTACTTCTGATGAGAATAAGTGATTTCTTAAACATACATGGTAAGTTCTACAAAACATATTTTAATTTTGATATGGGTATAGCAGGATTTTAGGCTAATAAAAAAATTCTGAGTTGATTCTCATGTCTTTCTTCCATGAACATCAGTAAGTTCTGCTAACTTATTCAGTCTCACTACAATTTTCTCTGGTTCTCTTCTCATTTACTGCCAGTGATTCTTCCAAATTTGATTTCTTTCCTCAGATAGAACATCATTCTCAGCTGATGACCTTAATTCCTACTTCACTGAGAAAAATCAAAGCCAGGTACCCGCAATTTCTCCCTCTCATCTCTTGCATATGAATGCAACCTTCCTTCCTATTTTTCCATCTCTGTGGAAAAAGGTCAACGCTTCTGTCCAAGGCTAGTCTCTTCACCTGTCACCAGGGTCCCAACCCTTCCCCACTCGACACACTTAGTCCTGTATCTTCCATCTCTTTCAGTAAATAAGCATATACAAATCTCTTTTGTATTTAAGTAACAGTCCACAATCATTTCCACTTCCTCTTCTTTAACTCCCCCAGACAGCTGTAACCTGTCTTCTACTTTGATCACTCTATTGAAGAACCGTTGTTCAGATCTTTAATCAAGTCTATGTATTGCCAAAGCCAGTGAATACAACTTAATTTGCATCTTAACATGGACTCTGTTAACCGCTCCCTCTCTCTTCCTTGGCTTTCAGTACACCAATGTCTCCTATATTTAATCTTATTTCTCTGAGTCCTCATTCTCAGTCCCACTCTTCTCTTCTTCCTTTGCTCACCTTTTAATTGTCAATGTTGCCTTAGGCTTTATTCTCATTTACTGGTCTTCTCACACTGTGTGCTTTCTGGTTGACCTCATACAAACCGATGGCTTCAGCAACAGGTTACACCATTGAGGACCACCAAATCAAAGACGTTTTTGATGAAATATGGACCCATATTTCTTAGTGCTTCTTAGAAGCTCCACTTGGATAATATATAGGTAATTTAAACTCAAAATATCTATAAAACTGGACTCATTTTTCCCCCCATAACTGTTGAAATCAGTCTGTCCCAGTACTGACATCACTTGGTCATATCTGAGATTAGCCTGAATTTCTGTATCATCAACATGCACTCAGTCCCTATCTGAACACCTAATGGTCTAGAGTGAAATGCACACATGGGAGATAAGACTATGGAGGAGAAGTCAGAGCATGAAGGGCTTTGTGAGCTAAGCTGGGCAGTTTAACCCGAATCCTGAAATCTATGGAGAATCATCAAAGGATTTTAATCAAGGTCTACTTCAACCACACCAAGCTACCTGCAGCTCCTGGGACAGCAGCATTCCTTCTCCTGTAATGTCTTTGTACATGCTATCACCTATGTTTGGAATCCCCTTCTTCTTTCTCACCCAACATCTACCCAACATTTAAACTGAACTCACCCTTTCCAAGAGGCTCCCCTGGGCTATTCCTTACCCTTCAGTCTGGATTACTTGCTTCTCCCCTCTGTTTCCATAAAATGCTGTATATCCCTCTAAGATATTGTTTATTGAATATCAGCGGTATCAATTTTCTACGTTTGATATACTTCTGTATATTTTCAGATAGTCTGTGAGCTCCTTGAGGATCAAGATTATTCTCAGGGGCAATCATAGTTCCTAGCATTATAATAGGCACACAATAAATAGAGAAACTGAGTCACGGGACTGTTAAGTGATATGCATGATGATTTAACAAGGAAGTAACTCTCAGAACCTAGTCTCTCTGTGTTTGGCACTTGTGTGATTTGATGATGGCGAAAGTCTTTCTGCCTTATGTATTAGGGACACAATTTCCTTTTATTTAGGCACAGTGTACCACAATAGGTTATACTAACAGGATGAGGAAGAACAAAGGAGAAACAAAAGAATAAGTAAGTACTAGGATGAGGACAATCAGAGCATTCAAAGTCAAGGCTTTGAGCGAACCCTCAAAGCCTATTTAGGATTCTGGGCTGTGACACTCTAGGGCAGCAGACAGGTATCACCTGAGCATGGGAACCTTTAAAGAGCCAGTAACTGTGTTTTCAAAGATTCCAGTCCATATTCCTGGTGTTGCACAGATCCTTGGGGTCACTCCTGAGGACCAAGTTTTGACTAGGGGAATTCAGTAATAGGTTTGCCCTAGGGAGTTGGCAGGACAGGTCAGGTCTTTTGAGACTCTGATGGTTTCTTCCCTCTCAAGTAAAGACATAAATGGTACAGATGAACCTATTTGCAGAGCAGGAATAGAAAGGCAGATGTAGAGAACGGACATGTGGACACAGTGCGGGAAGGGGAGGGTGGGATGAACTGGGAGATTAGGTTTGACATAAATACACTACCATGTGTAAAATAGATAGCTAGTGGGAACCTGCTGTATAGCACAGGGAGATCAGCTCAGTGCTCTGTGATGACCTAGATGGGTGGGATGCGGGGGGAGGGAGGTCCATGAGGGAGGGGATATATGTATATATATGGCTGATTCACTGTACAGCAGAAACTAACACAACGTTGTAAAGCAATCATACTCCAATAAAAAAAAAAAAGACATAGCTGAGTGTTTTAATTCAACTTTAATCTATGGTCTCCAGGAGATATATACTTGGGCCAATTTACAGAGTATATGAATCAAAATACCTGTCTTTTGCCTCATAACTAGCTACTAACTACTCAAAGAAGGCTGAGAAAAAGGTTGATTAAAGGACCCTGTGCCCACCCCTGTAATGTTGAGTAACTAGTAATCTGACATTGTTTGGTTTTATCTCCCTAGGAAGGACTCTATTGCTGATTTTTTTTTCTCACAATGAATCTGTGGAATTTAGCAAGATTTACCTGTAACCGTTCTCCATTTTTAAGCCAAGTGATTACAGGTGGGGGCACTGCATCCGATTTGCATTCCAATGTCACTTGTCTGTTCCGTAACACAGTGAAATCCTGGGGCTCATCAGTTCCAGCAATATTAGGGGGGACTGGGCATGAGAACAAATACACCAAAGGCTTTTAATAAACAGGATATAAAATGATCTGGATTATCTGAGGCGTTCAACGAACGTTGCTTCTGCTGTATGAAATAAAAAGCATAAACTTAAAACATTACTCATTCAATTTATAGTACAATGATTACAAATAGTAAAAAATTTTTTACCTTCCTCAGTACTTTCACATATATTAAGTAATGAAATTCTTCCAATGGCCACATAAATGACAGGATAAGTAATATAATCACATTTTATCACCTTTTAACAGATAAAGAAACTAAGTACCAAGAAGGGATTCCTTGTCTAGCTCTACAATTGGTAATAATTTTCTCTGAACATCATATTTTAAAACTTCTAAATTAGGGTCTGCCCATTATAATATACAGAAATATATACATTTTTCTTAATATGCAGAAAGGGGGAGGGGCAAAATAGGGGTAAGGAATTAAGAGGTACAAACTACTATGTATAAAATAAATAAGCTACAAGGATATATTGTAAAGGGAATACAGTCAATATTTTATAATAACTTTAAATGGAGTATAATTTATACAAATTTTCAATCACTATGGTTTACACCTGAAATTAATATAATATTGTAAATCAACTATATCACAATTTAAAAATGTACCTGTTTTATGTGACTCATATACACAATTTACATGTCAATTAGTGGCAGGTCTAATTTTTTGTGTAGGACTGGCGGGGTGAGGGGAACACTCCTATATTACGCCAGCCCTACAGTTTGTGTTGCCTAGTCGTTTAGGCTATGAGGAGATAAAGATCTTCCGTTAAGTTCTTTTAATGTTCCTCTCCATGAAGAGTAATTCCCATTTCTATGTCAAAATAGTATCGGCCACAGTCTAATTGGCCTAACTTTTCTAGAAGGTAATTTGGCCTTAAATGTGTGTGTGTGTGTGTGTACATGCATGCGCGGGTACTTGCATATAATCAAGTAAATATACCTACAGAAATTTATCAAAACAAAATAATTAAAGGAAGAGGCCAACACACATATACAAAGATGTCTATAATAGTGTGGCTTATATTGGTAAAAATACAAAACAGCCTAAATATCCAAAAATAAGGAATGTATTAAATAAATAATGGCATATTCATAAAATGGGACATCATGGAATCACTAAAAAGTAATGTTATAAAAATACATTTTTTGACATGAAAACATGTTCACCATACCACTAAGTAAGATACAAAAAGTTAAATACTATATGCTGTATGATCACATTTCTGTGACAATATTTATATGTAAAAAGGTCTTATCTTTGTGTGATGAGATTATGATTGATTTATATTTTTATTTTTATAATTTATATTCTATGATTTAAAATCAATGAATATGAATTATTTGTGCAGGAACAAAACAAATAACTCAAAAAATCCATTAAACTATTCCCAACAATAGTTTAATGGACTACTGTGATCAAATATATCCATCAGATTTGCAAAATACATTTTTCCTAATATATAAACATAGTTTTATGATATGTTAGATAGTTGCTCTATGTTCCATGAATTATGCCTTTTAATTAGGTATTAATGTATGATGGACTGCAGGACATTTTGCCAACTTTACCATGCACTCTCACTAAATATTCTTTATCATCATCTCCTGCAGGACTGGATGCCAGACACGTATATCTTCCTGTATCTTCCACCTATAAAATTCGAATAAGTGAATGACACAATGTTAACATGCTGGTTTTGGTGATGAGAATAACCATCTATTAGAATGAATATAGAAGTCTCACACAAAGCAAGATATCGTTAAGAGTACAGTAATAAAATTTAATAAATGGTTTTAACATTTGTGATTAAATGTAACTTATACATTTAATCAGTTAAGTGTATCAGTTTCATTTGATACTGATACTGAGCATGGCTTGACATCTCTGTTACATGTAAATCTATGTATTTGACATAGATTTAACAGGGTTTTGGTATTTGATCTCAGAATGTTTGCATATTAGGTATATTTAATGATCTCAGAAAGGGCAGATACATATAAGACCTACCACCATACATGACAGACTAGATACTACTCAGTATTTATTGAAGAAATAAGTATTTATGAATTTAAATTGCAGACTGAAAATTCTACTGGAGTCTTCCTGAAGAAAATAAAATACATTAACCAACCAATCAACTAACCAACCAAAAATGTAAATAAAATATCCGGTTATTTTAATAAAGCACATTAATACCACATTTTTAATCTACCTTTGATATACATGGTGAAACAAAATAGCTGTATTATGTAATTTGGCTGTAAATAGGTCAGGCTGACAGCAAAATCTACTATTTTCTGATGAAAACCAGAAACATTTCTTTAAAAATCTCCATACATAGTTTCCACTGGAAGCGTTAGTCTTCATTCATATTTGACATTGTGTAGAGGATGTCTTATGTATGTGTAAAGGATACACTGAAAAACAGATGATCTTACTACTGTGAAAAATATATCTTGGAAAAGTAGAAAATCCTGTTTTCATTTATTTTATTACTTGAATAGTCCTAGAACACTGGGAATTTTAAACTTCTTACATTCAAAACTGACTTTATAGATTATGGAAAAACGTTTGGGTAGGCTGCAAAAAGTCCACTGAAAAAATTTAAGACTAGTATGTTTGGAAAATTACTAAATATGACTTTAGCAGAATGACTGTCTCATCGTCCTTCAATTAAGAATTGGAAGTGATGCCCTACTGCCTAGAGAATAATTTCTAAATTTCTCATCATATCTTTCAAACCTCTAAAAGTCAACTCTTACTCCACAAATTCAGTTTATTCCCAAATCATATTGCCCCCTCCACTTGTCGTGACTTAGCCAAACTTGCACCGTCATTCATGACTGTTTTGAGATCTTGCCTTCTCCAAGAAACATTTCCTGACAACTTATATCCTTCTGAATATTGACAGTTACTATTACTAGCTACATTTCCTAAAGTGTGTTCTGTTAATAGGGTGTTTGAAAAATTATAGTTAGTCAGGTTTCTTTGGAGTAAGATTTTGCAGAGATGTTGACATGCATTATGGCTCACAAAGGAGAGGAAGGTACAGTATATAAAGTTTTTCAGATCTACTTGGTCACAGACTTTTTCTCCCTTTGGAATAAATGACAGAATGAGGGTTTGATGGAAAATGTCTTAGCAAACTCTTGTCTTTACCACACAATTTGGAATTTGCAAAGCATCCATTTGGTAGCAGGCATAACTACATGCTATAGATACATACACAAAAAGACACAGGTAACTAAGATATAGTTTAGTAATAAGTGCTTTAACAGAGATATGTACCAAATGTTGTGAAAACACAGAGGACCAGAGGAACCAAGAGCAATCTTGGGACTTGACAATATTTAATTTTTCAATTCTATGATGTTTTTAATGGTTTTCTTATTGTTTTCCTAATTTTGTCATATGTAGTTTTATTTTTCTTAGAAAACTGGAAACTTCTTGAAGGCTGAGAAACGTCTTATGTATTACATTTGTATTCTCCACAAAAGCTAGAATGTGTGGATCACCATTTAACACTCTATGGAAGCTTTGTCTTGTTTTGTTATAACGTAACTTTTCCTTCTTACATTTAAGACCTAGTGTAATGTGGCCTTAATTTCCCTCTAAAGCTTTATTTACCATGATTCCTGTATACTTATGGTTCTAGTGCACACACTTCCCTGTCTCCATGCTATTCCCTATGTTACAAAATTCTTTCTGCTTCTTTTTTGGTCTGTTGAGATTATAACATTCAAGGGTTTTGATTCAGTATGTGGTTTGACAGTTGGACCTGAGTTTTCTCTGGGTTATTGAAGTGCTTGACAGAGGGAAGAGGGGAATGGAAGGTGTGTTCTCCTTGATGTTAGAAACAAGAACTGGGCTGGGTTCCACTGGCTATGCTTTTTTTTTTTTTTCATTCTCCAAAAATTTATTGAGCACCTAATATAAACCAGACAATGTGCTTGAAATATACTGTTAACAAGACGAAGAAGCTCCTTAACCCAAGGAACTCACAGTCTAGCTTAAAGGCAAATATTAATCGAATAATCCCACAAATAAATCATCATAGATCATGATAAATGCTGTTTATTGTAAAAAGTCATGACAAGTTGTGACAGGATATCACCCGAGGGCTTGATGTTCTCAGATAGTAGTAGGTGAGGTTTCTCCATGGAAGAGACATTTACGTTCTGAAGGATGAACAGGAGTCTCCTAGGACAGGGGTAGGAGTATGGGAAAGATGGCGTGGAGGTGACCAAGCACAGGAACAGCGTGTGCAAAGACCCCAGGGTGGGAGAGGGCACAGAGCACCTGAGGGCCTGAACTAGACCAGAGTGGCTGACAGCAGAGAACAAACAGGACAGTGGCCCGAGATGAGAAGGGAGCAGGGTAAGGACCTTGGCCTTTATCCCAAGAGAAATGGGGGCCACTGAGGTTTTTCAGCAGGGGACTGACATGATAAGATGTGTACTTCATTATCACTCAGCTCCTCTGTGGAGAATGAACTGGAGAGGGCCAGAGGGGAAGTGCAGAGGCCAACATGGGAGATAAATAGAAGGAAAAGAGAAAATGAGAGGGTGTGAGCAACCCCATGTCAGTTGGGAGGCAAACTGGTAGAGATTAAGAACATGGGCTCGGAATCAAGCTGCCCAGTTTGTGTCCTGGCTTTGTCACTACTCTATGATCTTGAGCAAATTACCTAAGCTCATCTCTAAAACAGGGATAGCATCTGCCTATGTCCTAGATTGTGTGAGGATTAAATGACAAATACACCTCAAGAACTCAGAATGGTATCTGGCACACAGGAACGCGCTGTGGCCCAAGGCCACACAGCTACTACTAGAAACAGAGAAACACTGGACTGCTCTGATTAAAGCTGGGGGTGGGCGGGCCGGGCCCCGAGCCTCGTCCACTTGTTCACCCCTAACCACCACCTTGTCCTAGTCCCACCCACGCAGCCCTAAATGCCTGGGACTTCACAGACTCCCTCTCTGCCAAAGAAGGTTGGCCTCAGAGTGGCCTGTTGGGAGCCCGTCTCCTGGGCACTGTGTGAAAAAATGGGGTGATGGCAGCTGACCCGTTTAAGAGTTCTGGCACGCAGGGCCACGCTCAACTTTATAACATGACTAGACTAGAACCTCAGAAGGCTTTTGCTTCCCTTACTTCATCTACCAAAAAGAAAAAAAAGTCTAAACACTCTTCTGCTTGTTGATGTCTATATAAACTGTTTTATTTTTTAAATAACGATGAAGGGGAAAAAGGCCACAGAACAGACAAAAATAGCCTCGAAGGAACTCGAAGGAAATGTAGATCTCAGAAGGGTACGGTTAACAGAAATGTCTTTGAAGGAACTCCTGAGAAGTGGCCCTCACTACCTGCCTGCTTTATGCATTCTGTCTCCCCTCTCTGGCCCTCCTAAGCCATGGTTCTGATCCGGTTTCGAGCAGAGACTTAGTCAACTCTGGGTTCTAACCTCCTAGAGATTTGCTTGGGGACAAGGAAGTCCATGTATCAACCACAGGCCCCAGTCCAGGAGCGGCCCCCTGAGACCTCACGACCTGTGGCTGGTCAGGGTCACTGCGGGGTGAAGTCAGGGTCTATGAACCCACAACCCAGCCAGCTGTTCCAGAATTAGGTCACAATGAGAGATACTTGGACTCCCTGTGTGCCAAACACCTGTCCTGAGCCATTCCCAACATTCCTGACCAGACGCAGCCTCCTGATGATTCTGGTTTACACAGATGAGACCATGGGATCATGAAGGCAAAACGGCCTCACATATCTGAAGGCCAGGATAGCTGATAAACCCGGAACTACCCCAGGACAAATGAGAGCTCTCACCAGCCCAAAGAAAGCACCCAAAGGTCAAAAAAGCTGGGAAGACTTGGGCAGGGGAGGCCCTCTCCAGACAAGGTGGGCTGCTGGACAGCACAGATATACACAGACAGAACGAGAAACTGACAGGAGTGCTAAAGATTGTCCAGACAATACTTGTTCATTGGCGGGGGGGGGGGGGGGGGGGGGGGAGATAAGGGGAGGGAAACTGGCAATCGGCCAGTTGTCCCCAGCTGCCCCGGGGAAAGCACGTAACTTCTGTTCCGGAGAGACCAGAGCTGGTGGAGCTGTTCTTCAGGGAAGCACAGCCTTCTCCGCCGCACCTCAGTCAGCCGGGGCCAAGTCTGTGGACTGCCGTCGCTCCGTCTCCTGGGATGCTCTGCTCCACTGCGCCACACTCGGCTGGGAACACCTGAATCCTTTTCACCAAACCCTTCCTTTTCATTCTACTGTCTTTGCAATTTTCTGGCAGAATTAGTGTGCCGATCTCTCCCAAGATCTTCATGAACTGCTCGATTGTGGCTTTCACCCTCCCATCGAGTTTGCAGAGAGCTTCAGCTTGCAAATCCTTGGCTAGGAAACCCTGCTGGATTCCGAAAAGCTCTTTAGTCCACTCTTCCAGTTGGTCAGCTATCGTCTCCACAGACTTCTCCAAATCTTTCAACTTCTTTAGTTCAACTTCTTCCTCTGGACTGTTCTTTTCCCCAGGTAACATGACCCGGTAACCATTTCGTATTCCAAGTGCTGACACCGGAGTCTCCATTTCCTTCAGAGATTTCCCCTTAAATATGGGTTTCTGAAAAGGCAGCGGGACCCCTGTGGCCTCTGCAAAAACCTGGGCCAGGTCTTGGACCATTGGTTCACTACAGCCCTCTTGCGGGATAACTTGAAGATCGTGCTTCTCATTAATGTGGGTGATGGTCCCGCTGAGCTCGGCAGCCGCCGTTTCCTCGCTCCGGGCCGAGCGAGGCCGTGCTTTCTTCTACACCCCCGGCCTGCGAGCGCAGGCGGCGGCGCCCCTGCTGGATCCGGCATGCCCTCTGGTCACACTCCGGACGGCTGATCGCTGGGAGGGAGGCGGACCGGCCTCGGCTGGGGGCACCGACTGGGGCGGCTCTCGGGGGAGAGGGCGGGTCGCTTCGCGGTCTCCGCGCCGCCGCGCTCCGCCGGACCCGTGCTTTGGCTCCGCTTTTGAACCAGACCCAGGATTGAGACCAGCTCCATCACCGAGCAGTGGCTAAGTACTTGGCAGGTGAATACTTAATCTTTCTGTGTCTGTTTCTGGATTTGTAGAAAGGGGATAAAGACACTGCCTCACAGAATTGTCATGATGGTCACGGGTGTGATAGAGCCCATAGCTGAACATAAGACTGACACGATTTACAACCCTTAGCTCTCTTTTCCAGCTCCCTTTCTTTTCTGTTTCCTCAGTGAAAATGTACATGAAATATGATTAAATAATGTATTATTCTACTTTTAAAGAAATGATGATTATAATAACAATAAAATCAGCAACAACAGCAATCATACTAACTCCGTTTTAGAACCACTTCATGCCCGTGGCACCAGTCTAAGCACATCAAGTTAGACTGTCTCTAAAACCCCAAGTATATACGTTCAGTATTATTACTGTTTTTATCCCCAGTTTACAGATGAGGGCGTTAAGGAACACATGCATATTTGTAATATAAGGTTTGCCTTTGTTTGTAGAACAGTATATTGTTACAATAAGACATCCCAGACATACTTCTCTTTAATATATTTACATTTCAGATTAATTTCCTTAAACACAAACTAAAAGAACAATTTTATTGAATTGATCATTTTTTGAAAAATTGTGTCTCTTCAGATTTTCACGTCTGAGATTTCTTTCTAGAGATCAAAAGTGCTCTCTGAAGCCTCACATATATGTACGTTGGATAGCTTTTTGCCATTTCTGTAAAGAGCTACATGGCACAAATAAGGGCTTTGGGAAATATGTTATCACTTATAGAACTGTGAAAACTTGCAAAAATTAATGTGAAGGTAACTTGCTTTCTTCTGTGTTTAATATGATAATTTCACTTCTTCCTTCTAGGCATGTTACTTTGTAAGTGTCTACCCAATCATGCATGTCATAGACCCAATCTACCCTTGCTAAAGTTACAGAGATCTGTGATATATTCAGACTCCAAGACAACTTCTCCAACATTTCTCATAGATTAGCAAGTAAGAAGTTTAACCCGGAAAATAACTGTATGAACTCTGAACTTACCTGAGCACTAGATATTCGAAGAACCTCTCCTCCTCCAAGAGTTTGCATCTGATCCACCTGTGGAAGGGGCCGTCCGTCTTTCATCCAGGTAATTTTAGGAGCTGGGATTCCAGAAGCAATGCAGGTAAGTTCAAGTGGATTATTAACAATTACTGACATCTCTACAGGTTCTTCAGATCCATTGATATGAGGTGGTTCTATTTAAAAGGAATGAAAAACAACAACAAACTAAACTTGCTCTTTGATAAAATACTGCAGATTAGAAAAACTTTAAAATTCAACTCAAATTTATGTTCGTACAATGCAAATTGATTTGAACAAGGATACCAAAATAATTCCTAGATGTTATTACAATTTGTCACTGGAACTATTTTTTTTTTTTTTTGCAATTTATTGAGGGACAATATATTAAATGCCAGCACTATATAAGTCTTTGTGCATTATCTTTTCACTGGCACTATTTTTTAAAAAAAAATAGATTTATTTATTTATTTATTTTTGGCTGTGTTGGGTCTTCGTTGCTGCTCGCGGGTTTTCTCTAGTTGTGGTGAGCGGAGGCTACTCTTCGTTGCGGTGCGCAGTCTTCTCATTGTGGTGGCTTCTCTTGTAGAGCATGGGCTCTAGGTGCAAGGGCTTCAGTAGTTGTGGCCCGTGGGCTCCGTAGTTGTGGCTCGTGGGCTCAGTAGTTGTGGTACATGGGCTTAGTTGCTCCGTGGCATGTGGGATCTTCCCAGAGCAGGGCTCGAACCTGGGTTCCCTGCACTGGCAGGCAGAGTCTTAACCACTGCGCCACCAGGGAAGTCCCTACTGGCGCTATTTTAAAAGAGATGGATCATGCCTGTGATAGATCATGAAGTAAATGGCAAGCCATTAAAGGTAATTATAGCACAGCAATTGGGATTAAGATAGTTAGAGCAGTCTTACTTAACTGTAAAGATTTGAAAACTATAAAAACTAAAGTAATCTTGTACTATTTTTAAAAGAGAGTTACTTAAATATAGTAGTGTCTTTTTGCACCTTTTAAATATCTATTGGTTCTACAAAAGCAATGGGCAAATGCTATGGAATTTTGCCATCATTTTTTCCATGCAGAACTTTAAGAGGAAACAATGACTAAGCAGAAGAAAAAACAGTTATATTTGGAGACCATTTCTGTATAAACCACATTTGTTATGTCTGGGCAGAAATAACTTCCTTTTTTGTTATTTATACTTCTAAATTACCTTTCTCAAGAGGATGTTAAGAAATCTAAACACTTGGAGGAAACAGTAAAGTTTCTTAGTCCAACTATTCCTAAGTTTAGGGATCACTTTAAAACAGATTTCCCTTACATAGATCATTCAAATTTTCTATTAACGTTTCCAGCTTACTATTTCACGAGGCAGCAAAAATAGCTGTTGGACAGCTCCAAGGATTAGCTGTGTGTGTGTGTGTGTGTGTGTGTGTGTGTGTGTGTGTGTATGTGTTTAAAGTCAGGCACATAGTTTAGAGCAGAGGTTCACAGAAGAGGATCTGGAATCAAATAGCCTGAATTTGGATCTTAGCTCCAACAATTATTAGGTTAGTGGATTTGGGCAAATCTCTAAAATAAGTATAGTACTATTATTTAACTAACAGAATTGTGAGGATTCAATGAAATAATCTGTAAACTACATTTCTTTTGTGTTTCTGAATCTGTTTTATTTTATAATTAAAGGTTTTAAGAAAGTTATAACTACTACTAAGTCTACTACATCTGTTGGCGTTATTATTAAAAGCTGCCTCCTAAAAATTTGTATCTTTGGTCCTCGTTTTCCTTTCTGGAAAAAGATAATATATTTAATACATTATAATTAAGAAGTCAGAGTTTCTTAACTATGGTCCCACATGACTACTCTTTTTCACTTTCATGCATCTTATTGCGTTTTGCTGTCAAAATACATTTTCTTAAGTGCATTTTAGATCAATCCAAGATTTCTTGGTTAAAAGATGTCAGTGTCTCCATGTTGCTCATTGAGTTAAATACAAACTCCTCATCATGGCTTCCAAGCCTTCCACAACATAGCCTCAATCTCTCTTTATAATATTATTTACTTTTAATACATTTTATGTAACCTAGACTTCAAACTAGACTACTTTTCTCCCTCAACATGGTCAGTCCCTTCTTGCTCTGTGACTTTACTAATGCTATTCCTTCTACTGGAATATCTCCAATAGTCCCACCATCCCCTAACTGAGCATGTTCAAGTACTCTCAAGGTCACTTTAGTATCATTATGTTCATTTGTAAAAACCATAAGTCCTTTCTTGATTCTCTCAACAAACTATAAAATTTCTATCCCTTTTAATTTCCATAGCACGCTGGATGGAAAAGCACTTATCTGATTCTCCATTTGACTACAGTCAATTCTTTATTCCTCTCACTTATTGGTTATTTACTATGTGTCTGTCACTGTGGATACAAAGATTATTTAAGCACGGCCTTAATCTCAAAAGCTTATAGTACTAGATTTAAAATAACAACATGTTCCCAACTGGTTCAAATACCAGTCATCAGATCTCACATGTGTTAAGTGATTGCGAACCATTTTACTCTGTATCTTGTCCATATGTCTTGTACTTTGAGCAGAATAGGAGTTGTCCATACTCTGATGACTCCAAAACTTATATTTCTAGCCTAGATCTCTCTGCTGGGCTCTAGATCCATTTATATATTTATCACATAAGCATTTTCAGTGGGTTGTTTGAAAACAACTTCAAACTCATCATGTATTCAGACTGAACCTGTTACCTTTTCCCTCAAAACCTGGTCTTTTTCCAGCATTCCCTGCATTTACGTGATGAACCCACCAATTGTTGAGTCACATAAACCAGAAGCTGGGAGTCATCCTCGGTATCTTCTTCCTTGTCATCACTCTCAAATGGCCAAATCCACCACCAAGTCTTAATACTTCTACCTGCTAGTAGAAGAATAGTAGAACTAGTTCTAGAATACATCTTTTCCTCTCACCTGCATCACTAATCTGAGCTATAATACCGTTTACTTGGACTAATATCTCCTCCTTCCTGGCGGTAGCTGCCTACCCAATATCATTTACTTGTTTCTTTCTTATTAACAGACCTCAGTTTTGTTAGGGCTGTCAATGTGCTAAAAACTACATTTCCTAGCCTCTTTAGTAGATAGTAGATGGAGTGGCATGTGAAGATTCTGACCAATGAGATATATAAGTAGAGGTAGTTTTGTGGGGATTCTAAGAAAATCCTGAAAGGGGCAGTTCTTTGCCTTTCCTATTTTTTCTGCTCTGTTGTTGCCTATAGTGACGCTGGGGGTGAGCAGCCAATGCATGATCACGGTCTGACTATGATATAAAGGCCAAAGGCCAGGAGAACTGTTAAGATCTGAACTGCAGAACGAATGCAACTACTGCCCACCTCCAGACACCTCATTCAGTGAGAAAAACAAAAGTTCTTTAAGTCACCATGTTTAGACTCTCTGTTAATCACAGCCAGACACAATTCCTAATAACACACTGTCTCTCAGAACCCACTCCAAGCCGCTCTCCACTTTGCAATCAGAGTGGTCATTTCAAACTGCAACTCTGCTCATGGCATTCCACTTGTTAGAACTTTTAATGGTTTCCCATTGTTCCAAGACAAAACACAAAATGCTTAATGTGGTCAACAATCCCTTCATAGCCTGAACCCTGTCAACTCCCTTACCCACTAGCTTTATTTTGCATGATCTTCTCCCTTGTTTTTAGTATTTTACCCATAGTGGACTTTCAGAACCCCTAATACACCATGACACCTCCCACCAGGTGGATAGAATTAAGTTGAGATTAGTGGTTCACCAAATCAGGACACTTAAATTCACATTTCTATTGTAATATAGATCAGAGTGAAGTTTTTCCGGTTTTAATGGAATTAGCTTTCAACAGATGCTGAAATGCTAAAACTGCTCATTCTTCTGTTAAGCCAGTTTTCAAATCTGTTTTAAGAGCATATCCTTATAAACCCTGCGGGTGGGAAGGTTGTTCTTTGTACGTGACTCTAACAACATTGGTGTTATTTTTCTTTTTGTGTGTTCTACATCCAGAAAGGTACTGGGCCCTGATTCTGCTCCTGGGTTCTAGAATTCCTGCAGAAGTCTTCCTTCTCTTTTTCTCCACTGCCACACGCTACACCAGGCCCCTGTATTTTTAGGCCTGTGTGAGTTTAACAGACTCTCCGATTCATTCTTCACTCTGTCATCAGAGGGATTTTTTGGGAAGTGAAATCTGACTGTAACATATTCCTGCTTAAGCTTCTTCTACTGCCTTCGTAATGAGGCCCAAATTCTCTAACTGAGGCTCTTCACAGTATGGCTTCTGTCCAGGTGTATTTCCAGTCTTGTCTTCTACTCTTGCTGTTACACTCAGCTTCAGTAAGCACAGATAGACAACTCAAGGTTTATCATTTCTAGGTAAAAGATGTAGGCATCTCCTCACTCATCTCTACAGTCTTACTTTTTAAGGCTTAGATGTATCCTTGAAGAGACCTTCTTTGAACCTTCCCACAGAATTTAATTTTCGCCATATCATCCTCATCACACTCATAAGTAATTACTTTTTCAATATCTGTGTTCCCCGCCAGTGCAGGAACTTGAGGGCTGAGAACATATCCTTCCTATTCAGTGATGCAGTCAAGTACTTGTCATACCATATGTCACATAGTAGGTGTCCAATAATTATCTGTTACATGTTGACTAGAAATATGCCTGGCACATAATATATAGTCAATAATTAACAATTAATAGGTAATTAATGTACAAGATGTCATCTCTTGATATTCCTCATATTCTGTGAATTGCTATACGGGAATTTGTTATTCTATCCTTCCTTACAAACACATGCTTTCTTCTGCCTTTTGTCTCTAAATATTCTGGTGTACTGCCTCCACTACTACCTTTCATTCTATGGAATACTCATCTACACCACAGTATTTCTGTTTGTTTATTTAGATATTGTTCTGTCTCCTGCTACAGTTAAAACTCACTTTAATCCACCTGATAAGTACCTAGTTCCATTCAGTTCAAGCCAACAGATAAATATTATGTGTCAAATGCCATGCTAAGCCCTTTTTACAATAAGTAAAAAGGGTACTGATCATCACAGAGTTTAACTAAGGATGAAACAGACTTTTAAGGTTACACAAATAATTAAAATTGTAATAGGTACCACGAGAAAGATTATAGGATGTCCTGAAAACATTTGGCTAGACTCTTGCCAAAATTCTTATTTTTCCTTGTGGGGTGCATTTTGTTAGAAAAACTGTAAAGAGCCTGAGGTTTTACCTCAATCATCGTGAAAACAAAAAACTCCAAAAAATTATTGATTATTGAAATAATTCATTTCATTCATTTTCATTTCTCTTCCAAAGTCAAATTTTTTTACTTCAAGGAAAAGATATGTTTTCCCTTTATACTATTTATTTGCATGTAGAACACTGGAGTACCTATTTAAAATACTTATTTTAATGCACAAAAGAGTAAATAGAACTAGACTATTTGAAATGACCATTACAACTATAATCTACAGACTGGGTCATTTAAAGATTGTTTGGAATAACATAATAGTATAAATATCATGCTTTTCCATTAAATTACTAGCATCAGAAGTGATTTCAGTTCTCCGAAAAAGTTAAAAAGCTACTTATCAATTGGTTGTATGACACTGTCAATGAATAATGTTTTACAAGTGGGAGTGTTCATCCTTTTACACAGATAAGAAACACAATAATTTAACATGCTTCAGATACTAAAAGTAAACCTAGGTGAATTACAGAACAGAAATATGAAGTACAATGAAGTTTTTACAAATTTTGTCCTATAGCCAATGATTCTAAGAATTATACTTACTTATTGTCTTTATTATCACTTATTTTCCAATTATTTTACTTACCTAGGACCTTCAGGATAAAGTGTTTACTGACTTCTCCTGCTTCATTTGAGGCAATGCAGCTGTACCTCCCTGAATCTTCGGTTTCTGCTTTGATGAGCTGAAGGACCATTTCTTGAGAGCTTATTGACAGATGGGCATCAAGCCCCAGAGGCTGGCCATCTCTAAGCCAGGACATCCTGGGAGTTGGGGTTCCATCGGTAAAACATGTCATGGAGGTGGAACTACCCTTGACAATTGTGATTTCCTCTGTTCCCATCCCATTGTCCAGTTTTGGTGGTACTGTATAGAAAACAAAATAAAATTATATATCTATTATAATTTGAGATCAATTTAGATTAAAAAATTTAAATGGTTCAATTAGTTCTATAGTGTTTCTATGATCTATAAAAATATAGAATTTAAAATAGCATATAATTAGTTGATGACTTTACTATAAAATCATGTGTTATGTAGGCTAATTTTTAACCTTCCAAAATATTAGCAATAAGACCTCAATACTGTTTCCTTGTAGAACATACAAACTAAATGTGTTTTAAAATTTGGCCATTTTTTAACATCTTAGGTTTTTCCTTTTAAATTGTTATAATGTATATTATTACAGAAGTATACTTCCAGCTACTTTATGTGGAATAAATAAAATAATAATAAGTTCCAGAGTAAATTGTATATAATCCAACATAAATCATTTGTAGGCTATAGTAAATAGTTACTTAACTGTTCTGAGAAATTCTTGGGGATTGTGAACTCTGGTCTAGCAAATCTTAATAATTCAGAAATTGAATGTTTTGAGTTCTATCTCTACCTAACATACACACAGAGATGTTTAGTATATATGCGCACATCCCTTCATACTTTAAATACTCTCAGTGAGACACTAACATTATTAGAAAACAGTCTTAACTTCCTCTTTGTATGAAAAGACTGGTCTTGTGTCTGGATTGAAATACTATTTTTAAAAATTTAGATTTCATTGAATGCAAAATTCCAGGTTAGAAAAGTATGTTGACAGACAGTATGCTCCAATGTATATGGACCCCTTGGGAGAGCAGGCATTCTAGAAACCCTAGTTAAGATCCTATTTTACCACTCCTTCCTGATACGTCAATATTTAAATTAAGGCTGTTGTTTAATATTGGACACAGTATAGTACTAGGATTGTTTCTGGTGACATACCAAAAACTTGAAGACTGTAATGTTTATTATCCACCCCGGCTCTGTTGGAGGCCACACAAGTATACACAGCAGCGTCAGACACCTGAGCTCTCACAATCCTGAAAAACAGTTTGAGCCAACGCTTCGTAATTTGATCCCATTCAACGTATACAAATACAACATTTGTGATAATACAAAGATTAAAGAAGGTGATTTATTTTGGGAAATTTTAGTTATAAAGCTTATAACCATCCATCACAAAACATAGATGCCTCCAGTGCCATTTATTCGATAGAGCCACTGAAAATATAACACAATATGAGAGGTGAATACTTTTCAAATATATATTAATAGAGAATGATGAAAATCATGAAAATCACATGATTGTAGTAAGCATCTTCCTATCATTTTGCCATATAAAGTTTTAGCTATACTAGTAGTCCTTGAAAAAATATATGATACATATATGTCTATGAAAGACCTATTTTATACAAACTTACTAAAACATGAGCATTTAAATAAGAATAATAAACCATGCCAGACTTATATTTGCTATCCCCCCTCTTCTAAAAAAATACTGAAAGGGAAACAAAAGTAAAAGCTTAGGGAAAGACATTTTAAAAACATTATTTAGATGAAGTTAAAGTTTACAATCACAGTAACTTTGTCTAGCAAATCATATACAATGAAAGCTGACCTGACAACTTGTCCTCCAGACAGCAACCGGACATGGGAGGAGAGAGGCAGAGGAAGTCCATTCTTTAGCCAGTTTATCTGTGGTGGAGGCATCCCTGTGGCTCTGCATTCAATATTTATTGAAGTATCCACCAAAGCCATTAGTTTCTCTCCTTCTTCTTTATTACCCCTAATTGCAGGTGGAACTATGTCATGTAGAAAATGAGAGAGAAGGGGGTGGGGTGGGGTGTGTATTACCAGTTCCAATCATTTCAACTACATTTACCCATATTTCTGCCTTGTATCCCAAAAGGAAACAACAAGGACATCGCATTTTAGAACTAAATGCTTCAGACACCTACTGCGGGACCTTCATTTCTTCTGATCGATTCCTAAGGCAGCATAGTCAAAAGAGGGTGAAATTTCGTATTTACCATAGACGTTCAAGTTAAAAATTCGGTCTTCTTCTCCAGCAGGATTAGTAGCAACACACGTGTATTTCCCCATGTCAGATGGGAGGGCTTCGTAAATGTTTAATGTGCTGCCATCTGCAGTCACCCTATAGAAAAGATTATATCAGAGGCACTGAGATGATATATATGGAGCTATTTCTGGAAAACTCATTCCAGATTATTAGATTCTTTAAAAAAAGTCACCCTAAAATGCATCTTCATCTTGGATATAATAGTTCAAATCTTTTCCACTAAGTACATGGAAGCCTGTTAAAGTCAGAGCTAGTGAAACTGGTAGAGATTTCAGGCAACCAGCTAAACTGCCACAGTAATGGATCTCATATATCCCCTGCCTTCTTATGAGAAAAAAGGAAGTGAACAAAATCAGGTTAGGAACTTTTCTACCCAAATCATGGGCAAAGACATGTTTTTCTCAGAGATTGAATGTTTTGTCCTTAGTTATCAATATAAGCCTGGAATTAAATGAAAATTATAAAAACTCTGGTATAAAAATTGAAGAATGTTATAGTAAAAAATTAAAGTGAAAAATCTAGCTATAAACAACTTACTAATACTCTTAATGAGAAGGTGCAGGATAGGATAATTTATTTAAACACTGACAACAACTTAGTATTTATGTATGAGTATAGTTTGCAGAAATTTTTCTACAAATTGCTAAAGCTTTTCCTTTGATTTACATAATAGTGAATACTAACTATACAACTAGGTTATAATGATATCTAAATTAAGATTATTGCATTATTGATTCTCTTCACACACCATTAATTATCAAATAAAACTTCCTGTGTTTTACAAAGAGATTAAATTGCTATCTACAGTCATTCTTACAATAGTGATTTTATTAGATTCTCCCACTGTCAAAAGTAAATACTCCATTTCTACTATATCATGTTATTAAATATAATTATTGAGAATTACAATTTTATTATCTGGGTCTATTTTATTTTTTCTTTTTCAAAATATGAATTTTAAAATTCCATGAGTTTAACCATATGAATAAACAAAAAGCAAGTTGCCATGACCAAAGGAAAGTAGTAAGTTGACTTTGGAAAAATTACTGTATTTGACTGACAAATTGGCCCATTTACAAACCTACACATATTGTGGAGCTGGGAACAAATAATAAAGTGGATATAAGAATAAGTATATTTGGGATCTTAATGTGCGAGGAGAAGTAATAGATCCTAAATTCCTCGGTACAAATATTATCTTATAGATCTTGAGGTCCCACCAACTATCTAGTACTTGGTTTAGAATAGGGTTGATATCAGCTGATTTAATAAATAACTAAATATTTAACTATTCAGAAATGTCCACACCAGAGAATTGAAACTCAAAATGTACCTCTAAACTAAAACATTATTTGGCAATTTACCTAATCTTGTAAAGGGGACAAATGTGTAAATTTTAACGTAAAACGATTTCAAAGAAAATAACATTTATTTTTCTTTAAATTATGTATATTCAATTCATTGATTAGAAAATATACTGCAAACCCTTAAATTTAAAATACTGGTTCAAAATGATAAAGTTTGCAATACACTTAATTAATGCCTTCTGAGGTATATATAATTCTTTGAGTAATTATAATTATTCTGGTATGTGTATATTATGGGGCTTTGTGATGAAATAATATAGTGGAGTGTAGAATTCTGCAGTGTCCTTCAAAAGGCATTTGTTGTTGAAAGTAGCAGGAATCCCTTACCACATTATCATTCCATCTCTATGTGGTTTGTGGTGTGAAGTGTCAGCTGAAAACGGGATTTGGACAAATCACTATAGGAGATGAAGAGGTTATTATGATGATAGTATCTTTTCTCAAAATGAGCCAAGCACTATGGCATGTCTGGTGGTTTGGTGATTTCAGGACACAAAATCATATCTAAGAGATGACTGATGAATCTTTTGTAGGATGAAATTGGTTTGATGTTAGCAAGAAAGAAGAATGAATTATTTTATGATGTGGACTTTGGTATAAATGTTCTGAAATTAGAGGAATAAAATCTACAACAGTTAACTAACACTTGCAGGAATGAACATGTGAGATTTTATAACACAGAGTTGATAAATAAGGAACACATACACACACAGACAAATACTTTTGAGTGATTCTCCAAGGAGAATATCTGTGTCCAACTCTCTAAAACTGTAGAACACATTACAATTAATGATGCAAAAATTCTTTTCACACATACCGAATTCTTTCTGTTTCACTGTTAGTTATGGGCTTTCCATCTCTAAGCCACTGAATAAGTGGGGTAGGAATGCCATTTGCATTGCAGACCAGCTCAACATTTTCCCCAAGAAGGACACTGACTTCACTTGGAATCTCAGCACCAGCAACATTGGGAGGAACTTTGGAGAAATAATTGACTTTCATTAACAAGGCACAAGAATATAAATTCTAATGAATGCAACAGAATCATAGAAAAATATGCCATTTTTATTTCATATTCTTTCTAGATTGTGGTTCAAGATCAAACTCTTGTTATTGCCATAAATTATTTTTAAATGAGGAATAGGTAGAGGAATCACTTCAATATTCCTGTTATATTGTAAGTTGGTATAATTATTTGCTCATGGTGGTTGGTGACATATCTACCTCATGGGCACCCCTCCTGGCCAAACGGAATCACTCTTAGAGTAAATCCTCAATAGATAGCTCAGAATTAATACAGTTCAGGAGAATCTGTTTTATAAAACTTTGGCATAAACATCTAAGAAAAGTATCTAAGTTGGTTAATTCTTTCTCTATTTAAATATTATTTATTCTGAACAATAGATAGGTTTATTATTGGTTTCAAGATTTAATCATTTCTGTTCCCTTTTTCTAGCCATCTTTGTTTTTCACCTTAATGATTCATTTAAGAAATAGTGTGTACTTAAAAGCTTTTGCACAGAAAAGGAAACCATAAACAAGATGAAAAGACAACCCTCAGAATAAGAGAAAATATTTGCGAACAAAGCAACTGACAAAGGATTAATCTCCAAAATACACAAACAGCTCAGGCAGTTCAATATCAAAAAAAACAAAACAAAACAATCCAATCAAAAAATGGGCGGAAGATCTAAACAGACATCTCTCCAAAGAAGACATACAGAGGGCCAACAAACACATGAAAAGATGCTCAACATCACTAATTATTAGAGAAATGCAAATCAAAACTACAGTGACGTATTACCTCACACCAGTCAGAATGGCCATCATTAAAAAATCTACAACTTTGTTACAGAGCAGAAAGTAGCACACCATTGTACAGCAATTATACTCCAATAAAGATGTTTAAAAAAAGAAATCTACAAACAATAAATGCTGAAAAGGGCATGGAGAAAAGGGAACCCCCTTGCACTGTTGGTGGAAATGTAAATTGGTGCAGCCACTATGGAGAACAGTATGGAGGTTCCTTAAAAAACTAAAAATAGAACTACCATATGACCCAGCAATCCCACTACTGGGCATATACCCAGAGAAAACCATAATTCAAAAAGACGTTCAGGGCTTCCCTGGTGGTGCAGTGGTTGAGAATCCGCCTGCCAATGCAGGGGACACGGGTTCGAGCCCTGGTCTGGGAAGATCCCACATGCCGCGGAGCAACTGGGCCCATGAGCCACAACTACTGAGCCTGCACGTCCGGAGCACGTGCTCTGCAACAAGAGAGGCCGCAATAGTGAGAGGCCTGTGCACCGCGATGAAGAGTGGCCCCTGCTTGCTGCAACTAGAGAAAGCCCTCACACAGAAATGAAGACCCAACACAGCCAAAAATAAATAAATAAATAAATTTATTAAAAAAAAAATAAAAAATAAGACACGCACCCCAGCGTTCATTGCAGCCCTCTTTACAATAGCCAGGACATGGAAGCAACCTAAATGTCCATCAACAGAGGAATGGATAAAGAAGATGTGGCACATATATACAATGGAATACTACTCAGCCACGAAAAGGAATGAAAGTGGGTCATTTATAGAGACGTGGATGGACCTAGAGACTATCATACAGAGTGAAGTAAGTCAGAAAGAGAAAAACAAATATTGTATATTAACGCATATATGTGGAATCTAGAAAAATGGTATAGATTATCTTACTTGCAACGCAGACATAGAGACACAGACATAGAGAATGTATGGACACCAAGGGGGGCAAGAGGGGGGGTGGGATGAATTGGGAGATTGGGATTGACATATATAAACTACTGATACTATGTATAAAATAGATAACTAATGAGAACCTACTGTATAGCTCAGGGAACTCTACTCAGTGCTCTGTGGTGACCTAAATGGGAAGGAAATCCAAAAAAGAGGGGATATTTGTATACGTATAGCTGATTTACTTTACTGTACAGTAGAAACTAACACAGTACTGTAAAGCAACTATACTCCAATAAAAATTAATTAAAAAAAAAGAAATAACATGTACATACAACTCAACAACAAAAAAACAAGCAACCCAATTGAAAAATGGGCAGAAGACCTAAACAGACATTTCTCCAAAGAAGACATACAGATGGCCAACAGGCATATGAACCAGATATTCAACATCACTAATTATTAGAGAAATGCAAATCAAAACTACAATGAGGTATCACCTCACACCAGTCAGAATGGCCATCATCAAAAAGTCTACAAATAACAAATGCTAGAGAGGGTGTGGAGAAAAGGGAACCCTCCTACACTGTTGGTGGAAATGTAAATTGGTGAAGCCACTATGGAGAACAGTATGGAGGTTCCTCAGAAAACTAAAAATAGAATTACCATATGATCCAGAAATCCCACTACTGGGCATATATCTAGACAAAACTATAATTCAGAAAGATACATGCAGGACTTCCCTGGTGGCGCAGTGGTTAAGAATCTGTCTGCCAATGCCGGGGACACGGGTTCGATTCCTGGTCTGGGAAGATCCCACATGCCGCAGAGCACCTAAGCCCGTGCGCCACAACTACTGAGCCTGCGCTCTAGAGCCCGCTAGCCATGACTGTTGAGCTTGTGCGCCACAACCACTGAGCCTGCGTGCTGCAACTATTGAAGTCCACACGCCTAGAGCCCATGCTCTGCAACAAGAGAAGCCACTGCAATGAGAAGCCTGAGCACCACAACGAAGAGTAGCCCATGCTCATCACAAGTTGAGAAAGCCCGCGTGCAGCAATGAAGACCCAATGCAACCAAAAATTTAAAAAAAAAAAATTATATTAAAAAAAAAGATACATGCACCCCTATGTTCATAGCAGCACAATTCACAATAGCCAAGACATGGAAACAACCTAAAGAAGATGTGGTACATATATACAATGGAATACTGCTCAGCCATAAAAAAGAATGAAATAATGCCATTTGCAGCAACATGGATGCAACCAGAGATTATCATACTAAGTGAAGTAAGTCAGAAAGACAAATACCATATGATATCACTTATATGTGGAATCTAAAATATGACACAAATGAACCTATCTATGAAACAGAAACAGAATCACAGACATAGAGAACAGACTGGTGGTTGCCAAGGAGGAGGGGGTTGGGGGAGGGATGGAGTGGCATGCTGGGGTTAGCAGATGTAAGCTTTTATATGTATTATAGAATGGATAAACAACAAGGTCCTACTGTATAGCACAGACAACTATATTCAATATCCTATGATAAACCATAATGGAAAAGAATATTTAAAAAAAATGAATGTATATAGATGTATACCTGAATCACTTTGCTGTAGAGCAGAAATTAACACAACATTGTAAATCAACTATACTTCAACAAAAAGAAATATTGATTTAAAAAAAAGAAATAATGTGTAATAAAAATATTGACAGTAGTATAAGACAGAAACACATTTTAATTCTTTCTAAATAATTATAGTGGTGTGCTGGAGGCAGCTCACACCAGAGCCAATTTTGCACATCTTTCCTACTCCATGTTCGGTGCCATCATATTCGTACCTTGAAATGGGCCACTGTGGGAATACTTACACCATAGAAACTGACAAATGATTGGTTACAAATCAAGACCTTTTTGTCTGCAGAGTCAACTGTTAAACATTTACCAGCACATTGCTATATAATATCTCCAAATCTCATTTTAGTCGTCCAGAAGATGATAATAATTATATCAAATTTGTACAATTTAGAAGTTGAATCAAGAATGTAAATGAGACATCCTATAACAAGTATATAATATAGGAAAAGCACAGACTAGGCCCTATGTGTATATACAATTTCTAGTCCTAAGACATAATAGCATATATAAAAAGTCTGGCAAAATGTTTGGTCACACCACATACCGCATGATTGGCATCTCTTATTATTAGTGCATTAAACATAATTAAACATGCAATTTCTGACACTGAATCTCTGAATAGCAGTTTTTCCCTTTTTACTTCTGAAATCTTAAAGCATCACTAATAGGAGAAACCACTGTTACTCATCAACATCTTAATTTTTCTTTAATTTCAGTTTTTAGGTGGTGGCTTTTAATTAATCTTATTGTGATCACTTTGCAATATATACATATATCAAGTCATTATGTTGCACACCTTAAACTAATACAGTGTTATACGTCAATTATATCTCAATAAAACTGGAAAAAAATTTCAATTTTCTGGAGTTAGCTTTAACAGAGCTTGCAACGGGTAGATAATACATATTCACAATTGCATTTATAACTGATGAGAAATTCTTTTCAGTAACTATAATAAAATTGGCAAAAGCAAGCATTGCAACTTAGTTTCAAGTTAGACTTCCATTTCAATTTAAGCATTAGGCCAAAAGTAATACCCCAAAGGTTTGCTGAAAATCAAAAGGATGCAAGTTCTCCCTGCAGTGCTCAATTCTATGCTGGAACATAGTAGATGTTAATTAAATATTTCTTGGATGAATCAATGCTCCTTATTCCAAAATAGTATAAGATTCATGATTATTTAAGCTCACCTAATCCTTGGCCAGCAATTAGAACATATTTAATCTCTTCATGAGATAAATCTTACTTATCTATATAAATAGGAAGAGACCTATAGGCTTAGCATCAAAATAAGTTATTCCAGTTTTAAATAAACAAGTAATTCAATAGAATATATACTATAGGAAGGTAAACATTTCAGGAAACATGAAAAAAAATAGATTTTGAAATTTCTACTATTCTTTTCTCCACATTTATGTCCATTTTCATGAAAATACTATCTACTGGCAAATGTAGGACAGAAAATTGACAGTATTTTTTGTTTATCTAATGATGTTTTGTAAGTCAAATCATTATGCTGTGCACCCTAAATTATACGGTTCTTTATATCACTTATATCTCAATAAATTGGAAAAGAAATAAAATATCCAAAACATGCAAAAAAGAGATATTTTGAATCCATCATAAATGATCTATTTAGATGTACTCTTATTTTGTACTATAGACAGAATGTAATAAAGAAACTGAAGACAGATCAGAGTGTACCACACATACCTTGAATTGAAAGAATGTAATTTTTCTGTGCTTTTCCCTCCATATTTGATGCAATACATGTATAGTTTCCACTGTCTGAATGCTGAGACCGGGCAATTTGGAGTTTGCTACCTCCCGACAAAATATGAACTTCAAGTGAGTCAGAATTTTCTTGAGGTAGAAACAAAGCAAAACAAAACATAAAAAAGCTTTTATGTTAACATCTCTACAAGTCACTGTAAAAATGTCTTACTTTATGTGACAAATGTATTTTTTGAAGTTTTTCCCTTGTACTTTGATTTTAAAGGACAGCCTTTTTTTGAAAATGGAAAGGAGAAAAATCTCTGTAAAATGAAGAATCCTTTTGTAGGGCTTCCCTCGTGGTGCAGTGGTTAAGAATCTGCCTGCCAATGCAGGGGACACGGGTTCGAGCCCTGGTCCGGGAAGATCACACAGGCCGCGGAGCAACTAAGCCCGTGCTCCACAACTACTGAGCCTGCGCTCTAGAGCCCGCGAGCCACAACTACTGAAGCCTGCGCGCCTAGAGCCCGTGCTCCGCAACAAGAGAAGCCAGCACACTGAGAAGCCTGCGCACCGCAACAAAGAGTAGCCCCCGCTCACCGCAACTAGAGAAAAGCCCGCGCGCAGCAACAAAGACCCAACGCAGCCAAAAATAAAAATTAAAAAAAAAAGAATCCTTTTGTAAGTTTATATTACAATACATTAGGCTTTATGAACTAAACACAGCTATGTGCATAATACTGAAAATGTGCTAGTTTATTAACCTAGTGAATCACGAGCAAAAGAAAACAGTCATAAAAGAATGCACAGCTACATTACCTATGGGTTTGTGGTGCTTTAACCATGCTATCATGGGAGGTGGGATTCCAGTGGCATCACATGTTAAAGTCACAGGATTGCTGATTGTCTCCACAATGACTTCTTTTTCAGGCCCTTCAATACTGGGTGGCACTGTAAAAAGACAGAAGAAAATCATGTGTCCTCATTAAGTTAATTCAGGATACTTTCTTTCATTTGCATATCTGGGGGAAAAAGACTTATATTAGAGGCAGATGCTCACCATATACATTGAGGTGGAAATTTTTATCATCCCGTCCTGCTACATTTATAGCTCTACATACATACTGGCCTGTGTCAGATACCTAAAAGAAAAAGATACTATTGTATGTGCTCCATTAAGTTATAGATGACCAATCACACCGTTCGAGTGTAGATTAAATCATCAGTCATCTTTATGCTTAAATGCCCCAGTCCTAATTGCCTTCTACAATCCTGCTTTTTTTAAAATGAAAAATGAGGATAATGGCATTGATGATGTTATTTTTTAAATGGAAATAATTTTTCACTGTAGTAAGGGGAATATGCAACTTCCAATTCTCCCTTCCATAATCCCACCAAGGAGTCATGGCACACAAACAAGAATAAAAGATGCACCTCAGCTTTCGTGATGTGCAGCATTTGTCCATCAGCCAAAATCTCCAGCTGAGTAGACTCTGTTAGCATCCGCCCATTCTTATACCAGGTGATGACTGGAGGTGGGACAGCATTCGATTCACACTCCAATGACACTGAGGTGCCCTCTCTTACATTAACTACAGAAAGAGATTCGCTGCCATGATCTTTAATGCTTGGGGGCACTGAAGGAAGAAAATAAGAACAGAGGATTTTTTTTTCATAGAATGCTCGGATAGAAAATATCTAATACCAGTTTAAAAATGAAAAAATCTTATGAAAAAAGTATAAGCAAACCATAAACAGTCAGGGAAACTTTTTTCTTGCTTTCACCAGCTTGGTTGATAGCTATACAAGTGTATTCACCACCATCAGATACCTTGGCCCGGATAATTTGTAAAGTTCGACCACCTGTGGGCAAATATAATGCAAACTGAAGTTTGGTACAGAGGTTGTTGTAATAACTACCTTACAAATAAGATAAATAGCAAAATATATCCTTACCCTTAGAGGAAAATCTAAGCATAGATAGAAGCATATAGAAGCATTTCATATATAAAATGAAAGAATTTAATCAGTTTCCTTTGATCCTTTCATTACTATTTATTCTACTTCCTTATAAAGGAAGAAATTAATAAAATTTTCTCTCCAGTAACCAAACATGGATAATAGAACTGTTTCATATAGATTCTAGTGAGCAAACCATAATTGTACTATAGTCAGTATATGTCAACAAGTATTTCTGGGTTTAAATCCCCCGCAGTGCAGAAGTGGCTGTCCGTCTGTTAGTCTATCTACTGATATTACTCTATCCTCAAGGAGCTTTAGGATCGATTGAAAACAACCAGTGATTTTATCCAATGAAAGCACTATTTACTAGTCTATCACCCCCAAGTAATTGCTAAGCAGTTCTGTTCCTAAATTTCATAATTTCTTGAAGTAGACCTTGTTACTGTACATTCCCATTGAAATCATAAAGTCTTTACAGTCTTATCCTAATGGCCCCAACTGGCTGAAGAGAGGCATTTAATGTGAACAAATAAATGCAGCAAGACAAAAGTTTGGAAAGAGACTAAGTTGAAATGCCATTTGTATTAAAAATAAAGAAAAATGAGAAAGTGTTGCCCACTTCATAAAGAGTTCTAAGTTCCTTACCGGGCACAATGAGAGCATTTGTGTTTAGCTTGATAGGCTGTTCATTCTTGAGCCAGCTGAGATCAGGAGGTGGAAAACCGGAGACCTCACAGGTCAAAGAGATGAAATTGTTCACCACAACAGTGAGATTTTCAGGGTTACGACCAATGACACTTGGAGGAACTATAATAGTAAATATATTAAGAGTGAAATATATTGGTATTAATAGTAAACATATTAAAAGTGAAAAGTGATATTATCAGTAATACATATTCCAATTTATTAATATAAGCCCAACCACTGTACTCTGCTAAAGCACTGAGTTAATGATACTGTTAATTATTTACCTTTCTTCTTAGAATTCCCTAATGCCTTCATCAAACTCATGTCCATCAGTTTTGTTTTTCCCAATTGAAACAATACTAGAATTTTCAGACAGAATTATTCTGCATTTTATTTGTAAAATGTAGTTGCCAGTTCCTAAGATGGTTTTGTCAATGTACACAGACCTAATACTGCTTTTTATTAAATACATTTGAATATTATTGTTTTTAATATTATATCCTTAAAGTTTTTATTTTCTTGCTTATAGAAATAATAGAGTAGACCTGTTATTTTAGGGTATCTATCAATAAATTATACAGGTTATTTCAACAATGTAAATCATTGACTTTCAAGATAAGCAGAAAATTTAAGAAATAAGCAATACAATGGCTTATTGTTCAAAACCAAAAAAGAATTCCAAAAGCAAAAGCGGTACAGAGAAAAAGTGGAGTAAAAAAGCATAAGATTAATAATGCAATGCCAATTATGCATGTTAAAACACATGCAGATGGACTAATAGATTTTTTTACAAGAACACACGCATGTGGAAAGAATAACATCATACATATTTGAATGGTTTCTATGTGGGGGGTGGGAATAGGAGCGAGGAATGAGCATAAAAATGAGTGAATACATTAATGAATGAAAACATTAATAAATAAAGGCAGAGGTGGGTTTTGCTCAGGCCAATGAAGATAGTAAGACATGAAGTAAAGAACACAACTAATGTAACACTCTATTATTATATTATACTCTCTCTATATTATACTCTATGTTACATTATACCCTTTTATATTAAGACTGAGGTCTTCCATAGTATGAGTGTGTTTCATGTTTGGTAATTGCAATCATTGTTGCTTTTGTTGTGGTCATCCATGTACAATGCTTGGTGTCAGTCTATTTATCTCTTGTAAAAATAAAATACAGTGTGTGTGTGTGAAAAAAAAAAAAAAGACTGAGGTCTTCAAATAGCATCAAAAACAAAAGCAAAAGATCAAAAGGCAAAATTGCTTTTTAAATTTTACTCTACATGGTTTTTTTATCCACCAATTTTCATATTCATTCATTCACACATTTATCAAATATTTATTAAATACCTACTGTATTTCAGATGTGCTAAGTGCTGATACAGTGTGAAAAATGCAATAGATAATATCTATAAAGAATTAATTATTTGGTGATAGTGACAGACATTGAACAAAAAATAACAGCTAACATTTTTTTGAGTGGTTATGCTGTGCCAGGCACTGAACTAAACGCTTCATGTATACCATTTCATTGGAGGCTCAGAAACCTTATGTGTTAGATACAGTTCTTATCCTCTTATTTATTATAGATGAGCAAGCAGAGACAGAGAAAGGTTAGCATCTTGCCTAAGGTTTCACAGTTAGATACTGGAAGAAACTGGAAGACTGCTGTCTGGCTCTAGAGCCCTGCTCTTAGCCATTGTTCGATACTGCCTAGTAATTACAAGTGTGCTGAGTGTGAGTGTCAATCAGAAGAGTAGGGTGACAACAGGGAAATAACCTAGTTTGGGGGTCAGGAGGAAGAAGTGACATATAAAAAGATGCTAAAGTATGACCAGGAATAAGCTAAGCGGAAGACAGATAATGGATGTGTCTTTCAGAAAGAAGGCATGGCACATAAAGAGGCCCAAATGGGGAAAAGAACATGGCACCAGAAGGCTGACATGACCAGAGTCTGAAGAGCAAGGCTGCTGGGGAGTAAGGTGGAGAAGGCAAAGATGAAAGGACTAAATAGTATAAAATCCTAGAGGGTCTTCTGGGCATCATTAGAATGCTGAAATAACAGCCTAAGGAAAGGAAAGCAGAAGAGTGGTTTACTCAAAAATTAGCTTAAAAGGTATCAATCTGGCCACAGTGGAGGGAACTGGTGAGAAGGCTAGAAGGGACTCAGAAAGACCAGTTAGGAGACTATTGCTGTAATAAGTGCAAAAGATGATAGTGCTATGCCTAGGATGGTGTCAGAAAGGACAGAAAAGTGAGTGGATCCAGAATATTATGTAGGTAGAATATTTAGGACTCAATGCTTTGGGGGTGAGGTATAAGGAGGAGGAGGAATCAAGGATGACATTCATTTTACTGGCTCAAACAATGCGAAGATGGTGATGCCGTTTACTGAGACAGAGATCCCTGGAGGAGGAACACATTTTTGGGAAAAGGTAATGAGCTCAGTTATATACACATGGTCTTAGAGTGACTATTAGGCATTTGTGTCAATAAGAAGTACAGGACTTCCCTGGTGGCGCAGTGGTTAAGAATCCGCTTGCCAATGCAGGAGACACGAGTTCAAGCCCTGGTCCGGGAAGATCCCACATGCCGTGGAGCAACTAAGCCCGTGTGCCAAACTACTGAGCCTGTGCTCTGGAGCCCGTGAGCCACAACTACCGAGCCTGTACGCCACAACTACTGAAGCCCGCGTGCCTAGAGCCCGTGCTCCGCAACAAGAGAAGCCACCGCAATGAGAAGCCCGCACACTGCAATGAAGTCACCCCCGCTCACCGCAACTAGAGAAAGCCCCCGTGCAGCAACGAAGACCCAACGCAGCCAAAAATAAATATAAAAAAATAATAAATTTAAAAAAAAAATAAGAAGTACATTTTTGAACAGAAGAGTCCAGAGTTCCTGAGGCGGCCCTGGCTGAAAATAAAAATTTGGAAACTATTTTGCACATAGATGGTATCTGAAATTTGGGAATTCATGAGACCACATAGGAAAAGAGTGGGAAGAATAAAGTCTAGAGCTTGGAAAACTAAAGTGTAATAGTCAAGTAGAGAAGGAGGAACTGGCAAAGACAACTGGGAATGCGAGACTGGAAAGGCAAGATATCAATATGGGGTGTGGGCATCACAAAAGCCAAAGGAAGAGAATTTTTGAAAAACATAGTCAAATGCTCAAGAATGTTGAATGCTCAGAAGTAAGAAAGATAAAGCCTGAAAATGCCTGTTGGACTTCTGATGTCATTTCATGAATTCAGTGAGCAGTTTCATTGCAGTTGGGGTGAAATCCGGTGAGCAGTGGTGGGAGGAGTGAGGAAAAGGAGACAGTAAATACAAACGGCTGTTAGAGAAGGTTGCTTTGAAATGGGGGAAAAAGAGAAGGAGGCCGCTGAAGAGAAAGACTAGGTCTAAGGGAGAGTTGTTTTGGGTTTTTTTTGTTTGTGTTTTTGGTTTTGTTTTAAGAGGCAAGAGACGAGTAAATTTAAGTGCTCTTGGGAAGGAGCCAGTAAAAGTGTGAATTTCAATACTGGAGAGGAAGAGAGGAGATTGTGAGATTTTTGAGGAAGCGGTCGCCAGGGATGTAGAGTCAAGTCAGTCTTTAGAAGGTAGAGGAATGCTCCCATCTTGTGTTGTAACGGAAGGAAGAAATGGCAGCATCACATGCAGCTAATATTCCCATTTTGATGGTAGGAATTTGAAGTGGTTTCAGCCATATGCCTTCTCTTTTTCCTGTAAAACAGGAGGTAAGGGCACTGACAGTGAAAGTGAGAGGCGACTGTGACTGACTGAATGTTTGTGTCCCCCCAAAATTCATATACTAAAGCCCTCTCAGTGTGGTTGTATTTGAAGATGGGGCCTTTAAGTAAGTAATGAAAGATAAATGAGGTCATAAAGATGGGGCACTCATCTTATAGGATTATTGTCATTATAAAAAGAGACACCTGAGAGCTTCCTTGCTTTCTCTGTCCATGCGTGCTCAGTGGAAAGGCCTTGTGAGGACAAAGTGGCCATCTGCAAGCGAGAAAGAGCCTTCACCAGAAATTGAACCCTGCTGGAACCTTGATCTTGGACTTTCCAGCCTCCAGAATGGTGAGAAAATAAACTCCTATTGTTTAAGCCACGCAATCTCTGGTATTTTGTTAATGGCTGCCTGAGCTAAGACAGGGGCCACCTGACATTCAAGAAGGTATGAGTCACTATGGAGTAGAGCCATGAAGAGGCAGTATAATGGGCTCATTTCAAGCGGGATCTATGAATTTATCATAACACCAATATTCCTGACACCAAGAGTTCCTCTAGCCGTAGTTAGCTACCTAGGTGCAGGTATGGAATTCAGTGAGAGGTAATACAGAAAAGCAGCTAAGTTTAAAGCCTCTGGAATCAGACTACCTGAGCTAAAATCCTGTTCTGTATTTGCCAGCTGTGTAACTTTGGGCGTGTTACTGAATCTCACTGAGCCTCAGCTTTTTTATCTGTAAAAGAGGTATAAAATAGTACCAACCACCTGGGGTTATTGAGATAATTAAGTAAAATAACATATATAAAACACCTGGCACAGCACCTGGTCGGTATCAAGCAGTCAGTGTGTTGTGTTGTTACATGCAGAGTTGAGCCTTTATTGAGCAAGAGCGCTGAGAAGGCGTGGGCTAAGAGAAGTGATTGATGTGCTGGTCCATGAAAGTTAAACTGGATGTGAAGGCAAGTAAAGACACAGAGGGTTGAAAAAAAACTGGGAGGTCCACAGACTGAAGGTTAGGGCCCAAAAGAAACAAGCAATATTGTACAGGGAGATAACAAATGGTGTGGTTTTAAGTGAAAACAATTTAAATTGTTTCTCCCCCACATGAATTTTCCAATATTTAAGTATGGGTTCCTGGCTGCAGGCAGGAGCTCAAGACACTGTTAACCAGTATAAGAGAAACTCCCCCTCCTGAACTCCAATTCTCAATAGTAAACACGAGTGGCTTCTGCCTCTCAAGTCACACAAGGCTCCTACTTCAGGTGTTTTTCCTATGCATTACAAAGAGGAAATGGATATGAAGGAAATATAATAAAGGAACAACAAATATTTATTTAGCAACTACCATGACTCTAGGCTAGGTTTAGGAAGACCAAGGTCCGTAAGAAATGACCATTTGCCTACAGCATTTATAATAAAGTTATGGGGTAGAGGTGAAGATACAGACGTATAAAGATAACAAGGTAGCATATGTAACTGCTAAAACTGGGGTATTTACAAGATGCTTTTGATCACATAAAGGAGGAAAAATTAATTCTGCCTTGTGGAATCAGGAAAAATGACCAACATTTTTATGTTTCAACATTTATTCTACTTTACTTTACAGATTAGATTACAAATTAGATTACAGATTACTTTAGATTACTTAGATTAGTACAGTATACTTTCACAATGATTATATTTGTTTAATTTATTCTTCCGGGGAATTCATAACACATTTCTTCCATTTTGGTCAGATTTACTCAAAAAAAACTTGCTAAGCACTGGGAATAAAAAAAGATAAGAGTGCTTCAAATATCTGTTACACAAACACCAAACATTGCTAGACATCAATACTCCCTACGTATCACACCAAAAAAGAATATCCATTATGCTAAATAAAAGTCTTTTGAAGGAAGAAATTTTTCACTAATGTCAAATTTCAGCTATTTCCAAAATGAGCTAGAATTTTGTATATGAATCACGTGTTTAAAGAAAATCTTTTATAATAATTGTTCAGCATTTCCAATATTCTGGAAGCAGCTGTGCATGATGAAAATAAAACTATTTATGGCAGACATCTAACTGCTTTTTTAGCAAAAACTTAGTATTTATGGAGTGTCTAGCATTTATTGAGAACTTAGAATCTAATAAATAAATTAGGTGTACTGATGGTTTTCAGGAATTATTTAACTCTATAAAGTTACTTTTTCGTCTTCAGGAAGTATATTACGTACCAGAGGGTGTAACTCAACATGAATTCTACAATTGAGGACAGAAACTGGTTCCAAGCAGGCCCAGTGGGTAACTTTTTATGGGTAGAAGAGCTACATTTGGTTCTAACTTGTAATCTTTGGGATTTCAAATTGTGATTTTTTTTTTTTTTTTTTTTTTTTACTTTTAAATATGTAGGAGTAACTATTTTTTCTTAAGGGACTGAAATAATATAAAAACAGACTCCCTAAAAGATTTGTACTTTATAAATCGCACCAGCTGTGGTAGAAAGAAAGAAGGGGAAAGGTTGAATGAATGCAGGCTCCACACATTGTTCAAGTTAAAAAATGCAAAATAAGCCTACATAATCTAAAATACAGTTTTCCTGCTTTTCCAAGCATACTCTAACAGATGTTTTTGGAACTGAGCTCTTACCATGAACATTGAGGTTAAAATATTTTTTGGCACTTCCAGCTGTGTTCTCAGCAATACACACATACCTGCCGATATCTGTTATTTGAGTGTTTAGAATCTAAGGAAAAAAATGAAGAAATTCCAACTGAAATTTTTTTATAAAGCAACTTGTCAATTTTTGAGAATAAACAAAACATACTCTTTCTAGCTAATGCCAGATCAGCATAGGAAAAAAATTTTGTACATAATAGTGCTGATGCTGGTTTTTATTAGTCAGGTCAATCAAATAAATATTTATAAAGATTCCTAATCAGAAAAGGCAAATGTATACATACTTGTATATTGGCTATGAAAAGTCCCAAATCATTCTCCCACTTTCCTATCTACATCCCTGGCAGTGTGACTGTGAATCTTCTCCCATCAGGGAGTGGAGTAAAGATGTAGAATTTGTGTTGGCCTTGTGACCAGCTTTGACCAATAGAGTGTAATGGATGTGACAGTCTTCCATTTCAAACCTAGACCATGTGCACCCTGCCACCACCACTGTGTGAGGAAACCAGGACTAACCTGCTGGAGGGTGAGAGATCATGTGGGAAGAGTCAGCCTCGTTATTGCAGCTGAGGTCCCAGATACGTACAAGAGCCCAGCCAAGATCAGCAGAGCCACGGATTCAATCCACAGCATGCAGACACTTGAGTAAGCCTTGCCGAGACCAGAAGAATCACCCAGCCAACCAGAAAGCTTGTGAGCTAAATAAATGCTTATTGTTTTAAGTTGTTTGGAGTGGTTTGTTTTATGTAGCAAGAGTTAGTTAATATAGCAGTTATATTTTCTTTTTTTTTTATTATAGAGAAATTTCTATCCATCTATATATCTTTTGGCCCTAGCCAACAGAAATATTTAAGTATTTAGATAGAGGTTTTATGAGCATCAAAAAGAAATAGTCATGGTGTTCAGAAGATACTTTGAGAATTAAAGGTTATTTACAAGCAGTGAAACTCATACTTTTATTTATTTATTTTTTTAATAAAGAACTCCATGGAATAGGTCCTGTGTTAGATACACTGATGCTTAGATTCTTGGGCCTATATAACATCATTCATGTTTGGGAAATAATTTCTTAAGTTGCATCCTAACAAAAGAGTTGGTGTTATTTCTACAAGTGCCTATCTTCCTTTTAAGAGCCTTGAAAAGAAAAATATAGACATGCCCATTAGAGAACAACAACTCAGGATATTTATGTGGTTTCCATTATTATTTATTATCAATTCTTTGCCAATAGAGGACAAATTTTAATCTACAGGGAATCTTAAACCATCTAGAATTCAATCATCAGAAATCTGCAATGGAAAGAATTGTAATAATTTGGTTTTTATCACAGAGGCCATATTGTAGTAAATTTAGGTGTGTGTGTTTGTGTGTGTGTGTGTGTGTGTGTGTGTGTGGTGTGCTGAATGTACAGATAATCTCTGGAAGAATTCACACAAAACTTAATGGTGGTTACCTTTGATAGTGAGAAAAGAATGAGTAAGAAGAATTTTATTTTATATATCCTTTTTATGATTAGTTATTTTTGCCAATATTTATAAACCAAGACAAATTATTTTTAAAAGCAAAAAGAAAATTATTATAAAATATAAAGTCAAATAGCTATTTTTATTTTTAAATTAGATTTTTTACTTTTACCTGCAGAATTCTTCCATTAGATAGAAATTTATGATGCTCATCTTCTAGCAAGAACTGCCCATCTTTTTGCCAGGAATTTCTCGGCGTGGGGCTGCCACTGGATAAACACTCCACCAGCATGCTCTTGTTCACCAGCACGGTGACCTCTTCAGGGAGATCGCTGTCTGCTCCCTGGATAACTGGTGGCACTAATAAGTGATTGCAACAGAGAGATAACGACAGGAAACAGGGTCTTTTCTAAATTATTCTAGTTTTCTGACAATTTTAAAAAGTTTGGGATAATAGAGGAACAAAAGTGGAAGAGGAATCCATGATTCTGAAGTAACACTTTACACTAATAAATTAGGGGGGGGTGATAAATCTATGTGAATTTGGGTTTATTCTCTTCCCTTTCTTTACCTATCCTGGACTAACCCCTCCCATAGTTTCCTTCGCATTTAGGTTAATCCCAATTCTTCCCCAATATATCTTGTCTAGTTTCTCTCTCAGACCCTTCCATGGTGCCCTCTGGGTTTGCAAGCACACATGCAAGTGGCATCTGCACAAATTGACAGTTAAGTCTACTTGTTCATCTAGACAAGCCAGGTAAATCTTTAAAGTGTATTTGAAATGTACAGGTTTGGTCTCATTTGCAAGGGAATTGTCTGGGCTACTCAAAGTGTGTTTCCCCAGCCTCGGTATCAGTGGAATCACGATAAGCATCACCTGGGAGCTTGGCTAGAAATGCAGATTTTGGGGTCTGACTGAGCCTTCTTTAATTGGCATCCCTAGGAGAGCCAAAGAAGTTTGTGTTTTAACAAACTCTCCACGTGATCGTTATGCATGCTAGAGTTTGGGAAGCCATGCTCTAGATCTTTCTACATATATTCATTCTCATTTAAAACAATAATACAGAATCAATCCAGGTTCATGCCCACCTGATGTTAGACTAGTCAGTTATGAAAAAACACATACTATCTGTAGAATTTTTAAAAAAATGGAAATGTTAAATCAGGAATGCATGTGTTGGCTGGTTTTGTAAATGTAGAAATTCATTTTCAAAACGAATAATCACTTTGTTTTGTTTTGAAAGCTTAGGTATTTTGTTTAACTCTCTTAAAATGTACCATATCTTTATCAATCAGTAAAGAATGTATGTTTAATGCAGATGCCTTCTTGTAGCATTTGGGTCTCTCCAAAACTAAATTTAAAGTCTATAAAGCAAATAATCAAGGCTACAAGGCCCCATAATAAAATTTCAGTGTTATTTTGAATGCAAACTTTCACATTCAAAATTAGATGATTTTTGCTGTACTTTAGATAACATAGAATATATAGCTTGAACTGCAGATTAGTAAATAATAAACTTGAATTTCAGATTAAATGAGGCTATCAGTACCTCCATACCATGAAAACTAATCAAATGAAATGTTGGGACATAAAGATTCAATGTTTTCTTCAACTTTTACCTGGAGCTGAATCATTAGGAGCTACCAGGAGATGCACTACAGGCCCAAGGTCTGACCTGTAGAGGCCTCCACCAAAGCTCTTTGCTCTGACCTGCCCTCCAGCTGGATTACACCTCTCAGAATTGTTCTTAGTGGCACTTAGGAGGTGAGCATCAAACATTGTGAAGTATTCCTAATTTAGACAGACTTTGTGGGCTGTTTTTCTTGCTTTGTTCGTACTTCTCTAAACTCATCTCCAACATGCTTTCCAACTTCCTCCTAATTAAAAATAACAGACTGAAGACATGAACATCTCCCTTTGACAACCAATCCCTAAATTCCATTTCAATTTAACCAAATTCCAGTTCTTCCCAACCTATAATATCTTGCTACTTTATCAGATCCTTCCACTCAGTCCTAAACTAAACTCCTTCCAAACTTAGGTCAAATTAAGCCAGGTGGTCTAAGATATTCCTTCACTGCTCTTGAATATTCCTTCACTGCTCTTGATGATGTTAGCACTGATTTTAATTGTCTTCTTATCACTACCTTGTAGACTTTAAAATCTATGTTGATGACCCATCCCACCCTAGTGTCACCTCTACCCCACTTCAGCCAGCCACAGGCTGTCATGCCTTGGACCATTCAACATAAACACTTCTGCCCTTTGCAAGTTCATAAGCTCCCTGAAGAAGGTCTGATGTCTACGGTATTCACTGCTGTATCCTCAGTGCCTGGCACAGTGCCTGGCACACAGTGAGTGATCAATAGATATTTGTCAAATAAATGAATTTTGAATTCTTGTGTTTTCTCTATTTCACGTCTTTTCAGGCTTCCTTCATAAGCTGGCTTTTTGTTTGCGCTGAAGACTCTAGCCCTTCCACTCCTCCCCCTTACAATCAATCTATCGGCCTTCCTGCAAGCTCATTTTTCCTCTTCTTCTGCCTAGGTCTCAGAGTGGGTCATTTCAGTGATGCTCTGTCTCATTGCACATACTATGACCCTTACCGTCCAGTGCTTCCACAAAGTGTACCTTTGTTACCTTGTGGCACTGCCTCCATGGCTCCCCTCTCCCCACCCTTAGGTCACATCAACTGTTTTTTCTACCTCTGAACCCGGGCTAATGAGGGTGGGTGCAGAAAGCTATGACTAAGCCAAATAGCTCCAACTTCAGTGTTTGACTGTCTATCACACCCCCCATAGTGGCAATCTCTAAGGTTCTCTGTTTTCCATAGGCCCAAATACCGGCCCTGCCACTGTCTTTCTTCTTCTCATACTTAAGGAAAGGACTAAATACAGTTGATACACATTCCCACATATCCCTTCTTACCATTCCAAGGTATGGCAATTCACTACCATGAAAGGCTAGTTGACCCCTCTCGGTTTCTTGATTGCATTTTTCCCCTGTTCTAGAACTTGCTCCATCAATCCTTGCCCCCTCCTCCCATCAACACACATACTTGAAACTTTAACTTGTCTCTTTCTGTTGGATCATTTTCCTTGGTCTATAAGCAAGTTCAAATCTCTCTTAAATATGTTTTTTCAAACAAGCTCTTTTCTTAAAACTCTATTTCATCTCTTCCTGCCTCTTCAAAATGTCTTAAGAGTACTCTATATTTGTTTCCTTTTCTTTCTGATTATTTGCTCGATATTTATCCTTTTGTTCTGTGGCTTTGTATCACACCATACTATACATAAATTGATCTTCGGAATTTCACTAATGATTTCTTAGTTTCAAATGGCCTTTTCCCCCAGTTTTTATTTTCTTAAACTTACTTTAGCATTCCATACTAAACCCACTTCTTGATAACCTTTCCTATGCCTTGAATAGGTGATATGGTAGTTTACTACTTTTCATTAACTCCTCAGATTGTTTCTCCTCTATTTTCTTTTTCCTGTCTCCTACTTGTAAATGATCCCACAATGATTTTTTTTTTTATCTTCTCCTAAGCTATCTATGACCGTTTCTGCTGGAAATCTCATGCCTTTGAATATCACCTGTTTGTGGATAACTCTCAACTCTATATTCTTAGTTCAATTCTCTCTCCTGTGTTGTAGTTCCATATTTCCAATGTCTCATTCAACATCTTCCTAAGTATCTTGGTATCACGCCAAATTCAATACATCCAAAACAAAATTGACTTCCTTCTTCCCAAGTTATGTTGTTTTCCCAAATCTTCTATTTTTATTGCTCTTGCTATAATTTTCTTAATCACCCAGGGTAAAAATCTCAGTGTCATCTGATACTCTCAGATAAGTGCCTAATGCTTCATATCACTTAATCACTTTCTCTGTAAAATCTTTCATACCAACTGCTTCCTATACATTCCTACTGCTACTTCTCTAGCTCATCTCCTTCTCATGGAAGCATCTATTTATTCCTGCTTCTAGTAAAATCACCTTTCTTTTCCCTTAAAGGTGCAATACTTCTTCTACTCTCAGTCCCTGCATTCATAATATGACTGTGATCCAAGGGTGGACATATGTATTACGCCTTATCAATTAGGCCTCTTGGCCTCTGTAATTGGTTCAGAAATGCATATGTGAGTCATGCTTGGCCAGTTAAAGCCACGGAAATCCAATTCTGGGACTTCAGTTGTAAATACTGGATAAGAAAAGCTTTCACTTTGGATGTGAAACTAAGAAGATGTGAGATTATAGAGTTTCTAGGGGCCCACTTGCTATCCAAAGGGATTCCCCACCTGAGAGTGATGCTAACAGAGAAAAACAAAGCCAAGAGAAAGAGAAAGGTAAAGTTTGGTGGACCTCTTTTGAGCCATAGAAGTCAGATATGACTATAGCCAGCTCTACTCTGGGACTTTTCAGGTTCATGAATCAGTGATTTTCTCTCTCTCTCTCTCTCTTTTTTTTTTAAGCTAGTTTGTTATTTGATACTTCAGGAGTCCTAACTAATGTGCTTTCAATTTGTATTAAGGCAGCTCCCTGGGAAAGCTATCAGGTTCTGATTATGTCTTTAAAATGCTTAGTGCAACATCATGCAAACATGAGTTCCTCAAAAAACTTTTGAGTGAAAGAATGCATAATAAACAAAAAAACGAACGAAAAACTCACAGAGTACACGGACATCATACTGAAGGGAGTCTTCTCCAGCCTCATTCACAGCCACACACATATATCTCCCAGCATCTTCTACTTTAGCCCGGGGAATCTGTAACACTCGCCCTCCTGAAAATATATCCCAATACATATTTTTACTTCTCTAAATCTTAGAGTGAAAGTGGTCATAAACAGAGATATAATTTTTCAGGTCTAATGACTTCCTTACATTTCCTTTCAAGGCTCTTACTTCATCCAGTGTTTCAGTGTGAATCCCACATACCACATTTACGACAAACACTGCATTATTGAAAAGTGACCCAGCATATGAATGAGACCTCCTGAGAACTAAATAGCTTGTACAGAGCAAGGGAGGAATGTCGCTCCATGGCCCTCTCACATTCCATGTGGAATGTTGCTATGTGGTGACTTCTTGCCTTTACAGTTTTGAACACATGTAAAAGAAGTGTACACTGTTGGAGGCAAGTACTGATTTGAGAAAATAATAGCCAAGGATATAAAAGGTATAAAGTATACCTTTATACATATGATCTGAAAGAATAACTGTGTATTTTTAAACTTTTCATGTTGATGTAATGTCAAACTTAGAGAAAAGTTGCAATAATTATATTAAAAATTTTACCTGTGTTTATCAATAATTTGTATTTCAATCCAATTGTTTGATGTCTGTCATAAAAATGTACATATTAACTTTATTTATATATATAAATGAGTAATACTCTCAAATGATTCAGAAAAAGATTGAGAGTATATTGGAGACATGATGCCCCTTCATCCCTAAATATTCATACATATGTATTTCATTAAAACAAGGTATAATGATCAAAATCAGAAAATGTAAAATCCGTGAAAAAAGTACTATTGAACCATAGTCCATATTCAAATTTCACTATTATTACAATATTGTCTTTAATAGCTATTTTTCCCCAAGCCCAGATCCAATTTAGGATCACATGTAGTTGTCATTTCTATCTAGTCTCTCTTCTTTTTTTGCCAAGATATTTTTTTATTTAATTGAGATGAAATTTACATACATTGGAAGGCACTGAGCTTTAAGTGTACAATCTGATAAATTTTGACAAGCCTATTTGAATGTTTGCTAAAAGTAAATAGAAGCCTTGAAAATATTATTTTTCCACAATTTAAAGATCTCCTTTTCCATCGATAAACATGTAATAACTAAAATATTTGAAACTAAAATCTTTACTATCGATTTATGAGTAATAACTACTTGCAAATATATTCTAGAATTTATCATTAATAATGTACAGAAACAAAACTGATTATTTCATCACACTATTTAGAAAAATGGAGGCACAAGGGAGCCAAAGGACTTTCTTAAGTTGATAGAATGATCGCATAGTAGATATGAAAATTAACTAGGTATTCTATCTTATGTCAGATTCTCAGTCTAGGCTCTCCTAGCTTGAAGCTACATAGATACCAATGGCATTCAGTAGCCTGTGTCAGTTAAATTACAAGGCCAGAAAGTCAATCAATTTGACTGGTCTAATAAATGAGAAGAAACACATTTGACAGAGATTCAGATTTTCACCCTGTTCCTAGCAATCTTTACCTGGTAAAATCAATACCCTATCACTTGAGGTCAGAGGGTGGCCATCTTTATACCATGTCAGTGTAGGAGGAGGAGCAGCGTTTGTCTCACAGTAAAGAGAGATGGGATTGTTGATGATCACATCCTTGGCTTCACCACTCCTGCCAGTATCCAGCATGTTTCCTATTTCCCAGAGCTTGTGAAAACTTGGAGGAACTATGGAGAAAAGACATGAAATTTTGGACTCATGTAAATGACAGTGTCAATCCATTAAAGAAAGATCTTGGCGGTATTTTCACAAGAGTGATTTGTACATGTAATAAATTAGACAATGTGAAAATATTTTCAAGTACTTATACACCTACCAACTTAGCCTTTGGCTAAAAAAAGTAGTAGACAGAAGTCAGAGCTGGTTCTCCAGTGGAAGAGCAAGAAGTATGGAGCTCAGAATGCTGTGCTCATGCTTTGCTCGCCATTCTTGTTCAAAGGCTCTAGCATTTAGAACATAAAATGTCCTGCTCTCAGGAAGGACCTACTATAATAAACATGGCTAAAGACTATGATCATAGCAGGGAAAACTAATTTTGAGAAATCATTAAAAAATACTGGCTCAATAGAGCATTTCCCAATGATTTGTCTTATTCAGAAAACTAAAGAAGTTATGCAGCCAAGATTAATAAGTCTATTAAAAAATATAATGGGACATTCTCAAAGTTTTCTGGGTGACAAGTATGAACTTTCTAGAAGGTAATTTGCCTGTACATCAAAAGCACTGCAAAAGTGTGTAACACTTGACCTAAAATTTCCATCATTAAGAACTTATGAAAAATAAAAAATGTGCAAAAGTTTTAGGTATAAAGATGTTCAATGAAGCATTATATATGAGTAGTAAAAGCTTGGACACACCCAGACATTCAACAATAGGAGTCTGGTTAAATAAATATTTGGATACTCAACTGATAAAACAGGTATAGTTATTAAAAATCATGTTGAGAGTAATAATATCAACAATAATAGCAAATATCATTTCTTAAGCATTTTGCTAAGAGTTTTATATACTTTATCTTATTTAGTACTCACCACAATTCTACAAGGCATTAATTCTAAAAGTGAGAAAATGGGGTTTAAAATATTTAGGTAACTTGCCCAAGTCACAAAGCTTGAAGGAGCCTAAATCATCATTCAATTCCAAGTGTGACTACTTTAAATTCTGATATAATGTTACATTAGCTTTCTGATAAACTTCATGATATAATGTTAGGGGAAAGCTAACGTAACAGAGAAGTATGTATTGTGTGATCCCAATTTATAAATGAACTATACATTTACAAAAATATATCAGAAGGAAACACATAAAAATAACTGAGGTAATCCTGAATGAGGTGATTATTGTCTTCTTTGTTAATTTCTTGAGTACGAGTTTTCAATAATGAATTTATATTATTGTCAACAGAAAAAAAACACTATTTAAAATAAACCAAGTCAAATCTCTTTTTCATTGCTTTGCCAGATCATATAAATTAAATTACATACAATAAACATATTAGTATTACCTTGTATATTCACATCAAAATCCAGCTCATCTTCACCTGCGATATTAGAAGCTATACACGTGTATCGTCCAGTGTCTGATATTTGAGCCTCCCTGATTTGAAGTGTGTGTCCATTGGCAGCAATAGTAACATGATCATCTGCTTTAAGGGGCTGTGATTCAATTATAATAATGTTATCATTAAGTACTCCAGTAAATCCACTAGGGCATCATGCAGTTGAGAGTTTTTATGATTCTTTAATAAGTAAAAATAAAAATTTAGGTGAAATACTCAAGACAACAATAACAATTTACTTTGAATAAGCTGACTGTTTTTGAGTAATCATGTCCTATAGTTTACATGTGTGCCAAGTGTTTCTGGGTGGTGCATTTATAAATTATTTATGATGAAATATGTTCTTAGGTGCCATATCCATTTATCCATGTTGCAGAAAAAGAACTTCAGCTGATCCCACATTGTAGTAAAAAAGTGTATCTTTTCTTACTATTTTGTAGCAAATGCTAGAGTTTTATAATGAAAGACTGAAGGCATTAGCATAGTCTGATTTGATTTAAAAATCACTATTGCTCATTCAGAAACATCATTACTTCATAAATGAGAAAATTTAACCTAGATATATTTATATTATGATGTTTTATTGAAAACATTACCGACATTTAATAGGACATTTCTCATCTTCTAAACATTTCCGAATATACTAAATTCCCTCTTATTCCTTGAAAATTTTAGTTCCTGGCTCACTGTTACTCCTTCCAATGATACTCTTCTCATAATTCTTGGTGATTTCATTACCCACATAGACAGTCATCCAATGCTTTGTGCTCTCAGCTCCTTGACCTCCTATTTTTTTTTGCCCCAACACTCTCTCAGCCACTCAATAGGAGAGTCATACCTAGAACTTATAATTACCAATAATCACATCTCTTCAGAATCTCAGTTTCAAGTTCTCACCTTCTGACCACCACCTCTTAACTTACTAACTCTTTTCCTCTAGAATCCCAACTCCCATAATATTTTGATCCCATGGGAGGACCCAAAATTCACTGAACTTGCAATCTTTTCCCTATCACTCACTCTCCTCCTGACCCAGAGAAGGTCTATTATGGCAATCACTCCTTGTATAAACTACTATAAAAAAATCAACTCCTTTGCCTCCTCTCCCTTTATCTTATTCCCCCGGCAAAACTGGTTAATACCAGTTTCTGTCCATTCTGAACATCCCCTGATCTACTCAAGAACATTCCTCCAGCAACTGTGTCCTCTCTCATGTGAGTCATCATCAATTGCTTTTTTTCCACTGGATGATTTCAATGTATACACAACAGTATAATTTCCGCATTAAAAAAAATCTCATTAGACTGCAGCCTAACTCCACATTTTTCTATTCTGCTTTAGAGCCAGTGACTTTAAAAAGTTTTCTACCTTTGCTGTCTCCATTTCCTTCCATCTTTTCTTGAATCCTCCAGTAAGACTTTCACCATCTCTACTTGACCAAAATTGATGTTGTCAAGGTCACATGACAAGTGACATCCATGTTGCTAAATTTACTGGTCAATGTCAATTCTCAGTCTTTATTTTACCTGATCAGTGGGATTTAACACAGTTTAACTGGTCTTTATTTTGAAAACTTTTTTTCTTTATCTTTAAGGACACATCACTCTCTGCCCCACAGCCTCTAAATGTAGGAGTACCCCAGGGCTTGATCCTTGGACCTCTTCTCTTTCTACCTAAACTCACTCTCCTAGTGATCTCATGCAAAACCTTGGACTCATCTTTGACTCATCTCTTTCCCTCACATCCTGCTACCACCTTCATCCAAGCAATCACCATCTATCTCCTGGACCATGGCAATAAATTCATTTCTGGACCCCATTCTTCTTCAACTAGTAAAGAAGTCAATGTAATCTTTTTAAAGCCTTAAGTCAGATCACATCACTCCTGTGTTCAAAATTTTCCAGAAGCTTTCCATCGAATAAGGGAATAAGGCCTACTGATGTACAAGCAGTATGATTTAACCCTAGCTCTCACCTTTCTCTGTGTTCCCACTAATCACTGCACTCCAGCCAAATGCCTCAGGGCCTTTGCCCCTTGCTAGTCTCTCTAGAATATTTTTCTCTCAGATATTTTATATCTGCTTCCTTCAGTTTCTGTAAGTTTCTGCTCAAATATCACCTTATCAGTGAGGCCTTCCCTAGTGTAAGAGATCACACCTCTCACACTCGCTATTCTTCCTGACTGAATTTTCTTCATAACATTTACCTTATCTGGCACTGTATGCTTTACTTGTTTGTTTAGTTTCCCCCTCCCCCCCAAACTCCATATGAGCAGAGATTTTCATCTGTTTCCTTCATAGCTGTATCACCTGCACCTAAAATAGTGTTTGGCAAATACTATGTGCTCAGTAAATAATTTGGGATGCAATGTATCATTATTAACATTATATCACTTATATAAAAATAGTATAATTTAAACTTTCCATGTCAAAGAAAAACTTCAGAGCATGAATAAACAAAACACATAGATTCTATCAAAATTTACGTGGTTACTGCTGCCAATATTTTTGGTGGCTTTTCTCAAAAACACTGTTTCACTCAAGTAGTGTTGCTTATCTGAGAAATGAACTGGAACTCATTTCTCTTATCTGAGAAATGAGAAGAAAGGATATGGAAAATAAACAAAAACCAGTATTTTTTTTGTCATATTTTAGGGGACCAATCCCAAATCTTGAAAAATTTAACTAAAGCATCATAATTGGATCAATTTCAGTCTGGATGTGAAACTAATTTAACTATTCATTATGAAACTTAAAAAAAAACAGCCCTAATTCCTAGTACAAATCTAGACTTTATCCTATTTTTATGTGTGTATGTGCTTGTGTATATGTGTGCATGGGTATAAAATGCAAGGAAAGAAAAGGTTTTAGGTAAAATTAAAAATAAAATATTAAAATTTGAAAGGTGAAAGGAATTGTTTCCATGCAAACTCATATACAGTTGATATTGTACCATGAAGTGTGCTTGTAGTCAGAAAAGAAACTGTAAACAGAACATGGTGGGAGTTCCATATTTTTTCTTTTGCAATGGCTTCCAGATGAAACTTGCTTATAAGAGATATTTTTTTTCCTGGCTGCCAGGATTGCAAAGTCCATCTGTGATCTGAAATAATAAAGTTATATCTTTCTGCATCTTAAATCATGACTCTGACCTGAACATCTACAACTGGAATTTGACTGACCATTTGGTTGATTATGTGTAAAACAGGACAAACATCAGCTTAGCTATGTCACATCTGTATTAAGCAGAGTGTTAACAGCAGCTAAAAAAAAATCTATTTTGGTCTTAAAACACCAGCACATATGTTTTTAAAACATGCATGTTAGAAAATAAGTTGAATGAGAAATAAAGGCGTGTGGTCTGAAAGCCAGATTACATAATTGAAGGATGTGTCTTTTACTGAAAGTTCTTCATTGCCCCCAATTAATTGTATTGAGCACTTAATCATCACATTTAGCTTATTTTTTTCATCTTGGAACATTAAAAATGTTACCCTTTGTAAAAGTGTTAAAGGTGTTTAGAGAAAGTTCTGAATAAACTTAGCACCTGTGTTATGCCTATCATTCTAATCTGGCTCAGCACTGTCTTTGCATTTCTTCTCCACAAAGTTTACTTACTCTGAAAAACCACAGAGAACAAAAACCATTCCCCAGTGGGAAGGTGGCTGGATTTTCAAAGACAATTGCTAACGTGTATTAAAACAGTCCTTCAAACTTTAGAGTGATGAAATAATACTAAAATTGTTGAACATGGTTCAATTTTTTTGCAGTTTTATACTCTAGGAGCATGGGATTGTGCTAGTTTTAAGGTCACATTGATTCTCTGAGTTATCTGTGTCTGGGTGTTTTGTTTTTTAATTTAACTGACCATTTTAGTCTATAAGAAACCATCAGCAAATGAAAAAACTTGACTGGCCTGTCCATCCTTGTACCAGCTGAGAGAGGCAGAAGGAATTGCATAGACTTCACATTCCAAGGTCAGGGTGTTGTTTACTTTGATCTTCACTTCTCTGGGGGAAAGACCTGGCCCCAGGAGGTCGCTTTTACTGATTATGGGTGGAACTGCATAAACACGAATATTAAAGTATTAAACATTAGTTCTTTTAAATGGAATGACATGGAACACAGTGAGGATCACTTAATAAGAAAACAAGGAAATAACTTAGGCATTTTCTATGCTCTCCTTTCATCAAGGACCCAAGTTAGCATCTTATGAAATGGCAGTGTTCATATACAGAATGTGAAGAAAACTACCTTTCTCCCCTCATCATTATAATACTGCCAATGAGGTTAATGTTCTTCACAGAACAGTTAGGTTAGGTTGTTCCGGGTCCCCAGACACAGTCTGAATATGACCCATAGAATGCATTTTATTAGTCACTAAGGGGAATGATTCAAAGAATAAAAGACAATCAAAAAGATGCTCTTCCTTTTTAAAAACAAAATTCTGAAATTTATTGCCTATCAGTGGTAGCATTAGTTTTTTTTTAATAGGTCAATGTACAGTGGATTAGCCCAAAGTCACTGACAAACTCATCGTAGGCTGTTGAATAGAGCATATATATTTAAGGAAGAGTTTTGTGCATGCAAGTACTTATACGCAGCAGAATTCAGAAGAGGGTAATTCACAAGAAAAAAATAGAGAAACTTAAGGAAGTGCCACTGACAAGTTCTCCAAAAAGTTGAAGAGAGCAGATTCAGTGGGCTTTCACATCTTTAAGCAATTGAAGTCATGGGCACATTGCTTAATTCAACTTCCATCTTAATGGAGCAAGCTGGATAAACGATAAACTTTAATGATGAATATAAATAATTATGAACCCATAATGAAAAACAGAATTGAAAAAGTTAGAAAACCTGGAGAAAACTAGGAACATAGTGTTCTTTCGGAACTTACTGTAGACCTTCACTTCATAGTGCTTTATCATCTCTCCTGCCTCATTAGTGGCTACACAAGAGTATCTCCCAGCACTGTCCTTCTGTGCATTTAGGATCTGCAGAGTCCTACCTCCTGAAAAACAATGGAATACCAAAGAATCTCTGAAGTCACAGTGGCAGCAGGGTTTGCACAAACCACCAGGTTTTAGTTCTTACTATTAACACATTTCTTCTTCTCTATGCCAATTCTGTAAGAGACATTTGTCATAGACAAACTACAATACAGATGGGCATTACTTGGTGGATGGAGACATTCACTAAGTCCACGATGGTCCTCCGTGGTAATGACTCTCATGCTCATTCTGACCCTCCCCTACCTCTCTGCACACACTGTAATTAAGGTTCTTATTTTACTCTCTTCACAAATAGGTCTTCTGCCTTTGTCATCTTCTTCCTCTCATCTACCTGGCCTATCAGTAGAGATTGATCTTGCTAAAACACAATTTTTATTATGGTATCTTTCTTCCTAAAAATCTTCAGTGGTTCTCAATTGACTAAAGTATAAAGTCAAAACTCTCAAATCCAGGTATTTAAAACATGACTCCAACATTCCTTCCTGATCTTATCTCCTACCTGCCCCCTTCCCTGCCATACACACATGTACACACAATGTCTCCACTCAAGAAGGAGGCGAGGAATCTGTTTATTATTACTTGCACATAGATATGCCATTCTCCTTCGTACTTTCCCATACTAGACATCCTGAAGGATCTGAAATCTCTCCTAACTCATTTCCAACTAACAAAATTCTATAACTTTCTTTAAGGTTTGGTTCAAGTTCTGTCTATGACAAAGCATTTCCTGACTGCTTCAGCCCACGGTGGCCATTCCTTCTTTTGAATTCTTCTAAAACTGGTCACTATCCCATTTATCATAACCTATGACTATTCAGAACCAATGATTATTCATGGATTCCTGTTGTTAATTAACTTTCACATGTATTATCTCTATAAATTTCTTACAGCCAGTGATCATACTTTTAAATTCTTTCTGTTTTCATACATATTATCAGGTATTAAAGAGGAATAAATAAACTCTGTCAATCTAAATACTAACCTTCAAGGGTTAATTCAACAAAAAGTGAATTTCTACTCTTTTTGGCATTCTACATTATATTTGAGCAATTAATTACACTGTAGTATTTATTTATTTGCCTTTTATTTACTTTATTGGTCTTTCAAAAAGTAATTTTAGATAACTTAGATTACAACATACATACAAAATATTAAAAAATAAGATAGCAATAGTACAATACCACCAACAACATAAGTATTTTTATAAAAATAGTCAATGATTCTGTTCTTCTGTAAAAGTAGATGGCACAAATGCAACTTGGGCATCTGAAGTAAGCTAATTACCTGGAAGAATACGGATATTTCGGTTGGATTCTAAAGGAGTTCCATTCTTAAACCAGGTGATGGTGGCTGGGGGATATGAATAAGCTTCACAGACCAAAGATGTGGGGCTGTTAAGGATAACAGTGACATCTTCAGGGATGCCATCGCTATCAACACCAGCAATTGTAGGAGATACTGAAAAAGATTTAAAACTTGATCAAAGAAATATATTCAGAAATGTCTTTATTTGTACATTTTGAAGTTTCCATAGTACTTATTTGTGTAATTCCGTTCCCTAACAATTACAGAAACAATTGATTAGTGTTCTCATTCTACGCAAAAGCGGTGAGAACCTCAAAAAGCTCACAGAGTAATGGAGGAGATGACACATAAAAAGGAATCATAACACAATGTAGTATGGGCAATACTGGGAATTTTGGTGCAGGATATATGGAGGCATGGCATTCAGTCCAATCTGAGGTGTGGGGTGGTGTGTGGACTCTCATCAGGGAAGATCTCCTAACGGAGCAGATTTCAAACTGAGCCTCAAAGGACTGGTGGTGGTCAGAAGGTGAAAGAAGGGAGACTACTAGGAGGAGGGAGCATATTGGGAGCAGAGTAGTGTAAACAATGAGGGGCAAGCAGGAAATAGAGGATGGATTCAAGGGGGTCAATGTTGGAAGCAGGGGAAAGACAGACAAAGTACATTTGTTCCATAAAAGATAGTGAGGGCCTGAACTAGAGCACTGAAGAAAGGCATAAAGAGGAGGGAGCAACTAAAGAAAAATTTAGGAAATCAATTGGCAGGATTTGATGACAGAATTTAAGGGGTAAAGAAACCAACGTCAAAGATAACTTCCAATTTTATTGCTTGGGAATGAACCTAGGTAAACTTCAATGAAGCAAAATAAATAGAAAATATGGAAAGATTTGCTCACTTAGGAGGGGAAGATGATTTGTTCAGTCTCAGTATCTTGAATTTTAAGTGCTTGTGAGAATTCCAGGTAGAAATGTCCAACAGGCAACTGTATATAGAAATCTGAACCTTGGGAGAAGGATCAGGGTTGCAGGTATGGATTTTAAAAAGTCTCCAGTTGATAAGAGATGATTATTAAACCTCTGGGAATTAAGTTTTTGTTACTTGATGAGAATATCTAGAGTAAAATGAACACTGAAGTAAGGACAAAATGTGAGGGGACTTAACGTTTAAGAGACAGATTAAGTAAGAGTCCATAAAGGAGGGAGAAAGGGAGCAACCAAAGGGGTGCAAGGATAACTGGGGAAGAGCAGTGTCCAGGAGAAAGTGATACATAATATCCAAACATTAAGATAAGGACTGAACAATGTTTGTTGGATCTAACAACAGGGTAGTCTTCACCACAGCAGTGTCAAGAATGGTGTGGGCAGAAGCCCATATTTAGTGGGACAAGAAGTATAGACAGGGAGTGGTGACTATATGAAGTGATGGAGACAGTAGAAGGTAAAGATGAAGGTAAGGCAGATGGTGGGCATGACCGGCAGACCAAAGAAGGGGGAAAGATACAGGATCAAGGGCATAAGCAGAAGCAGTAACTGTGAACACAAAGGATAACACCCTCTGGGAAAAGAAAGGGTAAAGACACTGAATTATGGCTGGGTAGACTGGAAATTGCCAGTGCACACACTTGAATAGCCTCAACTTTATATGAAGTTGGTGAAAAGAAGACTTGAATTCAGATCCCTCATCTTCAATGAATGAGGGAAAATGATAAGAAATAAGTAACTAGGAAGGGGGTAGGAGGCAGAGGAAGGAATATAGTCAGAGAGCACGACTTGAGATGCCTGGGGTAAAGAATAAGTGATCTCCACTGGAGAGAGTCCCCAGGGAGCTAATGTCTCTTGGGAAGTCAGATTTCAGTTACTGAAAGGAGCCAGAAAGAGTGTTAAATCAGGTTTCCAGACGACAGGGATAGGATTTGGACATGAGCCAGTATTGGGAGGTGAGTCAGTGGTAGGAGGAAGGAGGCATGAGGAACATAGAGCTCTAAGAGAAGCAATGGGCTACAGGAGAGGAGAGGAAATCCAGGGCGGGGCATTTGTCTTTCATACGCTGATGAGCAGGGGTGTTAGGAGACAACTGGCTCATGAACTCTCATTCTTACTTATCCATGCATCTGTTATTCACTGCTATGTTAGGTGCTGGGGCTATATCCTTTTCAAGATAAAAAGGGTTCTGTCCTAGGGAGTTTATAGTTTTATGTAATTATTACTTATATATACTATTTATTTGACACTTATTAATACATTATCCAGTATTCTGACTTAACATTTCTGGCCTATATATCTCTTCTACTCAATTAGACTGTAAGCTGCTTGAGGGCTGTGTCCTGTATGGGAGTTTCTATGTATGGGACTACCTATTCCCCCAGTCTAGCCAATAACTACCAAAACATACAAACAAATAAAAAATTGCAAAAGTTTACATCCTCAATTATAGGTCAGTTTATTTAAGTAGAATGAAACGTGTTTTGATATTAGTAATCAAATACAATACATTTAGGTGGTGCATTTTAAATTTCTAACATGAGCAGAAATTAGGAATCTATTTTAATATCATTTCCAAGATATAAGTATAATTTTAATGCTGCAGAAACTGAATGTGTAGTTATTTCATCATTCCTACTCCTTATTTTTTCATGGTGTAGTTTTTGTTGCTCTCAAGGGGCTTGATATTCAAATGTACAAGCTAATCTGTATTAAATCAGAAGGAAGCCATGTGAGATTTAAAACCTACACTTGAGGTTGCAGTCTACATTTTAACCTAGGACTCTTCACAGCTTATCATTGACAAAATAGAATTTACACATTATATATTAATTTCAAGGGGAGGGGATTTATCTGGGAAAAAATAACTATTAATTAAATGGCAAAATATCTAAATTTGCAATGTCCAGGTAATTTACTGCACAGCAATACCTGTCAACTGTCTTCCTTTAAGATTTTTTAGGGATTAGTGAGTTAGCAAATGACACAGATAAACACACATAAAGACAGATGAGCAGCATATTGTGTTAAGAAAAAGAAAATCTACAGTAGTTGCTCACCCCAGCGGGAGCAGATGTTCTGCTCGCACTACTGCTATATAAGTTGGCAAAGGGAAGGAGGGGAAATGTGTTTTAAGACAGAGGAAAGCACACTTCTAAAATAAAATCATTTTAATGATGTTTTGTTTTGTTTGAACCCTTCAACCTCGCAAGGGACTGGGTTAATTCACTATCGCTCATGAGCAAGCATACAATTTTGGTGTGCTTGTCTGCATCTCCTCTCCTTCATCATAGTTACCAACAGAGATTTCAGTATGGGCAATTACCAGTAATGGCAGAGTCCCACAAAGAAATGATAAAACATCTCACAGTGATCCTCTTTCACTGTTGACCTGCTTCTTTTTGACCAGTATTTATTTTTCCTTTACTATTGCTTATTTAATGTCTATCTTGTTTATAGTTGTGCTTTGCACAAAACACAGTACCTGGAATATAGTAGGTATGCCAAACGTAATGAATGAATGTATGAATTAATAAAAGAAAACCGGCAAATGTACACAAGCACTGGTCCTTCTTAAATAATGAAATTCTATGGTAGAAATATTAAATAAACAGAAAAAGAAGAGAATTTAGCCTATTGCCATGGCTGATTCTTCAAGATTTGCAGCAATGCTTATACCTACCCAACACATTAAGACTGAAACTTCTGCTCTTGTCACCAGCTGTATTAGAAGCCAAACATGTATATCTTCCAGTGTGTGACACCTGGGCATTGGTAATCTGAAGAAAACGGCCACGAGACATAAGATGATGGGTGTCATCTTCTTTGAGGAACTGCCCATCTTTCTGCCATGTAATTTCTGGCACTGGATTCCCTATAACAAAAAGCCATTTCTGAGAGTTGGCTAATAATTACATGTCTACAGTTGGTAACTAAAAGGATGCATTTTCATTCATTTCCCTTTTAAAATATTCTACTTCTGAAACAATGTAGTAGCCATTCATTTTAAAATAAATTTGCAAACATAACTGAATTTATAATAATAATCATGCTATGATTTAAAAAATCTATAAGTGAAATAGTTATGTTAGTCTCTGTGTTTAACTAAATTTATACCATACCTTAGGATATTATAATTAAATATTTTCATAGTAAAATACACTTAAAAAATAATGGAGCATGCATGTTTACTAAAATTATTACTCATGAATACCTTTGTATTCATATTAAATTTTTAAAGAAGATTTTTATTTTTGAGGAAAAGCTGTAAAAAAGGAAAAAAAAACTTTAATTAAACAATTCAACAAGCAGATATGTATACCAGGATTCTAGCACAGATATATAGATAGGGAGAAAGATAGAAATATATAGTAATTATTCCTTTAATATTTATAGCCTAGAGAAAAAAGATCTTTCATATTTTTCATGGGAATTTTGTTAAATATTAAGCTTTAAATTGCTCAAACAGTTTTTTTTTTGAAAATTTAAAACTATAAAAACAAGCTCTGTTAGGAAAGAGGATTAGGATGATATCATATTAAGGCACAACTGTATTGGCCATGGAGCTTGTTCTATGGCCCTGCCTGGGCAGGAAAGCAAATTCACAGGCCCACCCAACTGCTGAGTATAGCACACAGTCCTATCCAACTAGGAAGTATGACCAGAGAATCCAGGTAACCACAGGCCTATTCTACAGTTGCACTTGGGCAGGAAACCAAACCATCAGTCCTACTCAACTGTTCCCAGACAATGGCACCCCCTGCCCCAACCTCACATCTCAGGCAGAGGCAGTGGCCTCACCCAAATAGAGACCCTGAGAGAAAACTCCACCTGCCCAACGATGCTACCAGCTGACCCATCCAGAATCCCAAGCTGAGTTGAACGGTGAAGGACAATCTCTGCTGAAGCAAACCTGTAAAGTCTGGAATCAGAGACCCTTTACTCAAGTGTGCAGATATCAATACAAGGAATCAGGTAAACATGACACCTCACAGGAAACTAATAAAGCTCCAATAACTCAGTAACTGACTCTAAAAAATGGAGATCTATGAACTGTGAATTCAGAATAATACTCTTAATCAAGTTTAGTAAACAAAATGAAGAAAACAATGCATGAACAAAATGAGAAGTTCAACAAAGAAACAGAAATCATAAAAGAACCACAATCAAACAAATGAATCCTAGAGCTAAAAAATAGAATGACTGAACTAAAGAATTCAAAAGAGAGCTTCAACTTCAGACCTGAAGAAACAAAAGAAAGAATCAGTAAACTAGAAGATGGTTCGTTTGAAATTATCCAGTCAGAGGATCAAAATGAAAAAAGAATGAAAAGTGAAGAAAGCCTACAGGAGTTATGAGACACCATTACAAAAACAATATATACATTATGGAAATCCCAGAAGGAGAGGAGAATGAGAAAGGAACAGAAAGTATATTTAAAGTGATAATGTCTGAAAACTCCCCAAACTCCAGACTCATGAGGCACAAAAGATCCCAAATAGATTGAACTAAAAAAGGGCTACACTGAAACACATTATAACTAAATTTTGAATGTAGTAAGAAGAAAGCAACACATCACATACAAGGGAACCCCCCATAAGAGTATAGGCAGATTTCTCATAAGAAACTTAGAAGGCTAGGAGAGAATGGCATAAAACATTCTAAATATTGAAAAAAAAGCCTGTCCACCAAGAATACTATAGCTGGCAAAATATGAATGACAGATAAAGATTTTCCCAGACAAACAAAAGCTGAGGAAAACAAACAAAAACAAAAACATACACCAGACCTGTCTTACAAGAGATGCAAAATGGCATTCTCAAGTAGAAACAAAAGGATGCTAATTATCATCATAAAATCACATAAATGTATGTGCAAAACTCACTGCTAATGGTAAATATGTAGTCAAAGTCATATTCTCTAACACTGTAATGGTGATACGTAACTCACTTTTAAAATTTAAAAAACAAACATTTTAAAAATAACTGTATCTACAATAATTTGTTATTAGATACACAAAATAAAAAAACATATAAATTGTAACATTAATAACCTAAGATGTGAGAGGAAGAGAAGTAAAAGTAAAGTTTATGTATGCTATCAAAGTTAAGTTATTATTAGTTTAAAATAGGATGTTATACATATAAGATATTTGATGTAAGCCTCTGGTAACCACAAAGGAAAAAAATCTTTAATAGCTACACAAAAAGTTATGATAAAGCAATCAAAGCATATTGCTAAGAAAGTCATCAAATGACAAAAGAAGAGAAGGATAAGAAGCAAGGAAGAAAGGATCTACAAAACAGTTAAAAAACCCCAACAAAATGGAGATAGTAAGTCCTTACCTATCAATAATATCTTTAGATGTAATGGATTAAAATTCTCCAATCAAAAGACATAGAATAGCTAAATGAAGAAAAAAAAAAAGCAAGATCCAAAAGTATGTTGCCTACAAGAGATTCACTTTAGCTTTAGAGGTACATGTGAACTGAGAGTAGAGGGATATAAAAAGATATTTCAAGAACATGGTAACCAAAAGAAAGCTGGGGCAGCTATACTTATATCAGCCTAGACCTTAAGCTAAAATTGGTCAAAAGAGGCAAGAGACAATGAAAAAGGGGTCAATCCATCAGAAAGACATAATAACTGTAAATATTTATGCACCCAATATTGGAGCACCTAAATATATAAAGCAAATACTAACAGAGCTAAAAGGAGAAATAAGCAGCAATAAAATAATAATTGGGGACTTTAATACCCCACTCTCAACAATGGATAGGTCATCCAGTCAGAGAATCAATAACAAATCAGAGATATGAAAATTACCGTAGACCCACTATACCTAACAGACACATACAAAGCATTCTATCCAACAAAAGTAGAATACACATTCTTCTCAAGCACACATAGAACATTTTCTAGGATAGCTCATAGGTTAGACCACAAAACAAATCTCAGTAAATCTAAAATGACTGAAATCATACCAAATGTCTTTTATGACCACAATGATATGAAACTAGAAATCAATAACAGGAAGAAAGGTGGAAAATACACAAATGAATGGAAATTAAATGACATACTCTTGAACAACCAATGTATCAAAGAAGATATCAAAAGGGAAAAAAAAATTTGAGACAAATGAAAATGGAAACACAACACACCAAAACTTAAGGGATAGAGCATAGGCAGTTTTAAGAGGGACATTCATACTGATAAATGCATACATCACAGAAGAAATAAGATCTCTAAAAAAAATCTAACAGTACACCTCAAGGAACTAGGAAAAAAACAGACTAAGTCCAAAATTAGCAGAAGGAAGAGAATAATAAAAATTAGAGCAGAAATAAATGAAATAGAGTACAAGGAAACAATAGAAAAGATTAATAAAACTAAGAATTGGTTCTTTGAAAAGATAAAATTGACAAAACATTAGCTAGACTAAGAAAAAAAAAAAAGACAGGGCCCAAATAAATAAGATTATAAATGAAAGAGGAGACATTACAACTGATACCACAGAAATACAAAGAATCATAAGAGACTACGCTCAACAACTATAGCCAACAAACTGGACAACCTAGGAGAAATGAGTAAATTCCTAGAAATATATAACCTGTCAAGACTAAATCATGAAGAAACAGAAAATCTGAACAGACCAATTACTAGTAAGGAGATTAAACCAGAAGTCAAAACCTCCCAACAAGGAAAATCTAGGACCAGATGGTTTCAGTGATAAATTTTACCAAATGCTTAAAAAAGAATTAATATCAAGTCTTCTCACTCTTTCAAAAAATTGACAAGGGAACATTCCCAAACTCATTTTACAAGGCCAGCATTACCCTGACACCCAAGTCAGGTGAGGACACCACAAGAAAAGAAAACTACAGGCCAACATCCCTGATGAATATAAATACAAAATTCTCAGAAAATACTAGAAAACTGAATTCAGCATCAAATTGAAAGGATCATACACCATGATCAAATGGTATTCATCTCTGGGATGCAAGGATGGTTCAAGATACGCAAATCAATATAATACATTATATCAATAGAATGAAAGATAAAAATCATATGCTCATCTCAATAGATGCAGAGAAGCACTTGACCAAATTCAACATCTATTCATGATAAAAACTCTCAACAAATTGTATATAGAAGGAACATTCCTCAACATAATAAAGGCCATATGACAAATCTGCAGCTAACATCATACTGAGTACTGAAAGATTGAAAGTTTTTTAAGATCAAGAACAAGATGAGGGTGCCCACTCTCATCATTCCTATTCAACACATTATTGGAAGTCCTAGCCAGACAATCAGGCAAGAAAAAGAAATAAAAGGCATCAGAATTGGAAAGGAAGAAGTAAAGTTCTCTCTATTTGTAGATGACATGATTATTTGTATAGAAAGTCCTAAAGACTCCACCCAAAAACTGTTTGCTTTAATCAACAAATTCAATAAAGTTTCAGATACAAAATCAACATAAAAAAGTCACTACATTTTTATACACTAACAACAAATGATCTGAAAAAGAAACTAAAAAAAAATCTCATTTGCGATAGCATCAAAAAAAAAACAAAAACTTAGGAATAAATCTAACCAAGGAGGTGAAAGATCTCTACGTTGAAAACTACAAGACGTTGATGAAATAAATAAAAGAAGACACAAATAAACGGAAAGATATCTTGTGTTCATGGATTGAAAGAATTAATATTGTTAAAATGTCCATATTACCCAAAGCTATTTATAGGTTCAGTGCAATCTCTATGAAGATTCCAATGGCAATTTTTACAGAAATGGAAAAAAAAAATCTTAAAATTTGTTTGGAATCACAAAAGACACTGAATAGCCAAGGCAATCCTGAGAAAGAAGAGCTGGAGGCATCACACGTCCTGACTTCAAACTACATTACAAAGCTACAGTAATCAAAACAGTAAGGTACTGCCATAAAAAAGACACATAAACCAATGGAACAGAATCATAAGCATAGAAATAAACCCATGCATATACGATCAACTAATATTAGTTAAGAGGGTCAAGAATACTCAATGGAAAAAGACAGTCTCTTCAATAAATGGCAGTGGGAAAATTGGATATTCACATGCAAAAGAAGGAAACTAGACCCGTGTCTTACACCACTCACAAAAATTAACTTGAAATGTATCAAAGGCTTAAATGTAAGACCTGAAACCATAAAACTCCTGAAAGAAAACAGAGGGACAGGGACTTCCCTGGTGACGCAGTGGTTAAGAATCCGCCTGCCAATGCAGGGGACATGGGTTCGATCCTTGGTCCATGAAGATCCCACATGCTGCGGAGCTGCTAAGCTTGTGAGCCACAACTACTGAACCAGCATTCTAGAGCCCGTGAGCCACAACTACTGAGCCCGCGTGCTGCAACTATTGAAGCCTGAGCACCTAGAGCCTGTGCTCCACAACAAGAGAAGACCCCGCTCAACACAACTAGAGAAAGCCTGCGCGCAGAAACGAAGACCCAACGCAACCAAAAATGAAATAAATAAATAAAAATAAAAATGAATTAAAAATAAACATGAAAAAATAATAAAAAATTTTTAAAAAGCAGCTGAAATTAAAAAAAAAAAAGAAAACATAGGGACAAATCTCCTTGACATTGGTCTTGGCAATGATTTCTGTGATATGACACCAAAAGCATAAGCAACAAAAGCAAAAACAAATGGGCCTACATCAACTAAAAAGCTCTATACAACAAAAGAAAACATCAACAAAATTAAATGGCAACCTACAAAATGGGAAAAAATATTTGCAAACCACTATCTGATAAGGGGGTTAGTATCCAAAATATGTAAGGAACTCATATAACTCAATAGCAAACACACACACACACACACACACACACAAAGAATTCAATTAAAAAAATGGCAAAGGACCTGAATAGACATTTTTAATATATTATTATTATTATTATTATTATTATTATTATTATTATTATATTCAAATGGCTGACAGGTACAAGACAAGCTGTTCAGCATCACTAATCATCCAGGAAATGCAAATCAAAACCACAATGAGATATCACCTCACACCTGTTAGAATAGCTATTATCAAAAATACAGGAGATGACAAGTGTTGATGAGGATGTGGAAAAAAGGGAACCCTTGTGCACCTTTGGAGGGAATGTAAATTGGTATAGCCCCTATGGAAAACAGTATCAAGGTTGCTCAAAAAACTAAAAATAGAACTACCATATGTGCAGCAATTCTACTTCTAGGCATATATCCGAAGAAAACGAAATCACTATCTCAAAGAGACATCTGCACTCCCATGTTCATTGCAGCATTATTCACAATAGCCAAGACATGGAAACAGCCTAAGTGTCCATAGATAGATGACTGGATAAAGAAAATGTGACATATATAAAACTATACATATAATTTAATATTATTATTAAATACTAAATATTACTATACAACATATAATACTAATATTATTTACTATATATGTATATAATTTAATATTATCTAGCCATGAAAAAAGAAGGAAATCCTATCATTTGTGACAACACAGATAAACCTCGAGGATATTATACTAAGTGAAATAAGTCAGACAGAGAAAGACATACTGTATGTTCTCACTTATACATCAAATCTAATAAAACCAAACTCATAGAAACTGAGAACCCATTAGTGGTTATAGAGGTAGGAGGTTAGAGGTGGGGCAATGAGTGAAGGTGGTTGGAAGGCACAAAGTTCCAGTTATAAGATGATAATTGTGATTACAGTTAACAATACCATATTGTGTAATTGAAAGCTGCTAAGAGAGTAGATTTTAAAAGTTCTAATTACAAGAAAAAAAGTTGTGTAGCTATGTGCAGTGATGGATGTTAGCTAAACATTGTGGTGATCATTTTGTGTGTGTGTGTGAGTGTGTGTGTGTGTGTGTGTGTGTGTGTGTGTATAATCACCTTAAACTTATGCAATATTATATGTCAATTATATCTCAATAAAACTGAAAGAAAGAATAAAAAAGAAATATCTTAAAAAACCAAATGTCAATGTTAAAAAAAAAAAACTGGAAGGCTCAAGATGGGATGCTACAAAATTTAGGCAGCTGTTCTCTATGCAATAGTTGTTACCACATCATTGCAAGAAAAAAAAGAAAACAGGTTAAGTAATAGTATATGTGAAACTTTTTATAACTGTCTTTCTTAAAATGAAAGTATTTCCTTGCTTACTTAAATGTATTGCTCATGCAAGGCATGTGAACAATGAAATAAGAAATTAATTGAATCTTCCTTAAAATGCTTGCTTTCTATAAAACGTATGGACTGTTCTAGTCGTTCCATTAAAACTGCAAGGCTGTGCCTTTACTAAAAAGACAATCTTGAACACATTCTCTTAGAGATTTGTTTATTTTTATTACATGCAACACAATGATTCACTGGTAAAGCCGGTGAAATTGGTTTTAGAATTTTCATTTTTATTTTTACTCTTCTCCATTTCCTTTGTAATATGCAAACAAGTTTACAAAAGGTGACAATTTTGATCTTGGGTAATTCCCACTATCAGTGATGCTATACTTTCACCAAAATTCCTATTTCTTTGAAATAAAATTTAAGAAAACAGTAAAAAGGAAAGGAAGGTACAAGCATAGGGAAGGAAAGAAAAAATAAGAGGAGGTGGGACAGGAAATCTTACCCACAAGTAGGAACAGGATTAAAAAAAAGAAAGAATAATTTACAGAGTTGAAAGAAAAGACTAATGTGTCTTTTTCTGTCTCTCTCTCTTCCTTGCTTTCCTTCCTCCCCTACTCCCTCTCTCCTTCCTTCCTTCCTTTTTTTCAGTGTAGGAATTTCCTTTTTATCTCCACAGAATCTGAAAGGTTTCCTTCTATACTTCTACCATCTATACTGGGCTAGAATTCAATGTCAAATGCTTGATTTTTCTCAACTAAGAGATAAGTGGAGGCAGTGAATAACCAGTGAGTTGAGCAGAAATGCAAGAGCTGAGCCCCTTACCTGTCACTTCACAAGTCAATGCAACACTCTGTTTCTCTTTTACCTTCACATCTTCAAATGTATTTTCACCCACAATGTGAGGTGGTACTAAAAAAAAAAAAAAGACAGAAAAAGTAACAGTTCTAACAGCAGAATGGTTATTTACAGGCATCTATTTTCAAATTTTTTATTAGGCTGTACCCTTTAAAACAATCCCTCCAAAGTCTCATTATTCTTTGTTTACTAGAATAATGTTACCATATTGTTTGATCAATTCTAAGATATACTATAAAGTTATATGTCATAAATTCAATTATAATGAATTTTATTGTATGTAAATCATAAAATCTGGATAAATATGTCAACAAGTCAATGAGTAACAAAATCTATCAGACACTTATTTCTCCCTCTATAACTCTGATAAGCACTCACATTAAACAAGTTATCAGAGCCTTAGAACACTGTTGAACAATTGTGAACTGATAAGACATGGCATTTCAGCCATTTTAATCCAAGTGATTACGTACAAACCATTCTAACATTGAATTCTTGCCAAGAGTGACAGTCCAGGGGCCAAAGAATACATAAATGTAAGTTCAAGCTGCAGATAAATTTTAACTCTGCTTCCAGAATGTATTTAAGACAATTTTATTTTGTCTAGATATTGTAAGTTATATAAATACCTAATACTGAAAGCCCAAAGGTTTTTCTTTCTTCACCAGCTGCATTCCTTACAACACAAGTATACTGGCCAGCATCTTCCATTCTGGTCTGCATCAACCGCAGAGTCCTTCCTCCTGGAGAAGCAAACCACCAGGTGACACAAAAAGAAATCTGTAACTTTACAAGTTTGCCGTGTAGTGCTGAATTTCGGGAAAATTTAATCAATTCACTTCAAAGGCCTTTAAAATGCATTTATGTCAAGCTTTTTAAAAATATCACGTTTTAAGGCTATACGAAGCAGATTTCTGATTTAATGGATGAAAAAAGTTAATACAAACCTAGGTGACGGCAAGTAAGAAATGGAGTTTCACAGAGGTACTGTTTGAACATAATCTCGAAAGGTAAGTATTCTTTAACACAGAGAGGAGTTAAGAGACACCGCTGTAGGTAGAGAATGAATGAGGATCTAGAGGTAGAAAGCAGATGTGAGGTGTGGCACCTAAAACAGAACAGGCGGAGAAAACAGTGAGAGATGAGACTAGTTGGAGTATGGCCAGATTCTGTGGGCCTTCGAATGCTATGCTAAGGAATTTAGACTTTATTGCGTTCACTAAAGGCTATGGAAGTACGTAAACAAAAAAGTCATGATCTGATTCGTGCTTTAGAAAAACAACTGTGACAGGATGTTTACGAAAAGATTCCCAGTTTGCCGTGGAACACATGAAATGGGAACATTAGAAAGAGGACCACGCCAACTACCCAGATTGGGATGACGTCGATATACAAGGGATGAATGAAACCATGAAGACTGACTACCAGTTTTCAATTGAGTTTCATGGAATTCTAGAACTATTTATATCAAAGTTTATGACGGTCACTTTGTTCATTAGCATGACTGATTTTGTTCCTCTTTATATTTTGAACTTCTATGTAATGAAAGATTCTGGTAGACTGGGAATGAAACTCTGATATGCTGAAGGGTGTAATTTGGAGGAAAACTCTTCTTAAGGACCAAGGAAGAGGAGCCAGCAGATGAGACTGAAACAAAGCTGGCAGAGAACAAAGAGACACACTGAGAGAGTAGAGTCCTTGAGGACACGGGGAGGGGGAAGGGTAAGCTGGGACGAAGTGAGAGAGTGGCATGGACACATATACACTACCAAATGCAAAACAGATAGCTAGTGGGAAGCAGCCACATAGCACAGGGAGATCAGCTCTGTGCCTTGTGACCACCTAGAGGGGTGGGATAGGGAGGGTGGGAGGGAGACACAAGAGGGAGGGGATATGGGGATATATGTATATGTATAGCTGATTCACTTTGTTATAAAGCAGAAACTAACACACCATTATAAAGCAATTATACTCCAATAAAGATGTTAAAAAAAAGTGTAAATCATTTCTTAGTTTTTGTAATAATTTTCCACTCGGTATATTTTGCTTAGTACCCTGAATTTGAACTAAAAAAATTGAAATGGTTAAACATAAAATTTTTATGTAAATATTCACCTGGATCTGAATTTATCAGGAGTTTCCATCTGCTTTATGTTTTTATAAACACAAGCCCTCATTGAGCTTTTCCTATAAGCAACCTACTCATCCTCAAACCAATGAAAGGGGAACTTAGTAGTATCTTATTTAGACAGACAAAACTGATTACCTAAATTCAGTCTTTTTCCACAGTTGAATTTAAGTAAGCAAAGTTGAATACAGAAATTCCCTAAACGTGTCAAAAAACTTATGTTAATTAGGAAAGGATTCAAAAGCACTCACTGCTACTTCAGATTAGTGAGACCATAATATGATTCCAGTTGAGAGATATTTAAAAAATACAACGTTTATGAGTCATTGCTGGCTCTGCAAACCTCAACCTCATAAATCTCATGATCTTTCCTTTCTCTTTGTTTCCTGGTCCTCTCCCTTATTGCAGTGAAAGACAAAAAAGGGTTGGACAGTAAATTATACTTAGATGGAGACATTTCTCGTACCTATTAAATTTTTATAGCAGCTATCTGTTCTTGGCAGATAACTTCATAACAATGATAGGGCCTTCAACAAAGTACTTCTTTTAGAAAAGCTTGACTTAACGTCTCAAGAGGACTAATCTTAATGAAACAGAAATGTGCAGCCGATCAAGGAACAAGCGAGTCATACGCCATTCATCTGATTCTCAGTCATCGATTGCACAACACACATATTCAGATTGTAAAACTGAATGACTCTTCTGGCAGCGCCACAAGGTGAAGTACATTTAATGTATTCGCTCAGGGATCTCCAGCTGCTAGTCAAGCAAAACAAAACTATACAATAAAACCAAAACACTACTCCTGTGGATCTATAATAAGCCAGAGTACCTCATTTTATCTTGCCTTTATCATTTCCAGGAGCCCTGATGTAGTTATTATATTTAAAAAGAATTCCTACTTTTTCAGCAATTGAGAATTAAAAAAAACCCAATAATATGAGGATGATTATAAGAGAAGAAGATAATGTGTTCAGGTTTTTGGCAACCAAACTGCAATGAAATCTTTGACATCAGTATGCATTCCTTAAGATCAACAGAGGCAGGCAGTCCTTCAAAAATGAAAGCATTATAGGACATAGGAAAGCCTCCTAGGAGAGGGAGACCCAAATCTTTTACCAGGTTGTCTATGGCAAATAACAACAAACATGTATTGGATGCTTATGATATAAGCAGGCACTGTGTTAGCTGCTTTACACATATTAACTCATCTTTACAAAACCCCCTAACAGGCAAATACCACTAGTATCCTCACTTTACAACTGAAGAACTGAAGTTAGCAAAGTTAAGAAACTTGTCTGAGGTTATAAATCTAGTATTATAGGCAATAGATATAATAATTATAGCAATGTATATTCCTCATTAAGCCCCTATCATTTATAGACCAAGATCTTGAAGAAACAGAGGGACCTTACGCTATTTAGACCTAATTCAAATACTAGCAAAGTATCTTTTCTGAAAAAGCCTTCAAAAGTGAGAATTTAAACTTTGAACAAATTTAGGGGCAGGGAGCTTGTTACCTCTTAAAATAGCTCATCTTGACTTTCAACAATACAAATATCTTTTAAAGTTGTTTGTATTCAGACCCAAATCTGTCCCTAGAATATTCCATACACTGGTATTACTTTTAACCTCTGGAACTAGACGGAACCAACATAATCTTTTCTACGCCATGGCTCTGCAAGTATTTAAATGTAATTTTCACTATGTTGTCATGAGTTACACAGGGTTTATTTTTTCAGGTTAAATAGAATCGGACGCATAGTTTACTTTGCAATCATTTGCCACCATGGTTATCCTCCTTCGAAAATACTGTCAATAAATCCTTCTTCTAGTCTTCCTAATGAGTAAGTTAAATCCACAATACAACTGGTGTTTTACTTGTTTTATTGGTGAAAATATATTTTATTCATGTGGCAAAATATTGCATCTGTTTTCATGATAAACACATTATACTGTTAATGCATACTCAATAACCAAACCAATTCAGAGATCTTTTCATATGAAGAATTCTGAAGCTATATCTCACCCTAATTTTCACCATTGGTTTTTGAATGTGAGTGCAGGAGTTTACTTAACTTTCATTTTGTTAGGTTTAATTCAAAAGTTCCAGAGTGAGGCGTGTTTGAATTCGGATGCCTTCATTCAACACATTAGGTATTCTTCTAAATATCCAAGCTTTTTATTACCCATAAACTTGGCGAGATTATTTTCTTAGTCTGTACCCAATTTATTACTGAAAGGGGCCAAGCGCAGATTCCTGTGGCATGCCCCTAGACACCTCTCTCGACACTTACACTGATCCATAAAGAATAAGCTAATAGATTTTCCTACATAATTAGATAAGGAATAAGAGGAATATCTTTTTTACAATAATGATAAAATCTTAGCTCATTTGAAACTATTCTATCTTGGAAATATAAATCTCACTCAGATTAGAGTTGTGAAAAAATTCAAACTTGTGGTTATAGAGATATGTTATATAACATTATTCACTCTAGGCTCTGGCTTCAAGTATTTCTTTTCATTCTTCACTTTTCACATTGGTTGGTACTCATTCCAGCATGAATGCTCTGACATCCCCATGATTTAAGTAATAAGCGAGTGCCAAGATTTCTTTGTCAAAAGGATATAGAGATATTTAGAGATTTTCCCCATTGTCATATAGCTTCTGATGTCCTAAATTTTTTTCTTAATATGATCAGTGGGTATTATAGTAAGCAGCTAGATCATAAAGAAAAAAATAAGACATGGAGTTATGAGAAATTAAGGAGAAACTGTGGCCACAGGAAGCTAATCAGATTACCAGGCTACAAGAATTTCTAATACCTGAGAGAATTCTCAGAGAACTGCTAAAGTTGACAGGCCACCCATCTTTAAGCCAGGCAATTGAAGGCAGGGGAATTCCTGAAGCTTCACAAGTTAGGGACACTGAGTTTTTTTCCACCACACTGATATTTTCAGGTGTCCTGTGGTTTCCTATGATGCTTGGAGGTGCTGTAAGACAAAACAAAACAAACAAGAAATGGAAAGGAGGGTGGCTAGTATGTAACAAACACCAAATTCTAAACAGCTTATTCTTAAAAATAAGGCTTCCATTTTCTAGTCAACAGTAAGCAAAATAAGCAATCACAACAATAAGATGATGATGATGATGACGATGACGACGACACTCCTGGAAGTAAAAATGTCGCTTCTTCCTCACTAACAGCAACATATGACTTTTAAAAAAAAAAAAAATTTATTTATTTTATTTATTTATTTTTGGCTGCGTTGGGTCTTAGTTGCAGCACTCGGGCTCTTGGTTGCAGCATGCGAGCTTCTCTCTAGTTGTGGCGTGCGGGATTTCTCTCTCTAGTTGTGGTGCGCGGGCTCCAGGGTATGTGGGCTCTGTAGTTGTGGAGCGCGGGCTCCAGAGTGCGTGGGATCTGTAGTTTGCGGCATGTGGGCTTCTCTAGTTGAGGTGCCCGGGCTCAGTAGTTGTGGCGCGCGGGCTTAGTTGCCCCACGGCATGTGGGATCTTAGTTCCCTGACCAGGGATCAAACCTGCATCTGCTGCATTGGAAGGTGGATTCTTTACCACCGGACCACCAGGGAAGTCCCCAAATGACTTTCATATTGTTATTCTAATAGTGGTGAATGATTTTCTGTGAGTCACTCATCTTTTCTGGTAATATGGATTCATGACTTTCTTATACGCAGAATTTTCTAACAAATAATTCTAGTATTAAAAATTAAAAACAATCAAACAAATTAGAAGCTCAAAACCTCGTGAAACACACCAGCTTTCATGTTATCTACACTAACCACATTTTTGTTCCTCGGGCTAGTTGTTTCCTTGCTGGTTTTTTCCTTATTTTCACCCCAATCCAGCTCATGGAGACAAATGTGGTTTCAACTAGAATAGGAGCAGTAGAGCTGATGGGACTTAGTGACACTGGATGTGAGAAAAAGAGGAGTCAAGGATGATTCCTGGGTGTTTTCCTTGCTCAATCACATTAGGGGGTGGGATTGGCACAATCACCCATGAGAGAGTGTGGATAGAGAAGCAGGTATTGCCCATTTCAGAGCCTTGGGGCATTCAAACACTACAGGCTGGAAGAGTAGGGGGAAACAATAAGAGAGGTTGAGAGGAAGGAGTTGGCTGAGAGTTAGAGAACAACCAAGAGGGGCAGGGGTGGGGCAATTCCAGAAGCCTAGAAAAGACATGAGTGACCAGCTCCTCGGGGTCAAATATGCCTTGTGAATGCAAAAATGTGAGACACACAAAGTGGGTTGAGAAGACGGGTTTGGGCAATGAGCAGAGTGGAATCAGGATAGTCTGAGGATAGAGTGACAAGTCACATTGACCCAACAGGCCTGGACAAGTGCAAGGGCTGGGTCAGAGGAGAACCAGTGTTAAAACCCAATTAAGCCAGCACTGGAACATAGATAAAACAAGGTTACACAGAGGCCTTGAGTGCCTCTATGTCCCTCATTAGCACCATGGAAAGTTACCCCTCCATCATGTTTTCTTTCTGCACAGAGAAGGGCCAATGACACCCTCCACTTTCAATGGTCTTGCAGAATTGAAGTACATGGAAGATTGAGCCAACTGGAATTTAGCATAATATGAGGCCTTGATTTCTCAACATCAGTCTTGCCTAGGAAATTTTATGACAGAAATTATTGTTAATACAACTAACCTAAATGTCCCTCCCTAGAGAACTGATCAAATAAAGTATGAAACATTCAAATAATGAAATAGTAAGCACCTGTTAAAAAGAATGAAAAAACCATGATCTAACAAAACGATACATAGGACTGATTCCTTTTCAGTCTTTAGCTTTGGTTTACACATTGGCTGCAAACTACAAGATATTAATACTGGACTTTGTGCATGTTCTAACTGGATTTAAGTTACAAGACCATGTCTATTAGATTTACCATTGTTTCTATAGATTTTAAAAATGCAATTCAAATTGTATGCATACAAATAGGTGTCCTTGAGTACATGTATGTTTGGTCCATTCCTACGGACATTTACTGCTCATTACTTAGAATTTTAAAGCTGACTTCAGTACAACTTATGCCCATCTGATGCTCAGTCAGTAAGCTCTAAGGAACCTAGACTTACAGTAGCCAAGTCAGCTAATGTGGAAAACATAGAATCATGGAATATTACTTGGGATAGCACTGGATCAAAAGTACTTGAAGAAGATAATTATCTACTTTACTATGTGCTTTCCTAAAAGAATATCCAATATATGCTTATTTCACCAAGGTAAGATATGGAAGGTCAGGCATAGTAGGATGAGTGATGAGACTGATCTAAAGAAGTGGTGCAAATGTAGAAAATAATCGACTATAAATAAAAGACTCAACACTTGAGGCCTATATCTCCCATCCAGGAGGCTATAGATTATATCAGCCAGTGAATAGACCGATTGAGCCTGTTTATACTTACTGTGTACACTTAAGTCATATTTTCTGTCAGTCATTCCTGCTATATTCGCAGCAACACACACATAACGGCCTGTGTCAGACACATGGACATTCTTCAGCTGAAGGATATGACCTTCATCCGTTACTTCCATTCCCCTTCCCTTAGTCAAAGGGCGGCCCTCTTTCATCCAGGTCACTGTCGGTTGAGGAATACCCTCCACCTCACACTCTAAGGAAATGCTCTTCCCTCGAGTTACAGTGATTTCAGTAGGGTGGTTGCCACTGTTGGCTATAGTTGGTCGAACTGGGAAAAAAAAGAAAAGAATAGGAAATGTTTGCCTTAAGTCTTATATAAGAATTTTCATCAGGCAAAGTTAAATTCTTTTTTTGAAAGAAAATGTTTTATTGTTTCTTGTGGTCATACAAGCAGTACAAATTTACAGCAAAACAAAAATCACGAAATTCAGAAAAGTATAAAGCTCACTCACCATGCTATAATCGAATATACCCACTGAAAACATTTAGGTCTTCATGAAACCAATCATTACAAAATGAAATTAAAGAAAACCTACTAAGCACAATAACATAAAAACAAATATCTAGGAATAATATGACAAAACACACTAAATTCATTTTTGATGTCAAAAAATTAGCTACTAAAGAAAAGACCCAGGACTAATAGACATGGCATTGCTGTACTGAGAGGTAGAATTCTTCTCCAATGTACCTAAATGGGTTCATAACTAAAATAAAGCTATCAATATAGTAAGGAAAGAATACTCCATTAGCTACTTTCCCTGCTTTTGAGAAGTTATACAGCTATTTGAATTATCATTTGTAGCTCTAACCCAGGGAAGTCTTCTAGTACTAATTTTAAAGTAGATATGATAGCCTAGCTCATGACCTAACGTCTGTTACCAATTCCTTTCTTCCTTTCACTAGAGGAGTTGGAAAAGCTGAGACTTTCTCAGTCTTCTTTGGAAATTGAGGTGACCTCACGAATCACTGTAGACCTAAAAAGTCTAAATGGAGGTCTGCTGGCGGGGGTGAGGTGAGGGGGCGGGTTTGGGAAATTTTTTGCTCTCCTGCTAAAAGAGAAAGATACCATTCCTTCCCCTTCCCACACTGCCTTCAATGTGGACTTGATACTACAAATGCAGCAACCATCTTGAGATAACAAAGGAAGGACCAGGAGGATCCTAGATCTCCTGTCCTGATAAGAGTAAGGTGCTGACCAACTCCAGTGACTGCCGGCCTCAGGCTTCTCATTACGTGAGAAAATAAACCTCTATTTGTTTAAGCCACTGATGGCCAGTGATTCTGTAAATGTATAGCTAAATTCACCTAGTGGATACTGATTCCAAGAAAGAAGATTAAACCAACTCAAATACACATGTGTGTGGGAAAGAAAATGGACCAGTGTTAGTAATCCTGTGTTCCAGGGCCAATCCTGTCACATACAAGCCATGTGACCTCAGCTGGTCATGGAAACTTCTCTGGGCTTAAGTTTCCACATACATTTTTGAGGCAATATTTTTGTCTCATACCACAGCTATGTAAAGGTTAAATGAGGTAATGTAAATATTTTAAATACTTTAAAATCTTATATAAATTAAATATTCTTTACGATGAGATATTTTTACATATTGTAAATATACCCTATGGTACAATGCCATCTTCTCCATTCCGCACATACACTATCCTGCCCCCCCAAAAATTACAGGCACATTGATATATCTGCCAGCAGCAAGCTGATGCAGATGTTCAGCTGTATTACTGAATAAATAACAGCTAGAAATAAGTAATTACTCTCTTTATTATGTCAGCACAATTAAAATTTGTGGGTCTTATGAAAGGTATAGTTGTCCCTGGGTATCCACAGGGGACTGGTTCCAGGACGCCCTCAGATACCAAAATGCTCAAGTCCATTCTATATAAAATGGCATAGTATTTGCATATAACCTATGTACATTCTCCCTTATACTTTAAATCATCACTAGATTAGTTATAATACTTAATACAATGTAAATACTGTGTAAATAGTTGTAAATACAATGTAAATGCTATGTAAACAGTTGTGTGGTGCGTGGAAATTCAATTTTTGCTTTTTGTAACTTTTTGGATTTTTAAAAAATATTTTTCAATCTGCACTTGGTTGAATCCATGGATGTATGTAGAATCTGTGGATATGGAGGGACAATTGCATACTATAACCATACTACTTTGAATGACTCTTAAAGATATGAAGAAAAAGTAAAAGGGAAGGATGGAGAGGTTTTTTAAAAAAAATTGTGTCAAAGCCTGGCTAACTAATAACTTACTGTAAACTTGCAGACTGTAGTCTTTCTTTGCTGTTCCAGCAACATTTGATGCCACACAGGTATAGAGCCCTGCATCAGATTCTTCTGCAATTGAAATCTGCAACTGCCTGCCTCCAGATAAAGTTCTGACTCGCCCTGCAGAATCAGCCAGCACTGGGGAGCCTGCAAAGAAAACCAAGTGGCAGAATGTGAAGCATAAATTAAGGCGTTTTGTGTATATACTCTAATGAGTATATATACATATTTATTTACTTCCTAGTTCACATACTTAAAAGGCAGAGGACACTGTATAATAATCTATGCAAAAAGGAGGAGGAGGAAGATGAAGAGAAGACTATCTTCTGCAGATTTTTCTTTCAATCAATATTGCATTTAAAAGAAAACATACTTAGTAAAACAAACAAAATAAAATCTTTAAGTAAAACAAAAATTATTTTTTAGATCAGCTAAAAATTTAGATAATCTGATACTTAATGGAAACAGATATTTGTTGATGAATAACTAAAAATCTGTTCAACTGCAGAATTCAATCTTAACGTACATTACAAAACTGTCACAAATACAGCAAAAATGTTTGCTTTAAAAAAAGAGAAAAATTTTAAAACTATTTTAAAGAAGAAATAAATAGTTCATTGAATGGTGGATTCTTGATCATTATAGCTGCCCTACAATACATTTGATTAAAAAAGAGTTAATGGAGAAAATTAATTTCTTCTTGGGAGCAGTGAGTCTCAAAACTGACAATTTTCAGGTTGATACTGTAGAAGTATCGCATATGGCACATTTAACACAAAGCAATTCTGCTGTCTAGTATTTTCGCGTGCAAACCGTAAGAAAGTTTGTTGGCATGTTTCTCAAACAAAATATAAATTCACTTAATATTTATATTTAATTTTATAAATGTCAAAGGATGAAAACTGACCTTTCTTCTTCCAAATGAGATTTGGGGGTGGAATACCACTTGATTCACACAATAGACTAGTAAGATGCCCTTCAATGACTGTAAGTTGAGCAAGTTCATCAGAACCATAAATATTCGGTGGTACTGAAAGATTAAAAAAAGGAAAAATACTATTTTACCCTCAAATATAAAATTTCCCTAACACTTTGCATGTAAAAATAAAAAAGGTTCCCACTCAAATGGTACAAGTAAATAATTTAGCACTTGAGGTTGACATATCAACACCACATTAAAAGTCAACTGTAAGACCTAGAATAAATACCTAATAGCAGACTTCCCATTTTCACAGATAGAAACTTAATTATCAAAATACTCAGAGTGATATAAAAAGGAGATACAGTCTAGATATTTAGACATCTTGCACCAAAAGAAATGATGACACTTACCAAATTTAAATTTAACCCAGTCATTTGTGCCTCTCCAGCTTTGATATCTCAGATGTTGAACAGAATAGAAAGACATCAGGCATATAACGTATAGTAAAGAACAGAGGTAAGGAATTTGATCTGAGAAACAGACGTGCTACCTATCCTAGACTGCACAGTCTGCCTTCCCCCATTGATCTCCAGCTTCTCCTTGGAACCCTCAAAGTGAATTCTGCCTACCCACACTTTACTCAAAGAGGCTGAGTCTGCATTTGCTGGTTGAACTCTCCCTTGGGACACTTTTCTGGCTGCAGTATTATCACGTGATAGATGCTTATTCTCCCAAGCTCCTGGGAGTTGAGGAGTGGGAGAATCCTCCCCACCTCCAATGCTGCTTCCAGCCATTGTTCAAGCACCCCCATGAAAGTCTCTATTCTTTTGAGGCTCATGTCACCCATTTACTTCTTTTTTCCTTATCACCATCTGTGAACCTGTCATTCTTTTTCCATTCACTGAACAATTTGGTACTTGTTTTTATCCTTTCTCTTGACATGAAGACCTGCCACATTCTGTATGAACTCAATATTCGCACATCTAAACACCTGGCTACTCAGTTCCTTGATCTGCTCATCCTGTTCTCCATCAGAGGCCATACCCTTTCACCATCTAGAACATTTCTCCTATTAATTTATAAATTTAGGCCACTTTCTGACAACTGCTTTATCCTTATAGCTCTTTCACTCAACTATTCCCAATTCTCAATTCAATGACCTAATTGAATCTCAAGTACTTAAATCTCTCAGAAGCCTCCCAACCTAGCTGCTTACTTTTTTATTTGCCAACTTCACTATCCAACTTAGATTTCATGATCAGTAATTTCAGCTAGTCCTCTGCCAATATTTTCAACTGCCTGGCACCACTGCTCTTCCTATTTGGCAATACCCTTACTTGGGATGAATCCTATAGTTTACTCTGTCATCACCTATGCCACAGATGAAAATTCTACAGAAGAAAATGACAACTACACAAATTGCCACCACTATAAATTCATGATCTCCAACCCAAACTCCACCTCCTCTACTCCCATGGCTTCCATTAATACAAATACTTGCAAATCTGTACCTGTAATACAGATACTCTCTGGGATCTGGATTTTTATATCTGACTACTTAACATCTCATCTTGGATGCCTTAGAGGCACTGTCAAACTCAACTTGCCCCAAACTGAACTCAGTAACCAGTGTCATTGTCTTTCTTCTTAAGCTCTCTATGCCCACCTAGAACACAGAGTCACACTATAAATAATTTTTGAGGTTTCAACTTTCTCTCCCCTATCATTCACTCTTACATTGACTGCGACCTGCTTTCCTCTTTAAGAGGCATTGGTCTACTCAGTTGTAAAGTACACTTTGCATTTTATGTCTCATTTGGCTTCTCTGCAATGTGTGCCATTATTCATTCATTCATTCATTCACTCATCTATCTAACCACGTCCAACTTATTTGTTGTCTGTGTTCTTCTTCTGGGAACACCATTGTCCTTAGTTTCCATGACACAAGCTTTACCCAGTTTTCCTCCTCCCTCTTTGACTGTTCCTTCTCAGTTTCCCATTTTGGGGGTCTCTTTTTCTGTCTCCCTTCTTATGTGATATGTGAGGGTCATTCTATACAGTACTCTTTTTTACACATTCTTCTTATTCTCGCTAAGGGATCTCAACTACTACGTATATACTCATGTCTTTAACCTCACATTTTTAACTGTTATCTCTTTCTCCTGAGCTATAGGCTCATAATTCTGATGGCATAGAGGACAGCTTCATATGAACGGTCTACAGGTATCTCTAATACAGCATTTTAAAAAGGAATTCTTCACCTCACTTTCTAATTGATCATCACTCCAAATTTTTCTTTTTCTTTTCTTTTTTTTTTTTCAACCTTTACTTGATAAGACTCAGCTCAGTGTTGTCCATATTGGGAGTTATATGAATATTTTCCCCATTTGAAAGAAATGAGAAGAGAAGGGAAAGAAAGGAAATATGAAGGGAGAAAAAGGATGGAAGGAGGTAGGAACAGAAGTGAATGATAACATAACAAATATATAGTAAATATAAATGTACTGCATAGTAAATTTTGTCGTTTAAAAGTAAATCCTTTTACAGGTGAATGATAATACTTCTTACAATTTTCCTCAAGATTTTTAAAATGATAATAATGATTTATAATTAACAAGGCATTTTATACATAAAATATTTATTCTCTATTGGAATTAGATTACTTCCTCTACCTATTTTTATTTTAAAATGTGTTTTTGAATTAACTTTTATAATCAAAGGTAAATTTCAGGTTATTATGTCAAAAATTAAAAAGTTTAAACAAATACAATCAAAATTAAGAGAGCTTAATATGTTATAAATGAATTTAAAGAAGTACTTAAAATAAAGGTGAATATGTAGGAACTGGGAAAACTTTTAAACATAGTGTAACAGACAACTACAGTGATATACAATTTGTGACTATTCTTAAGAATTATCTTAATTAGTAACAGTAAAACTTCAAGCGAGAATAGCTTTGCACATTCGTCAGCGGAGTAATCCCATCTCCCACCCACAAGTGCATGTGTTCTCTTTCTCTCACACAAATATAATTCACATACACAATTTAGCCTTTTGATTTATTTTCAATTGACCAACACACTCTCTGTTCATGGAGAACACTCAATCATTAGAGGATCTCAGTTGTAGAAGCTAAAAGGCATATTAATCAGGCAGGAGAGCAGAACTGTTCTATATCAAAGTTACAGTGACCAACATGTTTAGGTTCAGGAAATCTGTCTAGTTGCTCTTGAATTAATTATATAAGCTGATATTCAGGACAGTTCAGCATCATTTAAACATATTAATTAGTGTCCATGTCTGTATTATGATCAATTTTAGTTACGTGGTTGGTTATTTTAAGAACTGACACAAAGAATCAAAGATTAAACCACAAGCTGTATCATTTGCTTTACAGGGGCTGATCCCACTTACCCCAAATGTTGACATTATAGTTTTTCTCAGTTTTTCCAGCAACATTTGTTGCCTCACAAGTGTAACGACCACTATCTTGAACCTGAGCATCTTCAATCTGAAAACAAAATCATGCTTTGAAACCACAGTTTCTATTTCGTAAGTAATTGGGGTTTTTCTATTAATGTTATTTGTGATCTCTGATTTTTCATTTCTGTTCTGAAGGTTTTCAAACATATAAAAAATAGAGGGAAGAGTAAAATGGATGGCTATATGCCCATCACCCACATTCAACACTTATCAAGATTCAGCAATTCTCATTTATGTCATACCTTATTTGAATCTCATTAATTTTACTGGTTGAAGGTCTAGAAAGGCCTTTTAAATATGATTCAGATAAAATAACAAGAAAATCACAACTAATTCCTGAATATGTTATTCAGGGCTTTAAATATACAATCTTTCCATGCCCAGGTCCTTGTTCAGTAAAATAATACCCATACTATTAATTTATTATGTCTTCTCCCATATTGGGTTTGTAAGCTTCTTCAAGACAGGTATTATACTCAATTAGTCTCAATCTCCTAATACCCAGTTTGGTGCTTGTTAGATAACTGAATACCAGTAAATACTTTCCGTATATTTATCTGCAACATACATTAATACTCATTTATCATTTATTCATAGACCTTTCAGCAGTTATTGAGAATCTTGTACCAGGTACTATAGGTAGAAGATACAAAGAAGTATGGTGTAATATATTATTTCTGACTTGAGTTTTCAATCTAGTTGAGAATATAATGTATGTGCACATAAAAAAAGAGTTTAATAATAAACAAGGTATAAATAAGAATATAAGATAATCTAAGAGGTACAACAAACAGTATGGAATTGCTAAAAGCTTTGAAATCAATTGCTAAAACATTCAAAAGAGAATCATTGGAGTTGGAGTTATCATTAAAAGTATTTAGTACAGCAGGGGTACACTAGAAGTTTTCATTTCCATGAGTCTTCTCCCTATGTTCCTTCCTATGGACCCAAACATTCCAGGGTGCCTGGCTAGCCTCAGTGGTGGAGACTCAGTGGATCCTAGGATTTCTTCACCATCACCTCTCTCCTGGCTTCCCAACTCTATTGGGATCTGTGCTCTGAAGAAATGAACTTCTCTACTCACTAAAATTTGCTAGGAGAGTTCTAATCATGTATAGCTCTCCCCTAGCAGGGCTGGGACCTGTGGTTTATACAGTCATCTCCCTCTATCATTCAGTCAGAGCTGAGGTTTGAGAATTCTACCAGCTGCTTTCTTGAACTCTGGGGTCTGCCTCTGAGAAGGGGCAGTGCTTTTTGCTTTTTTTTTGCTTTTTTCTCCCCTATATAGCTCAATTGACTTATCCTACTTTCCTCCATCAGTGACTCCAGACTTTCCTTCCTCACCAGCTCCATCGTTACAGGATCATAATTCCGGACGACTCCATCCTCTTGCCTCCAATATACACTTCCACCCTCCCTCTCACTCTCTCCTGTACTTCTATCCTCCTTGTGTAAGCGCCTTAGCTTCCTTGTGTTGACAATCATTATCCATTTCCCAAGACTCTCCTTGTTTGACAGTAATAATATTCCTTTACCAAGAAACTATGTGGTGTAGTGGTTAGCAGCATGGATTCTGAAGCTATACTCCTGTATTCAAATCCCATTTCTGCCGCTTAGTAACCGTAGGCAGACTACGTAGCCATTCTTTCAATTCTAAATACGGTTATTATGAGGATTTTATAAATATTCCAATGGCCTGTTGGCTTCCTGAATCCTAATTCCTTAAGTTGGCTTTCAATGTTAGCTCTTATTTCACTTAAGTCAAAGTAGTCAACCTTATTTCCAAAATTCACTTTGTTAAATTGTTTCAGTCACACTAGCTTACTTGCTTCCCGTAATCAGGCCTTTTGTCCTATCTACCCATAAAAAGCCAAGTAGCTTTCCAAGACTATTCTGGACAACCACAGCCTCACTTTTTGCTATCTTTCCCAAATGTACTGTCTGTACCATCCACTTGGTAATTAACTTAGAGACTTAGAGCACTCATTGCATTTTTCATGAGCTGTTAAATTCTCATATATTTATGCAAAATTGGAAGACATTTTGCATAAATGTGTCATACTTTTTTGCATCCCTATGCAGAGCACCTAGAATGGGTATTTGCTGATTGGCTGAATGACTGAAGATGATGCACTCCTTAGAATATTTCTATAATATTTTCCTAAAAGTATTTTTGAATGGCTTCTGGCTACAAACATGAATTGACAGTTAAGTATAATATTTAAACCTTACTAAGCATAAAACTGAAAAATATTACAAACCTCATTAATAAAAGGGTTCCTAGAATTTTATAAGATGAAATTAGTAGAATACTTGTGAAGTTTAATAGGGGTACTATTTTGATAGTGGTAATACCAAAGCCATGAGCTTAGGAATAATACAAGAAGCAATAAATGAATCTATAGGCTTACCTTTAACACACTTCCATTTTCAGTGACACTGAGGCCTGGTTTCTTCAGCAAGGGGTGGCCGTCTTTTAACCAGGTCAGAGTCGGTGGGGGAATAGCATCACTTTGACATAGTAACTCCACAGCTTGGCTAATGAGGACAGAGACGTTCTGTTCTTCTCCCATGATATTTGGTGCAACTAAGTGAAAGATGGGTTTTCCCTCAGGATAAAAGAGGCCAGCATACTGCTTATCTTTATTAATCATCAGGACATATATTGAATAACTTTATTAGTTCTTTTAAGATGTAGGATCACAGTAATTCTAACATACCCTCTGCATATCATTTGGTTCAGAATCAAGTGTTCATAAGTCACTGATTAATGTGTTCCTGTTGAACAGAAATAGTTGTTTCACTAACTTTTCACGTAAAAAAGTTTTAGAACTGGAAGTTCTCACCAAGTGCCCACTTAAGAAACTTCTTGAACTAGATGTCACCACTTAAGATTTTCAAAGTATTAAACCACTCATGAAATATTTTGGAAATAACAATGAATTAAAAGCAAACACATTTTTGATGCTTATTTATATTTTTTTGCAAAAGAAAATAAATTTCATAAACACAGAGGCAAAATAAAAAAATAGAGTTGAAAGAGATCATCCTGTCCCACCTCACAGTTTGCAAAACATAAGATGGGGGACAGATAAGAGCTTATTTGAAATAACGTGACTAATTGGTGGCAAAACTAGGAGTCTTCTGACTTGCAGTTTAGAGCTCAATTTGATTTTCCACGGTGCCTTGTCAGCTTTCTATGGAATAAAGACCATGTGGGATAAATGATACATTAAAGACCAAACTAAAACAGTGACCAGCTGTACAGCATACAACTACATAAAAAGAAGAAATGAGTTGAAATTTTAATGAGATTAAAATTAGAATTCCCTGGCTATAAGGCTTGTCAGATCCTGAAATATGTTCTTGGAGAAGTTTAAGGAACTGCATTCCCTTGGGTGTATTAAAAAATAGAGTAAACAATCATTTGTCTCAGATGGTCAAGGTACAGCCCTGCCAAGAATTAGACGGTGGGCTCCATAAGATCTCAAGGACTCTTTCAGGCTTATATTTATAATAATTCAAAATCATGAACTAATGATAAAATCAGGCCTGTTATAAAAGGGCCACTCCAAAAAAGCACAGAGGGGAATTTCCTCAGCCATTTCTCACTAAATCCCATAACTATTTAGGATTGTAGGAAACATACCATATTTGTAGTTTTTTTGGTTTTGTTTTTTTTTACAAGAAAGGTTAAGTTTCATTGAAATGAATCCTAAAGGATTTTCCAAATGCTTTGGTAGAAATAAGATTTTTGTGGTAAGGAACATTATAATAGTCCATTGGCCATTGTTTCCAGCTTGATACTGTTGCATGTGGCAAAATGACAATGAACGCAGGGGACTTAAGTTAGTCCCTATAGCTTAAGGGACTTTAACCAGGAGGTTATATAACCGTGTTCTATAACCAGAAGGTTTCTCTGCTACCATGTCTTTTACACAGGGAAAGGCATTTGAATTAGAGGGGATTTCTTAAGCTGTTTCTGGATGCAGGACTTGTGCTAAAACCAAAGGAAATGAGGCTAACAAAAGAAACTCCATGCACAATGGTTGGAACAGATCAGTGGAACTTCTGGGCAGAGATCTCTGATGCCCGTCCTGCTAAATTTAATAGCACAACAGACATCTGGCTTTCCAAAAGCTTAAAGTAATCTACGGGTGACAGAAAAGAGTGGGATTGTTTTTAACATGTGAGACAACAGATAAAAGATATACAACTAGTCTGTTTGAGATTAAAACTTCTATAATCTCAGCAAAATCAGCACAATGAGTGCCATCTTCTAAGATATTATGAAAAAAAGATATATTCACCAGTCTTAGCACAGACAGTCCTAAATAGAACTTCACAGGTTGGAAATCATTTCAGGTTAAGTCTGTCCTCCGTGGATAAAAATGTACCACAACTATATAAAAATATGTTTATCTTAGATTATTTGTAGAATTTACAAAAGAGCATAGATTCTTTATGACTGCTTGTAGACGTAAAAGTCAGAAACAATTCAAGAAAGCAGAATGCTAATTTATTTCCAAATATTTTTCCTTCAATTACTTTTCTTTACAGCTAAATGAGTTGAATCAAGCTCAAATTTTTTCATTTGAGAGGAAAAATACAAAAACAGTAGAGTATTTGTTTCTTAAAGAACATAAATTAAAGCAAATCTAATTACAGTCAAGGATATATATTACCACAGCACAACTATTTTTTTCTGCCCTGTCTTTCGTTTCCAACTTTTTGTTTAGTCTGAGAAGAGAACAAGCTTCTACCCTTTAGATCCTCAGCTTCCTTAGATGTTATCCCTAGTCTGCTTTGAGGTCATGTTGCTTAGGAAGGGGTGTGTTGTGTCTGTTTCTCATCCTATGCATTATACTTGTGAAATGTAATTACACAAGTCAGAATTGCCACAGGGTTATGTTTGTTGAGACACCGGGGAGTGTGTGATCTCTAAGAAAGTTCTACAGGAATCCAAATCATTTAAAAACTCTATTCTCATGTTTCAGCACCTAAGAGTATGGTGATGCATGCTGCGAATTTATACCAGGGAGAAACAGTTTTAATGAACTACTCTTGTAATTGTAGGGAAAGCTATTTTACACAATGTCTGCTCCTCCTACACCACCACACTCTACAATGTAAATCTGACGGACACTTACCTCTGAGGCTGCAGACTCATTATGTACCAAATAGATCCAAGATTGCCAAGGTTACTACCACAAATTTAGGAATATAATAGAGGGACATAATACTAATAGTAGAGCATAGATTGGAAGCTAATTTCACAGTAAAAACCTGTTTTAATCTGGCACTTCTTTAACATTTAAAATATATACACACAGCAAGCTACTAAACACATACGCACATTCTAAAACATACGTATGGGCTGGCTAGCCACTTGACTTTTATAACAGAGGGAAGATTCTGGTTTTCAGACTAAAAAGGTAGTATGGGAGTATCTTAACAAATGATAAAAAATAGTCATGCACATCTTCATAACTCCTGAAAAATATCAACTCTCTATCACCTTCCAGGTCCACTTTTGACACTAACCAGTGCAGAAATGGAAGGAGCCAATCCCAGATTTTCAGTGTTGACTAAAACCCGTTGAATACTGCTGTCAGTCCTCTGCTTGCTTGCTCATGATTGAAGGACCTATTGTGTCACATACTTAGATTGAGGTATCATTCTCTAAGGATAGTTTAGATTGGAAACATTCCAGTTCTTCATAAAGCATAAAAGTGACCCATTTAAGGGAAGGAGTTAGATTCCTTGCAGTTGGGCATTTTAGACCCTCTGTTATCTCGGACACAGAGCGCCAGCTGGAGGCTAGATACAGACCCATGCCAACTGCAGAAGCTACACAAAAGAGGGATGCATAACGAGCCTTGGGTAATTTATTGATGCCAACTGGGATTTTTTAGCTTAATTAGAGATGCATGGCATCCATGTTGAAACAAGGGGCCTTTTTATTAAAAAATTAGGACTTATTATATAAGTTATTTGTGATGATTACATTTGTTTTGGCAAACTCAAAAAGGGAAGTCAATCCACATGTCCTGGAGGTAAAAAAAAAAAAAAAAAGTAATATATTTTGAACAGGAGTAAATTATTTGGAAGTGAGGTAGGACTTAGAAGAGAAGGCCTGCATTAAACAGATACTCTTTGAGGACTACAGAACAAATCCATTACTCCAGGAACCAAGAATATAATGCAAATAAAACCCGGAAAAATTTCTAAACGCAAAGGTATACTAAAATGTGGAATGACAAGTGTAATCTATGCATGGAGGCCATTGAGGCCCCAACTTTGCTCCAGGGGCCTCTTGGTGTGATGGAATCAGACCTTTCCTTTTGTACCTTACAGCTGCATCATAGGTAGGAAGAAAAAATACTTGAATTTTGTCTAAGTTTATGTTTAGTTTAACTTTTGCTTCTCAAATATCCTTTAATTCATAGACATAGTACTGACTATAAAATATGCTGATTGTACATATAATTAAAAAGTAAGAAAATCCAGGCTTCGAGTAGAACAGATCAAGAGAGCTACTTGAACAGAGCCTTGTTTTAGGGAGAAGAATATGTCTTCCAAATTGCAAAGATCTCTCCATAGTCATGTTCTTCAGAGGGCTCCATAAAACCAACACCCTACATGCTGGATGTATGCATTTTTAGTTCTCAGAACTTCAATAAAGGAAAATTAAAGTCAAATATAAGGCAGAAAGGGTGAATCTGATTTAACTAACCTTGCAATATTTTGATAATTTCTATTGTTCATAGCTCTTTATTGTCAAAAACTTGCGTAACTTCCTCAATGATATTAGGACTTAAACACAGCTGTATCAGAGCAGAAATAATTATTAAAATGTCTTACCATATACTCTGAGGTCAATGTCCCTTTGTTTCTCCCCAGCAGCATTTACTGCCACGCAGGTGTATCTCCCTGTATCACTGATTTGTGCGCTGGTCAAGGCTAGGATGCGGCCCCCAGACAGAACCTGTTGATGAATAGAAAGCTAAATAACCAATATATCTCCTGAGAACTGTAGGCGTAAACATACTTTTTCAATTATTTTCTGACATTGATCAATTGAACATTTGCCTCTAGAAGCATTTTTACTTGGATGTTTTAAAGAGGGCAAGCATCATTTAATCCCCTTCTCATCTTATCTGTGGAGGACGACAGAGGCTAGAACCAAACTTGGTAATAACCACTGAACACAACTCTCTACATACAGGATCAAGTGAAGATCCAACTTTATCAACACTTACTACAGAAAGAGAAAAAGCCACCAGGGGAGAAAGATAAGAAGTGGGAATAAGAGGAGCTAATCCTCCTCTTAATTTTTCTTTGAGAGAACAAGTAAGAAGGTAAAATTAACAGCACAGTAGCAGTCAAATAAATTAATTAGTCACATTCATTGTCCTTTTATCCCATTGATGTAGTTGTACCTTTAATATTGACATGGACTCTGGATAGTCTATGATCCCAAATTCTGCAAGCAATGGATTTTCAAGAAAATTTCAAGAAGTAGAATGGTGGAATAACTATGCTCTCTGCTAAGCAAAGCAAAATTGAAGTACACTTTCAATGAGATAATATGTGTTTCCGTATTTTAAATTTTGAGTCAGTGCAATGTACTTACATTTTTTTGTCAGACTCAAATTTCACTTCTCATAATGCTGCCTTTATAATTTTTCTTTATATGATGTTTTAGTAGAAATAAATATACTCTGTGTGGTTCTCTGATTATTTCCAGACATTTAAATATAACGTCTACCAAAAAATTCCTGTTTTTATTGTTGATGAACATTTCTTTGCGTAGGGTATCTTTTATGGTGGTGGCAGAGAGTGGGGGGGAAGTAGAAAGTATCTAAAACAATGGTCAAAATACAGCACTACATATGAGATAAGGGAACTCTTAGATATACTGAGCTTTTAATGAATTGTTTAGAAATCACAATTGTGTGCCCATGGTATTTATGGATGTATATGTGTACATGTTTGGATAACATTTGTGAATCCTTGCTCTCCAAATCCCTTTAATAGTTTTACTTGTTTATACTTCCTGTATTGAATAATTAGATGGTAGATTTCACTTAAGGAATGACAGAGAGTACCTGTATCCCATTAGTGAAACTAGCGACAGGGCTCCCATCTTTCAACCAGGTCAGACTTGGGGCAGGGATACCTCTGGCTTCACATTCTAACCTCACCGGGTTATTAACTCCCGCTGACACCATGTTATTGCTGCCAGAAATTGATGGGGGCACTGAAAAGGAATAAAAAAATAAATAAAATTAAGATATGTTAACATCATGGAATATTACATCTCAAAATAATAAAACTATATGTTGTGTCCACAGTAATATGTTTTACATTTTTATTTCTTGATTTCCAGGCTTTGTGTGTATCTGTGTATGTTTCCTTACACTATATCCACTCTAGTATGTTAACTATGAACTACTCTTAAAAGCATTATTAGAGATAATAACTTAGAAACATTTCTTGAACTAAAACCTATGATTCTGACAGACAATATTTACAAACAGGGCCATTGTCATTGGCTGATAAGACTGTTGATGACTATTTGCAACAATTCATCTAAAGAAAACAAGTTCAATAGCATGTGAAAATAGAGCACTTAATGGGAATCAGAAAATATAAACGCTTATCAGTTTTAGAACACTGCATTCTTAAGTAAAGATGACAATAATACATTCTGTTAAATATTTACACTAGAATTCTATAGATGCACTTAATCATTTTGAATGCTTCTTCACCCCAGGATGAATCTAGGAGAAGTAGCACTAACCATGGACCTGTAGACTATAAAATAACTCTGTAGCTCCAGCTGAGTTGATGGCCACACATTTATATATGCCAGCATCTGTGATCTGGGTGCTTTCGATATTGATGATCTGTCCTCTGTTCAAGAAAGTCATGCTACTGGAACCTAATAGTGGACGATTATCTTTGTACCATGTAATAGCTGCAAGGGGAAGAGGACAGAAACCCATCTTTTTAAAACTTTTCATTTAAAAGCTCAATACACACACTAAATCGAAGCTTAACTACAACAGTAACAATTGCTTTATTCTTATGCTTATCATCTTAGTTTAATCTGTTTAATTATCTCTTTAGGGTTGACTTTTAGGAGGAGGTAAACTTTAGAAAAACATGAATAGCCAATCCAATATAAGAGTCCTGAAGTGAACTTATAAAAATAATATTCTTTACATTATCTCTAATGTATTGGGTTGGCCAAAAAGTTCATTTGGGTTTTGCCATACAATCTTACAGAAAAACCTGAACGAACTTTTTGGCCAATCCAATATCAGTATTTGTTTGATAGCAAACTTTTAACTGATTCTTTTTCTTTTGGTGTAGTATATATTCCTCTCATCTATAAAATTTTGTTTATGCATCTAATCAAAACCAAACACTATACATACTGTTAGCCTCAAAATTTTTATATTATTATTGATTCGTATGAATAACTTACTGGTGATGAAAATCAACAAAATAATAGTCTCATCAAATGAATGATTTATAAAGATAATCAACTGAGACTAGATAAAAATATATTTTTCAACAAAAATTTATATGCAATACCATTGTGGGTTTTGTGGCCATAGTAAGGACAATAAGATAATTATTCACATATTTCTACATTGTTTAAATGGGTAAATTATTTCATGTAGTTAAAAGCAATGAAAATTCAAAAATATCATCTACCTAATGATATCCTTATCAATGTTTTACCCTTGAAATATATTCTATAATATTTCCCTTATTAGTAATTACTATATTATGCTTATAAACAGATTTAGCAATTTGCAGAAATCTTAAAATGTTAATAAGTTACAGAGTCCACAAACAAACCTACCAGGGGAGGGATTTCCAGTTGCCTTACACTCCAGCTGTATGGGGTTGTTCACTACCACGGTCTCATTCAGCATCTTCCCTGCATCCTCCAGACTGGGTGGTTCTGTAAGAAGCCCAAACAGATAATTAGCAAACACAAATAGGATATTTAAACTGAAATTGTTTGCTCACTGGGAATTCTCATTTCTTTCTTTCTTTCACTTATATACAATGATATATTTGGAATAAAACTAAAGTATACTATTAAGTAGTACTGAAGAACAGGATGGAAAAAGATGTTAATAGGTTTTCGGATCATCCATTTCTCTATGCCTAGACAGGAAAAGCCTTAGAATTGTAGATTAGTAGAGCAGTAAAAGAAAGTTAAAGGAGTATTTTTTTTAATTCCAATAAATCTGACTGGTCTGATGATGAATTGCCTTTACCAAGAAGTAATCTAACACATTTGAACTCTTTCAGGGAAGGACATGGGTATTCCTCAAAATATCTGACTTTACCTTAGTAAGTACTATCTTAAACCATTTCAGAGGGATTAAAATCATTTTTTGTTTGTTTATTAGAGTTTTTTCTTTTGATATGAAAGTTACAATTAAACTGTTAGTAAAATAAAACAGAAAACTACATTTTCAACTTTAAATAATCACAGATAATGCTGCTCTATTTTTAATGTATTTATAAAGTAGGAATTCAGAAAGTCTAAGAGGCATAGTGTAAAAGTAATGACAACTTAGAACAGCAATGCCATACATCTTCTCCTATCTCAAGGAGTGTAGGAGGGATGCCAGGAGAAAAACAAAAGTACAAGTAAACTAGAGATCTTATCTTACTTGGAAAAGATGCTACAGATATGTTTGCTTTAAGTTTTATATAAAAATACATTTTAAAGATTTGCTAAATTTAACTTATCCAATGCATGAGAGCCCCTGACCTCTGCCTCATATACAATTAAACAATTGATCTATTAATCTAGCAAAAACAGAGAAAGGGGAAAGGAGAAAAGGGAACAAGAAAAATGATGAGAACTAAATAAGATGGCAGAAATAAAATCAAATATATAAATCAAGAGCATAAATGTGAATCAGTTCATTTTCTTGGTCAATAGAGAAAGACTTAACACTATTTGAGGGTTAACAGTATTTTTTAAAAATTAAAAAGCAAAAGTAAAACAATTGCAAAAATGTTGACAATAAAGAGCTGGACAAAGGTATACCAGAACAAGTGTGATATCAATTTCTGACAAACTGTTATACAAGGCAAAAATAATGCTTTCTATTGACTGAACTGTTACAATTCAGAAAGAATCCACTATAATGATAATGCTTTATGCACTGAATAAAAAGGCAAAAATTGTTAAATAGCAGAGAAAATTTGAAAAACCGAAAAGTACTATATTTTAGTACACCTTTCTTAGAAATTAACTATGCAGTGAAACAAAAAATAAAGTTACAAAGAATTTGAGAACTAAAATTACCCATCCATACTGTATGTGTGTATGTATATTACATATATACACATACACATATGTATTAGTGTATTTATGGTTAACAAAGAGTATGTATTATTTTCAAATGCCAACAGAATATTTTCAAAACAGACTATATATTAGGCCATAAAAAAAGTCAATAAAGCATTTATAACCACAAGTTAATAAAACCATAATAAAAAAAAAAGAGAACTCAGTAATAAAATATAAAGTTCTCTACATGGAGAAAAAATTTATTAAAAAGGAAATCAAAAGTATAGAAGTAGAAAAAATAAATTAGAATGAGATTGATTAAAAACTAAAACCTATGGAATATCACTAAACAGTACATTACTCAAAGAAAATCTTAAAGCCCTAATTAATATATTAAAAACTAAGAAATAATGAAAATAAATGTTCCAATCATTCAACTCAGATTCCATAAAAAGACCAATAAAATAAGCCAAAGAAGTCAGGAATAAAGAAATAATAAAAATAAAAGCAGAAGACTACACCAAAGAAAACAAACAAGCAAAAGAAATAACAAAAGAAGACAATAAAACTCAAAGCTGGTTTTTGACAAGTTTAAAATAAAGTCTGTCCTCAAAAGTAGATGTTCTTGTGAGTCATATTTGTTTTCTTGGAAGTTGTTCCTAAAGACAAAGCCTAGACTCCACTCCTCCTTCATACCTGTAGTTCCTTTGTATCCATCTAATGAAATGTATTAACCCCTCCTGCTTGAAATGCCTAAAATGTTTCTGTTTTCTGCACTAAATTCTGATTTATGATATGGTATTTAAGGACAAAAGACCTTTAAATATGGCTATCTGACTTTTCCAACTGGAAAGGAAAAATAATTAATCCATGGCGCATTCTTTCAAAACTGTTATTTAAATACTAACTTGAAGTCTTCTGGACTAAAGTGATCACTGAAGGCTTTGACAGACTATGCAGCAACTGCAATAAAACAACATGGTAAGAATAAGAAATAAAAGAGCTGTGGAGTGGGCTGGCTATTTTTCATTCCACTAAAGGACTGAAAGAAAAAAAGATTAGATGTCAGCAAGAATGGCAGAGTAAAGACTGAAAATCCATGCCTCCATTAGAAAACAAAAAAGAACACTGGAAAAATTATCAAAACCAACTTTTTCACAACTCTGGAAATTAACCAAAGGCTTGCAATAATTAAAGTGCTTATTCAAGAAAAACAGCAAAATCTAATTAAGAACAACAAGGTTGATGACATTTTATCTCATTCTATTCCCATCACTCTCTCCCTACCTCAGCAGTAAGCTTGAAAGCAAAGAGCTCTGCAACCACAGTGAAAAAAGCAGCCAAGTAGAAACTGGATAGTAGAATGCGTTTGGTGCTACCTAAAAGGTTCCTGGAAGGACCTTCAAGAGGGCGGAGGAGTAGGACGATGGAGATCAACTTCCTCCCCACAAATACATCAAAAATACACCTACATGTGGACCAACTCCTACAGAACACCTACTGAACGGTGGCAGAAGACCTCAGACTTCCCAAAAGGCAAGAAACTCTCCACGTACATGGCCGTGTGGCTGACAGTCTTGGTGTTCCAGCTGGGTGTCAGGCCTGAGCCTCTAAGGAGAGAGCTGAGTTCAGGACATTGGACCACCAGAGACCTCCCAGCCCCACGTAATATCAATCAGCGAGAGGTCTCCCAGAGATCTCTGTCTCAATGCTAAGACCCAGCTCCACTCAATGACCAGCAAGCTCCAGTGCTGGACACCCTATGCCAAACAACTAGCAAGACAGGAACACAACCCCATCCATTAGCAGAGAGGCTGCCTAAAATCATAATAAGCTCACAGACACCCCAAAACACACCACCGGACACGGTCCTACCCACGAGAAAGACAAGATCCAGCTTCATCCACCAGAACACAGGAACCAGTCCCCTCCACCAGGAAGCCTAAAAAACCCGCCAAACCAACCTTATCCACTGGGGACAGACACCAAAAACAACGGGAACTACGACCGTGCAGCCTGCGAAAAGGAGACCCCAAACACAGTAAGTTAAGCAAAATGAGAAGACAGAGAAACACACAGCAGATGAAGGAGCAAGGTAAGAACCCACCAGTCCAAACAAATGCAGAGGGAATAGGCAGTCTACCTGAAAAAGAATTCAGAGTAATGATAGTAAAGATGATCCAAAATCTTGGAAACAGAATGAAGAAAATACGGAGACGGAGACATTAAAACCTCTACAGACAAACAAAAACTAAGAGAATTCAGCACCACCAAACCAGCTTTACAACAAATGCTAAAGGAACTTCTCTAGGCAGGAAACACAAGAGAAGGAAAAGACCTACAAAAACAATTAAGAAAATGGTAACAGGAACATACATATTGATAATTACCTTAAATGTAAATGGATTAAATGCTCCAACCAAAAGACACAGACTGGCTGAATGGATACAAAAACAAGACATGTATACATGCTGTCTACAAGAGACCCACTTCAGACCTAGGGACACATACAGACTGAAAGTGAGGCAATGGAAAAAGATATTCCATGCAAATGGAAATCAAAAGAAAGCTGGAGTAGCAATTCTCATACCAGACAATAGAATTTAAAATAAAGACTATTACAAGAGACAAAGAAGGACACTACATAATGATCAAGGGATCAATCCAAGAAGAAGATATACCAATTGTAAATATTTATGCACCCGACATAGGAGCACATCAGTACATAAGGCAAATGCTAACAGCCATAAAAGGGGAAATTGACAGTAACACAATAATAGTAGGGGGTTTTAACACTACACTTTCACCAATGGACAGATCATCCCAAATGAAAATAAATAAGGAAACACAAGCTTTAAATGATACATTAAACAAGATGGACTTAATTGATATTTATAGGACATTCCACCCAAAAACAACAGAATACACTTTCTTCTCAAGTGTTCATGGAACATTCTCCAGGATAGATCATATCTTGGGTCACAAATCAAGCCTTGGTAAATTTAAGAAAATTGAAATCGTATCAAGTATCTTTACTGACCAAAATGCTATGAGTAGATATCAATTACAGGAAAAAACTGTATGAAACACAAACACAAGGAAGCTAAAGAATGCGCTACTAAATAACAAAGAGATACTGAAGAAATCAAAAACTACATAGAAACAAATGACAATGAAAACACGACAACCCAAAACCTATGGGATGCAGCAAAAGAAGTTCTAAGAGGGAACTTTATAGCAATACAATCCTACCTCAAGAAACAAGAAAAATCTCAAATAAACAACCTAACATTACACCTAAAGCAAATAAAGAAAGAAGAACAAAAAAACCCCAAAGTTAGCAGAAGGAAAGAAATCATAAAGATCAGATCAGAAATAAATGAAAAAGAAAAGAAGGAAATGATAGCAAAGATCAATAAAACTAAAGCTCGTTCTTTGAGAAGATAAACAAAATTGATAAACCATTAGCCAGACTCACCAGGAGGAAAAGGGAGAAGACTCAAATCAACAGAATTAGAAATGAAAAAGAAGAAGTAACAACCGACACTGCAGAAATACAAAGGATCATGAGAGATTACTACAGCAACTATATGCCAATAAAATGGACAACCTGGAAGAAATGGACAAATTCTTAGAAAAGCACAACCTTCCAAGACTGAACCAGGAAGAAATAGAAAATATAAACAGACCATTCACAGCACAGAAATTGAGAGTGTGATTAACAATCTTCCAACAAACAAAAGTCCAGGACCAGATGGCTTCACAAGCAAATTCTGTCAAACATTTAGAGAAGAGCTAACACCCATCCTTCTCAAACTCTTCCAAAATATAGGAGAGGGAGGAACACTCCCATCCTCATTCTACAAGGCCACCATCACCCTGATACCAAAACCGAAGATGTCACAAAAAAAGAAAACTACAGGCCAATATCACTGATGAAGATAGATGCAAAAATCCTCAACAAAATACTAGCAAACAGAATCCAACAGCACATTAAAAGGATCATATACCATGATCAAGTGGGGATTATCCCAAGAATGCAAGGATTCTTCAACATACGCACATCAATGTGATACACCATATTAACAAACTGAAGGATAAAAACCATATGATCATCTCAATAGGAGCAAAAAAAGCTTTTGACAAAATTCAACACCCATTTATGATAAAAACTCTCCAGAAAGTAGGCATAGAGGGAACTTACCTCAACATAATAAAGGCCATATATGACAAACCCACAGCCAACATCATTCTCGATGGTGAAAAACTGAAACCATTTCCTCTTAAATCAGGAACAAGACAAGAATGGCCACTCTCACCACTATTATTCGACACAGTTTCAGAAGTTTTAGCCACAGCAATCAGAGAAGAAAAAGAAATAAATGAATCCAAATCGGAAAAGAAGACGTAAAGCTGTCACTGTTTGCAGATGACATGATACTATACATAGAGAATCCTGAAGATGCTACCAGAAAACTACTAGAGCTAATCAATGAATTTGGTAAATTAGCAGGATACAAAATTAATGAACAGAAATCTCTTGCATTCCTGAACACTAATGATGAAAAATCTGAAAGAGAAATTAAGAAAACACTCCCATTTACCATTGCAACAAAAAGAATAAAATACCTAGGTATAAACCTACCTAAGGAGCCAAAAGACCTGTATGCAGAAAACCATAAGACAGTGATGAAAGAAATTAAAGATGATACAAACAGATGGAGAGATATAACATGTTCTTGGATGGGAAGAGTCAGCATTGTGAAAATGACTATACTACCCAAAGCAATCTACAGATTCAGTGCAATCCCTATCAAACTACCAATGGCATTTTTCATAGAATGAGAACAAAAAATTTCACAATTTGTATGGAAACACCAAAGACCCTAAATAGCCAAAGCAATCTTGAGAAAGAAAAATGGAGCTGGAGCAATGAAACTCCCTGACTTCAGAGTATACTAAGCTACAGTAATCCAGACAATAAGGTACTGGCACAAAAACAGAAATATAGATCAATGGAACAGGATAAAAAGCCCAGAGATAAACCCACACACCTACAGTCAATTAATGTCTGACAAAGGAGGCAAGGATATACAATGGAGAAAAGACAGCCTCTTCAGTAAGTAGTGCTGGGAAAACTGGGCAGCTACATGTAAAAGAATGAAATTAGAACACTCCCTAACACTATACAAAAAAATAAACTAAAAATGGATTAAAGACCTAAATGTTAGACCAGACACTATAAAACTCTCAGAGGAAAACATAGGAAAAACACACTTTGACATCAACCACAGCAAGATCTTTTTTGACCCACCTCCTAAAGTAACTGAAATAAAAGCAAAAATAAACAAATGGGACCTAATGAAAGTTAAAAGCTTTTGCACAGCAAAGGAAACTATAAACAAGATGAAAAGACAACCCTCAGAATGGGAGAGAACATTTGCAAACGAGTCAATGGACAAAGGATTAATCTTCAAAATATATAAACAGCTCATGCAGCTCCATATTAAAAAAACAAACAACCCAATCCAAAAATGGGCAGAAGACCTAAATAGACATTTCTCCAAAGGAGACATACAGATGGCCAAGAGGCACATGAAAAGCTGCTCAACATCACTAATTATTAGAGAAATGCAAATCAAAACTACAATGAGGGATCACCTCACACTGGTTAGAATGGGCATCATCAGAAAATCTACAAACAACAAATGTTGGACAGGTTGTGGAGAAAAGGAAACCCTCTTACACTGTTAGTGGGAATGTAAATTGATACAGCTACTATGGAGGACAGTATGGACTTTCCTTAAAAAACTGAAAATGGCATTACCATCTGACCCAGCAATCCCACTACTGGGCATATACCCAGAGAAAACCATAATCCAAAAAGACACATGTACCCCAATGTTCATTGCAGCACTATTTACAATAGCCGGGTCATGGAAGCAACCTAAATGCCCATTGACAGACAAATGGATAAAGAAGATGTGGTACATATATACAATGGAATATTACTTGGCCAGAAAAAGGAATGAAATTGGGTCATTTGTAGAGATGTGGATGGACCCAGAGAGTGTCATACAGAGTAAAGTAAGTCAGATAGAGAAAAACAAATATCATATATTAATGCATGTATGTGGAATCTAGAAAAAAGTTACAGATGAACCAGATTGCAAGGCAGAAATAGAGACACAGATGTAGGGAACAAACTTATGGACACCAAGGAGGGAAAGCAGGGGTGGGTGGTGGTGGGATAAACTGGGCAATTGGGTTTGACATATATACACTAATATGTATAAAATAGATAACTAATAAGAACCTGCTGTATAAAAAATAAAGAAATAAAATAAAACTCAAAAAAAACAAAAAAAGAGCATGGGTAGGGACTTCCCTGGTAGCACAGTGGTTAAGAATCTGCCTGCCAATGCAGGGGACACAGATTTGAGCCCTGGTCCAGAAAGATCCCACATGCCGCAGAGCAACTAAGCCCGTGAGCCACAACTACTAAGCCCGTGCTCTGGAACCCACGAGCCACAACTACTGAGCCTGAGTGCAACAACTACTGAAGCCCGCACACCTAGAACCCGTGCTCCGCAACAAGAGAAGCCACTGCAACAAGAAGCCCGTGCACCGCAATGAAGAGTAGCCCCCGTTCACCACACCTAAAGCTCGCGTGCAGAGACTAAGACCCAACACAGCCAAAATTAATTAATTAATTAATTAATTAATTTTAAAAAAAGAGCACTGGTAGAGGTAACTAATAGTAAAGACAGTAAAACTATATATTTTGCATATAACATTTTTTTCTCCTCTCTGAATTAAAATACAATAGCATAAAGCAATTATAAATATGTAGTGATAGGCACATGATGAGTAAAGGTGTAACTTGCATGACCATAATAGCACAAAGGAGGGGAAGGGAAGGGACCTATATAGTAGCAAAGTTTTTTATACTATTGAAATTAAATTAGTATTAATCCAAATTATAACATTATTAATTAAGGTGCTAATTGTAATACTCAGGGCAACCACTAAAAGTGAACTCAAAAATATAGTAAAAAAAAGAAAGTATCTATTTAACACAAAAAAGGTAGTAATGGAGGAACATAAAAACAAAAATGACATAATACATATAAAAACACATATAAATGGTAGACATAAATCCTGTCATCTCAGTAATTACGTTAAATGTAAATGTATTAAACACTCAAAGCAAAAGGCAGAAGAGACTAGCAGAATGGATTTAAGAAGCAATACGACAATAAAAACACAACCTGACTATATGTTGTCTACAAGTGACAGACTTTAAATTCAAAGACACAAATAGGTTGAAAGTAAAAGGATGGAAAAGATATACCATGCAAACAGTAACCAAGTAAGAATGGAGACTCTATACCAATATCAAACAAAGTAGATTTTGAAAGAAAAACTGTCACTAGCAACAAAGTAGGACATTTTAAAATGATACAAAGTATCAATTTATCAAAAAACATATGAGAAAACAACAGAGTCTCATATATTCACAAAACAACAGAGTCTCAAGATACATGGAACTAAACCATGCAGAATCAAAGGGAGAAAGACAATTCAACAATAAAAGTTGGAGATATCAATATTCCACTTGCAATAATGAATAGAACAATTAGACAAAAATCAACAAGAAAATAGAAAATAGTATGAAGTTTCCTCAGAAAATTAAAAATAGAACTACCATATGATCCAGCAATCCCATTTCTGGTTGTTTATATGAAGGAAGTAAAATCAGTATCTCAAAGACATATCTGCACTCCTATGTTCATTGTAGCATTATTCACAATAGTTAAGACATGGAAACAACCTAAGTGTCCGTAGACAGATGAAAGGATAATGAGGATGTTATCTTTCTTTCTCTCTCTCTCTCCCCCTCTCTCATGTGTGTGTGTGTGTGTGTGTGTGTGTGTGTGTGTGTGTGTGTGTATTATATGTATTATCATACAACATATACATATGATGTATGTTGTATATATACATATATATGGTGTGTGTATACACACACACACACACCCACACACACACATAATGGAATATTTTTCAGCCATGAGAAAGCAGGAAATTCTGCCACTTGAAGCAACCTGAGAGAACCTATAAGACATTATGCTAAGTGAAATAAGCCAGACAGAGACAGACAAATACTATATGATCTCTTATATGTGGAATTTAAAAAGAGTTGAACTCATAGAAACTGGTGGAATGGTGATTACCAGGGGCTGGGGGGTGGGGGAAATGGGGAGTTGCTGGTCAAAGGATACAAGCCTTCATTTATAAGATGAATAAGTTCTGGGAAGCTAATGTACAGCATGGTGACTATTCTATTACTAATACTGTATTGCTAAGAGAGTAGATATTAAGTGTTCTCACTACACACTCACAAAAATGGTAACTATGTGAAGTGATGGATGTGTTAATTAACCTGATTGTAGTAATCATTTCACAAAGTATACATGTATCAAATCATCACATTGTACACTTTAAACATATACAATTTTGTTTATCAATTACATCTCAATAAAGTTGGGAGACAAAAAGGAATAAAAAATACAGAGTGGTACTGCCATAAGGATACACACTTAGGCAATGGAATAGAATTGAGATTAGAGAAACACACCCTTACATCTACAGTCAAATGGTTTTCAAAAAGACTGCCAAGCCATTCAATGGGGAAAGATTAGTCTTTTCAATAAATGGTGCTGGTTCATTTTTAGGTTAAAAAGTAAATACAAATATAAATGCTATTATTCCCTTCTAGCATTAAAGAGATGGTCTTGGAAATCTGAATTTAGGTGAACGCTGTTCTAGAAGAAGAATTAGTAAGGTAATAATATCTTACGTTAACAGTAAGAAGATGTCTGCATACTCCAAGCAGAAGATTGAATTCCATTCAACTTAACTGGTTTTTTCCTTTCTTCTAAAAGTTCTAGGCGTATATCACGCCAAAACGAAAATACCTTCTTCTGGACATATTGTGGGTCTAAATTTTGCCTATTATTTTAATCATTCAGAGGCATAAATTCATTATTTCAAACTCTGGTTAAATTTGAATTAATACATAACTGATCTAAAAGTGATTTGGGTGAGATAATACACCTTAACCACCAAAATTATAATATAGTAAATAATAAATTCATCTATACCGAGAAAATAGTATAGTAGAGCCCGGAACTGAAGTTATCCTTTAAAAAAGAAAAAAAATTCCCTATAATATTCTCAAGTCTCCTTTAAGCCACAAGTGAGCTATTAAGCAAAACACAGAAATGCTATAGAAACCTTTTTTTAAGTGGGTGTTAGCAGATGTTAGCCAAGCAAATACTTTAAAATAATAAAATTAAATTAAGGGTGCTCTATTAATGTTTTAACCAGACAGCTAATACAGACTCAAGATGGTTCCTGGCCAACAGTAAAGATAGCAGGACTTTAGACATATTTGTTAAGATGTTGGTACAGTGAGAAGTGCCAGAAGCCAAATATGTGTTTGGCTGAAACAGTCATTAAGCTACTACTTACAGATGATGACTAGGAACCAGGCACCAGGCTAAATTTTTCATGTCTAGTCTTGCGTTTATTCCTCAGAACAACTTCCCTGATTATGGTATTATGTTCATCCTTCCCATTTTACAGATGAGAAAACGGGGCTTTTAAAAAGTTAACATCTAAGCCCACTGTCCTCCAGATATTACTTGAGAGTATAGGAGCCTAAATTCAAAGCTTTTAACCACAACATTCTACTTCTGGGCACTTCACTTGGTTGATTTCAGCTAGGAAATAATTAAGTGCAGATGAAATGAATGCTTGAGCCATTAGACCCCAAATAATCATTTGTTTGTGGAAACATCTGTCTCACTTGGCAAATATCTGAGGTTTAAATATAATTTCATAGTTTGGTCTAGAGAATTAGAACTTCCAGAATTATGAAACTTTGATCATCAAAAGGACCACCTACTGAGAGCCTCAGCCTTTTATGATTGACAGAACTCCCCCTGGAAAACCCAGGGGATCATGAGAATATTCCTCTTCTCATGATCATGACTTCATCTTCTAGCCCACGAGACCATGCACCCTTACTTTTGGAAACACTTTTTTCCATGTTTGAGAAGAATGGAAGCTTCTACAATCTTTTTTATAGGAAAGCAAAATACTAATCAATCTGAAAGCTGAGTTTCTTTGATTAAATAAATTGATAAATGAACTAAATTAAATAATAGTTGCTTCCCTATAGATTTTTCAATGTCCCTCAATATATAGCACCAGAATTAGATACAACACTTTGGAAGCATTCAGAGAGCAAGAATATAAGAGGGCTACTATAAGCTTCTATTACTGACTTCTAAGATTGATTAGCTTTATTATGAAATTGAATTATCAAATCTACAGTAATTGGAGAGAGCCATTAATACCTCAAGTATTTCAGTGTGTGGTATCTTTAAGCCATTCTATCTCTATTCTTATGCAATTTTTGACGTCAGGTTAACTTGTCATTTTAACCTCTGAGGTCTTTTTGAAATCTCTCAACCCTTAGAAATTCCTATACCTTTTTTAACATCTCCAGTTCTCACCGAAATTATTAATACAAGTATTGAAGAGGACAGAATCAAGTTTGGAGCCATTTTCATCCAATGTGACACTGCCCTCATGAGTGCCAAGATGATACACCAACTTTCTGTTCAGATTCCTGTCACATGCTCTTAGCCAACTACTTCCTCCAAGTTGACCATTATCAGTATTAGATTAGAAATTCACTTCATCATTTATTCTCCCTTCAGGTTGATGAAATGGTGTCCAGACAAGTCAAGATTGTATCAGATGAAACATTTTCAGCTACTAATATATCTTACCTCTATACTATTGCTGATTCGTATGAAGAAGATTGTTTTATATTCTTCATCTAATTTGGTAGTTTTTTTGGGGGGGGTATAGTTGCTTTACAATGTTGTGTTAGTTTCTGCTGTACAACAAAGCAAATCAGTTATATGTATACATATATCCCCTCTTTTTTGGACCCATAAACTAGATGAAAAGACAACCCTCAGAATGAGAGAAAATATTTGCAAATGAAGCAACTGACAAGGGATTAATCTCCAAAATGTACAAACAGCTCATGGAACTCAATATCAAAAAAACAAACAACCCAATCAAAAAATGGGTGGAAGACCTAAATAGACATTTCTCCAAGAAAGACATACAGATGGCCAAGAGGCACACGAAAAGATGCTCAACATCACTATTAGAGAAATGTAAATCAAAACTACAATGAGGTATCACCTCACACCGGTCAGAATGGCCATCATCAAAAAATCTACAAACAATAAATGCTGGAGAGGGTGTGGAGAAAAGGGAACCCTCTTGCACTGTTGGTGGGAATGTAAATTGATGCAGCCACTATGGAGAAGAGTATGGAGGTTCCTTAAAAAACTAAAAATAGAACTACCATATGACCCAGCAATCCCACTACTGGTCATATACCCTCAGAAAACCATAATTTGGTAGTTTTTAATAAATCCTTACAATGACTAACCTTCTATTTCTCTTTCTTTCACATCTTCTAGCCTGCATCCCCTGTCTCTGATGATTTTCCATGTCAGTATGTACACTAATTGCATCTCCTGCTAACATACATTGTGTTACCATATTCAGACAGTACATTTATAGACTTGTGTTTTCTTAGGTAGTGAATCTGTTTATTCTATTCTGTTGTTGCTAGGTAGTTGATGGGATACTTGATTTCTTTTATGGATTCTAGTTTTCAGTCATTCTTGACTACACTGGCAAGTCTCCAGGCCAGTCTTTACAGTCTGAGCCAACGTACCTCCACGTAATGGCACAGACTACTTGCATCAGAGATGCTGTTTCAGGAGATGTGGGAATGGGCCCAGGAAGCTGTACTTTTTTTTTTTTAATTAATTAATTTAGTTATTTATTTTTGGCTGTGTTGGGTCTTCGTTTCTGTGCGAGGGCTTTCTCTAGTTGTGGCAAGCGGGGGCCACTCTTCATCACGGTGCGCGGGCCTCTCACTATCGCGTCCTCTCTTGTTGGGAGCACAGGCTCCAGACGCGCAGGCTCAGTAGTTGTGGCTCACGGGCCTAGTTGCTCCGCGGCATGTGGGATCTTCCCAGACCAGGGCTCGAACCCATGTCCCCTGCACTGGCAGGCAGATTCTCAACCACTGCGCCACCAGGGAAGCCCAGGAAGCTGTACTTTTAACAAGCAATACCTACGATTTTTATGAACACAAGTTTGAGAGCCTCAAACACTGAAGTTTGGTTCTTCCCAGTTCTGGAGACATATATTCTGTTCTTCATTACAGAGTCTTCATTTAAGTAATTTAAACCAGTCTAGAGAACAAAACCAAATCTTTCTTTTTGATAACTCCTGAAAGAGTAAAAGTGGGAAATATTTTACGTCTAATACCTCTAAACCTCAAAAGCACTCTGCAAGTCAGATACTCAGAGAGGTTAAATCGTTTGCTCAAGGTTACACAGATCACGTTTAGCATAGAATTTAAACTAAAGTCGGCATGACTCCAGTGCCTGAGATGACTACAACACATCATGCTGCTATCCCACTCAACTATTTCCTTTAGCCAACAATGGAGATCAGATAAGGACTGAAATTGTTGGAAGGGAGGGAACAAATAGCCTGTATAAGGAGGAGAGAAGGAGACTCAGAGCAGAAAAATGGGGAAGGAGAGCAAGCCCACCCTGAGCACACTCTTAGATGGAAGTGGAGGTCTGAGTATATGCTGGAGACAGCTGCCAAAGAACACTAGAAAGACATACAATGCCCTACGAGGAACAAGGTAAATTCAAGGCAACTTAAGGGAGAGCAAGGTCAGCCTGTCCCCCAACCCTCAATTATAGTGAGACCATTCCAAGATGGTTCCACTCAGATATTGGTCTTTAGGTTAATTATTCAATGAAAAAATAAAGGTCCTCTTAAGGAACATGGTTTGTGTGTATGACATCTGTAAGTCAGGTGTTCATATTGGAAGAACTGGGGAAAGAATAAGCTGGTTTATTGGAAACGTTTAGAGAACTGATGATTTAAATCTTTTAACTGGGTGATTTAAATAAAAGAAAATATGTAAAGAAACAGATTAGAATTCAACGTTCAAATTAAATTTTTTCATTCACTTACTATTTACTCTTTCATTTGTTAAATATTTATTGACTGCCTGCTATATACCTGGAATTAAACTAAGTGCTGGAGTGTTCTTCTAGGTTAAGATTGCTCAGAAAATGTAGAGTAAATATATGAATGCATGGATGGATGGAATGAATGAATGAATAAAAGTTTAACAAGCAATCCCGTGAATCAGAGAAAATGAACAACACGTACAATGAGAGCTTGGCTAGCTCTCTGCAAATATCCTTGGCTGAGTTAGGAAAGCTCAAGCCTACAATTCTTGGCCTTTTCTGATGAGCCTCTAGAGATGTGAAGTCTTACACTGAAGGTCAGATAATCTTTCAAGTTTACTGTGAAGCTACAGTATTCATGAAGTGTTCCACAGCCAACCAGACTTTTTATTAAAGCACATGAGAGAAGATCCTGAGTCAAGAATAGCTTCTGCTCACAAAATCCATCTTACAGGCAGGCAGGATAATCACAGACAATGCTAAGGAAAAACCCTGCAACTTCTGGGTTGTTTTTTTTTTTTTTCAATAAAAGTTATCTGTACAAAGTTATGAGTTGACAGAATTCAAATAATTAAAACACAGGGTAGTGCATTTATTTATTTATGAGCTCCAGCACTTCCTATTTGACAACCTGAAAACTGAAGATCTTAATATGAGCAAGTATAATGAAAATAATGTAAAAAAAACTATATACATTTTTATACAGATTAAAATAAACACTTGCTTATTTTATACCACAATTCAATAAAAATGGGCCCGCTATGTTTTAAAAAAGCCACAGAAATACTCTTGTTAAGACGTGAAGATGCCATTACCATGCACATGCAGTTGAATGTGCTGTTGTGTTTCTCCAGCTGCATTGGTAGCCACACATGTGTATCTGCCAGCATCTTCCATGAGGGCTTTGGCAATTTGTAGAACTCGACCAGAAGACTGTATCTAATTGGGATCAGAAAGTATGGCAGCATTTTGTACTTTATACTTGGACTTGAAAACATCTGCTGAATAGACAAACTTATTTAAATTTGTAATATCTAGTTATATTTTTATGCCAGTATCTTAATTATCTTTTGATAGATTAGAGCCAGATCACTTCATCATGCACAAGAAAATAGACTATTTTGATTGAAAAGCTTTTCTTAGTCATTGGAAAACACAAAACAGTGTTACCTAAGGCAAGCCTGCTGGTACAGTCATAAAACTCCACTGAATAAAAGACTTTAGCACTGCAACTATGAGGTATGTGATGAAAATTTAAGCTATTTGAAAAAAACATGGTTACATTTATGCAACACTTCATAAATAGTTTTAAAACAATCTTTTTTGATTAAATGGTCATGGGGGCCAGAAAAACAATAAAAATTATAAAATATGAGTAATGGAAATGCAGATAAATTTCCTTGACTTGTTTTCCTTATTTCCCTCTTAAACACATTGCAGCTAGCCTCTACCATTTTGGAACTGGTGATTCAGTGGTTATTTTTTGAAAATGATTATTCAGAGGTCACCAGTTAACTTCTAATCACAGCATCCAGCAGCCTAGGCAGTGAGCTCATACTCTCCTTCACCATCTACAGCATTTGGCGTTGTTGACTTCCTGCTCCTTCAGTCACTCTGCCCTCTGGGAGCTGAAGGTACAGCATTCCCTCAGTTCTCATTCTCTGACTTTCTTAGTAGATTACTTTATGGAATCTGCTTCCTCTTCCTGCACCATAAACAGGAAACTTAGCTTTCTGATAGTTTTCATCCAAACCCATGGCTGTGATGAAGAATCCCATGCAGACTCCTAAATTTACAGCATTGGCCTTAACTTTTCTCCTGAGCTTCCAGCTATCTGCTGGACAGGTTAGCACATGAAATTGAACAATCCAAAACAAAGCTGTTTTCCTGTATTTCTAAACCAAATTCTCATTGCGTGTTTCCAATCTTGCTTAATGGCACCAGTCATCTGGGTTTCAGAGCCCACTTTGACTCTCTTAGTAATTATACCACTCTGTGTTTCTCAGATCCCCTGTCTCCATTCTCACAGCCACTGTGGGATTATAATGGCTCCTTAATTTATATTCCAGTGTCTCCAACCTTCCGAACTGTTAATCTGCCTTGCATACTGTTGCCAGAATAATTTCTAAAATGCAAATTGGATCCTTTTACCAGTCCCCCTTCAAAGCTCATTCATGGCTCCCCACTTTGCCCAGAATGAAATCCGAACTCAGCAAAGCCTTCCAGGCTTACTGCATTCTGACCCCATATGATCTTCTCTCCATACACTCCCACATAAACTCCCACGTAGCTTATTCTTCATCCATACTGTACTAAACACATTAAGCAGCACATTCATATACTTATGTTCACTTCTAGACTTTCGCATACAGCCTTTAAGTGCAGTAATTTCTTAAGATTCTGAACTAGATCATTTTTTTTTCTGTTTCTTCTTACTCTTTATTCTGCCCTTGGATTAACTCATCTACGTCCATGTGTTTCAAATATGATCTGTGTGCCAATATCCCAAGCCAGAACTATCTTTTGAGCTCCAAAACCATATATTCAATGGTCTACCTGGCAACGCCACTAGTTTATTTCAAGGTCAACTCAACACCCAGAAGTCTAAAACTCAAATCACAGTTATTCCCCTTCAAACTTATCTTCCTCCAAAGTCTCCTTTCTCACTGGATGGCAACACTATTTATGCACTTGTGTAGATTAGCTTCCTACTAATTTTTCTTGATATTCCCCACTCCCTCACCTTTCATCAACAATCTATAATCAAGCCCTAATGATTTAACCAATAAATAACTCTCAAATATATCCATGTATCCTCATCTCTATGGCCAGCATGTGAGTCCAAATTTCTATCTTGTCTCTCCTAGACAAATGCAAATAAGTTCAATTGATTTCCACATATCTACTCTTGACTCCTTCAATTCATTCTCCAAACGGACCTAGGTAACTACTGAAAATATAAGCCTGATCATGTCACTCTTCTCTTAAAACTGTTCAAAAATTTCGCATTGTGAAATTCGCAAAGTGAAAATAAAATCATTAACATTACTTAAATGCCTCCTACCTGTCCTCTGGTCTCCTCTAATACCATTTCTCCCTTGCTCTTGGTTCCCTAATCCAATGGCTTGCTTTCAGGTTCTCAAGAGGTGTCGTGCTCCCCTTTACTTTCAGTTGTTTGCCCATGCACATCTTCTCTGAAAGATTCTACTCACCTCTCTTCTATTAATTTGCCCACTTAACTCCATATGTTCTTCAGATCTCTGCTTAAAGACTTTCTCCATAAATTACCCTCCCTCACGCTGTTGGAGGAGGTCACTGAGAGGATGTGACCGCAGGGATGACCTGTGAGCTGGACTCAGGCATTTGGAGGCTCTTCATCCTCTCCCCATTTTTGGAATGTGCATTCCATCTTCTTTCCCAGTGCTAGAAACTGCCCAAGGACGCAGCCTTGAGATAGTAGTGTGATGTTGAGACCATCTGGACAGGATATATGGATATATGACTGAACCCAGTTAAGAACTCTATATAAACTTTTAAGATTTGGTGGGCACGTGAGGAGATCTACTCATTTTTCAGTCATCCAAGACAAGCCTGGTAAGTAAGTTCCCTTGCTTAGTAAACCTGCCCCCTACCAATCTGGAGCGCTGTGCCTCTTTCTTAGATCTCTCTCTGCCCTCTCTGAATAGGGGGCCGATTTCAGATGACACCCAGGAAGCTCCAGGGGTTGCAAACCAACACACGCTCAAAGGCTTTCCTCATTATCTGTTTTTATACCTCTCTATACTGTCTCCTAAAATTACTCATCACAGTTTGCAATCATACTTTTGTACAACTGTATGATAAATATCTGTCTCCCAGGTAAACAATTGTTTACCTGCTCTGTGTTAGAAGGCTACATATTAGATCTTTTGTTAGCGCAAATGTGTGAGATTAGTTCCACCAAATTTGGAATAGGAATGATAAATGAACAGATATCCATCACTTCTGCCGGGAGAAGAACTTGGCACATCCCTTGTTACTGAAACCTACCTCAAGCAAAGCTCAAACCCACATTAGTCAATTAACTTGATCTTAGTAGCAAAATCTATTAATTATTTTAATTGTATCATGTAGATTACTCAGGTTTGCAATCTACCTATCTATTAATTCAACAAATATGTACTGAGATATAGTTATATGCCAGGGACTATACTCAATATGAAAGATACACAAGTGAACTTATTCATAGAGTCTGAGTCTCTGCCATCATGATGTTTATAGACTAAACTATGTTTTTCAAGAAACCATTTCACTTAGGTTTATGTATCAATAGATATAACACTACCTTAATCCTGGTCAATGGTGAATATACTGAGGATACTCTGACTTACTTAGTACTGATGAACTATTCATCCATAAGATACCAGTTTATAAATAATTAAAACAGGCATAAATTGAAATAATAAAAATACCAACCACTATGTTAAAATTAACATCCCTGTTAAAGTTATTAGTCTTTAGTTAATTCCATTTTTCAAATCAAAATATTAAGTTAAATTCTGAAAAACCCTAAGGAAAACACATATTGTTTTAGGACATTTCTTGCAAAATCTATCCAACAGGAAAATCTATAATTAAGAAAGGAGAATATGATAGCTCCATATATAGCTTTCTCATCTTGGGCAAAATAATATTCATACTTACTTTGAGGTTTCCTTGGGCAGTGTTGACAGGTTGGCCATCTTTTAACCATGTAATGGATGGCTTTGGAATGCCATTGGCTATGCACTGCAAGGTGATGGGCTTGTACCTTACTACAGCTCTCTCAGAAAGCCCTGAGGATTTGATTGTTGGAGGAACTAGATTTAAGAAAAAGAGAGGAGAAGAAAGGAAAGAAGGAAGAAAAAAGGAAGTGAGGGAGGGAACGAAAACTATAATCAGTGGGATCAAACACTTAAAAGTCTGTATCCAAGAACTTGAAACTTCAAAATTTAGAAAAGGGCAGAGGCCTATTTTAACAAACAGAATAATTTCATTTCATGCATTTCACTTATAACTTTTAGCAATTTTAGAGATTACTGATCTCTTAACTATGGGTCTCTAATTCTCCAGAGAATAAGTGAAATGTATTCACAGCAACTGCAATCCACATGTATGTTTGGTTTACAACCTCTTGGTGTGTTTTCTCAATCTACTATGACCTGCCCTTTCTCTAGAACTGCCTCATTAAATTGGGGTGGGTTTCCAGTACCCATATTTATACCACATGACTCTGTCCCCAGCAAGGCTGATTAAATCCAGGAGAGTAACTTGATTTAAGCTGGGCCTGCCAGATTCCCTCCCTCAAGAATTGGAATTGAGACTGAGAAACAGGATTAGCTGTATTCCATCAAAATGCAGGAAAAAACCAGTCTGCCTGGGAAGAATGAAGTTGATATTCATAGAAACCTCTGCTTGTTGCTTCCAAACACTCTCTAGTTTCTCATTGCAGTCCCCCCCTTCCCAAGGTCTGCTGGCAAGTGAGACACCTGATACCCTGGCAGAGGGTTGCTTCTGTCATTAGATGAATGGTTCTAACCCAACTGTGCCAGTTCCATGAGTGCACTTATGTGCCCTGGACCCTGCATAACACCCTCAGCCTCCATTTCTGGAAATGACTTTATTCACACTCTCTCCTGTTTTGGATGAATCTTTGAACACTCGTATCCCCCCTTTATTTGAAATTTGCTGCCTGCCTCTTCTATCTTCTTTGATCTCATACCTCAGACCCTCACATTCTATGCAGAATATACCCTCTACCATTTAAATTCTGTCTCAGTTCATTCACATGATACCTCTTGGTTAAATCTTCTGTGTTAGTAAAGTGCCTTAAAATTTTCCAATACCTAATTCAAATTTGCATCCAAATTCTCACTCAAATTAGCACTACTTTCCACAACTCAAGATTTATCCAGATTACTGAGCTAAATTCTGAATTAGATACTGAAACAATGCATAAATGAATTTTCAGTGAAATGCTCCTGCCCCTTCTTCAGCATACCATGAACAGTCACTTCAAATTCCTTCTTGTGGTCTCCAGCAGTGTTTGTTGCTACACACCGATAAAGGCCTGTGTCTGACACTTGAGCCTGGGCAATAACCAGTTTGTATCCATTTAGCAAGATCTTGAATCCATCCCTTTCATCAATTAGCTGGCCATCCTTCAGCCACCTACAGAAATAAGGCAAAAAGAAGTCTGGAGACATATTTTAAATAACTATGTTCCTAACTATACCTTAAATAACTATGTTTCTAAAGCAATCTATCTATCTCGGAGCAACTACATTTATTCATATATTCGACTTATATACTTATATATATGTATGTATATGTGTATATATGTATATATGATACATTTATATTATGTATTCTCAATTATTTACTTGCCTAATTTCCCATCTGCTCACTCTAATAAAATAAACTGTAAACAGGGAAAAGAAAAAGGAAACCTGGTTTAACAAAGAAGCCGGCATATTATTGGAACCCAAGAACTATGTGTACAGTTCTTCATTCTTCTATTAATGCTGGGCTACAGAAAGAGGCAAATGCCCCTACATATCACTCACTGCAAATGTTTAAATAATATTAACCAACAAAACACACATAATCTTAAAACATCTGTAAAATAAAATCCTAAAATCATATAGCATTATAATTTTTAATTTATTATGAATTATCACTTTCCATTTAGTTTTATAATCATGTGTGAACATATTTTAGCCCAAAAGTTAGTTGAGTATCTGTTCCTTTGCATACCCCATAGCACTTTGGAAATGAAAGATAAGTATTCAAGAAATACTTTGTGAATGAAGGAATGAGAAAAAAGTATTGGTAATCATATATTCATGTTAACTTCCTCTATTCCTTAATATGTCTGGCATACTGTTTTAAATTCCGTTGTTCATTTAACATTTCAGTGCTTCAAGAAGATCTGACAGATACCACTTAATAGTCTGTCTCTATGAACTGAAAATGTAATTTTTAAGAGCATATGATGAAGTCTTCTAATTGAGCAGATTTATGGGCCCCGTGAGTATCAAACAAAAGTTGCCTTGAATATAGAGTACGTCTTTTAAAAGAGGGATATAATTAGTATAATTTTATAAATCACTTTTGAATGACACAGAACCTCTTTCAAGATAGCTCTAAAACACTCAAATAAAGAAGTGGGAGATATTTAGAAGACATACCAAAACGCTTACATGATAGTTGGTGGAGGAGAGCCTGTCACCTGACAATCTAGCTCCAGTAAGTTATTAACCATCACAATGAAGTAAGACATTTCATCTCCTCCTTCTATAGCTGGTGGCACTAGAAAACAACAAGGATGTAACATACAAAGAAATGTTGACAAGAAAAAATATAGCATCACTTTTAAGCAATACTAAGTTGCACTTAGAAGGCTGATAAGTATCATAGTCATTTGGTACAGGATGGAGACTTGAAATGTATTGTAAAATACCTTTTACAATACACATTTGCCACGATCAATAAATATACTTTTGACACACTGTGAATTTTTCTCAGTTAATCTAGCACTATGGGGCTGATGATGCCATCAAAACATAAAGCTGATTCATATTTTATGTTGCTTATTTTCATAAGAGTAAGATAAGGGAACCTCAAAAATTGGGCCTGCATTGAAAGCCTTCAATTTATAAAGAAACAGAGATGTAAGGTTACAAGATGACTTCCCAAGTCCCACAGACTAAGTTTCCTGTTGTTTTGCACAATGCTCATGACAAGAGGCCATGCCGTCACTCACTACAATCAGATATTGTCACAGATGTAAAAAGGCATCTACCTACTTACCAAGTGTACCTATGAGGGCAAGTGGAAGATTTATGTGGGGTTTTAGATCTTGGGACTCTGGTGATCAATTCACCACTCAGTAATGTGTAGTCCAGAGTTGAACAGATCACTAAACCTTCTCTAAGATCATTTTATTATTCCATGAACACAAAAGCATTTAATAAACTAGTCAGGTTTTGCTATGAATATGAGAATACAGGTGGCAGCATCCTCATTTACCTAAGACGTCAACTTCATATTTGATTTCCTTTTCTCCTGCCACGCTGGTAGCCACACATATATACTGTCCCCTATCGACTTCTAGGGCACCCGTGATTTCTAGTTTCTTCCCACCAGCTTCTATGCGGATGTTGTCGCTCGCTTTCACGGGTACACCGTCTTTCAACCAGGTGAGAACTGGAGGAGGGTTGCCAGCAGCTTTACATTCCAGTGTCAATGAATGAGCAATAACCACTTGCTTATTGAGAGGCACAGCCAAGTCACCTTCAATCATTGGAGGAACTAGGTAGAAAAAAGTAATATTTCAGGCAATTCTTTAAGATCCTAATGAAATAAAGGGGATTCTTTTCATTTTTAACTCACGTAGTTTGACTATAGAAACTACCTATATGTCCATCTCCCCGTAAGCTACTGAGGAAAGAATTTCTTGGTTCAGCTTATCTGCAATTAGTCTAAATATTGTAGGATACTCTATACTGTGTCTGGCTTAAAAAGGACAAATTGGAGAGAATGAGCTTAGTCCTAAGAACTACTTTACCTTCTCCGTAAAAATCAAATGGTCTAGATTCCCAAGTGCCATAGGCAGACGGTTGACTGAATGAATGGGCCCACTTCTTGCTAACCTTAGCTTTTTAAAATATTTTTCCAAATCATGAGACAAATTCTTCTAATTCCAATGTATGCATATCGAAGACAACCCAACCCAACAGGGATTCATTAGTGAACAAATTGCATGTTGCCAGATTAGAAAGCATAGGCAGAAAAGTACATAATTAAAACATATATTTTTTTCCTTACCATAGACATCCACATGGAATGATTTTTCAGCAGTCCCAGCAACATTGGTTACTTGACACTTATATGTTGCTGAATCAGAGACCTGTGCTCGAGGGATATGAAGAAATTGTCCTTTATCAATATAAAGTGCTTGTGAGCTGGATATGATTGGTTGGCCGTCTCTATACCAAGTAATAGCAGGCATTGGAAGTCCCCGTGTTTCACATTCCAGTTTAATTATGCTGTTGATCAGTGCTGATATTTCTGTGGTGACATTCCCTCCTTTAATACTAGGTGGAACTACAAAGGATTTCAGAACAGAAACAAGTCTTCTAAGTTTTAGCATCTGCATCAAAGTCTCAAATGCTATAGATATTTAAATAATGCATTAATGTAAATATGAATTAAAGACAATTAGGAAGTCTGTGATTTACCTACTGATAATTAGTTGCCTGTTTTGTCAAAACAGTCTTCATCACTGTCCTTTTGGATTTCAGATTTCAGTAAAAGCAGAAAGTCAGTTTTCATTTCAGGGGTTCATTTAAGCCCAATAGATCATATTACAGTAACTAAGAAAGTCGTGTTTAACAAAGCAAAACAAAATAAATCCCACTTAAAGTAAATACAATAAGTTTGAAATGAGGCCAAGGGAGCAAAAATGTCAGAAGAGGTACAACTGCATGCCATTTCCCCAGGAAATACAAAACGCCTAAGTGCTTTCAGATCCAGCTACTGGTAATAGCTGTGGAGTCTTTAACTTTTGCTTCTTCTTACTTTTTTTTTTTTTTTTTGGAACCGCCACAGAGAGTTCATTCACTCAATTATACTCATCTAATTGGCTACATGTGTATCTTTCATAATTCAGTAACCACATGTCTGGCCTCTCACACCACATGAGGACTCTGCTGCTGGAAAAACACCACCACTGACTCAAGCCCTGCTACACACTCTGAACACGATCCTTCCAGGATTGTGCTATCACTGCAATAACTTAAAACAAATTAAATGGCATGTGCCTGAATTTGAGCGCCTTAATTTTTTAAAATAAACTTTTATTTTAGAAGAGAATGTTTTCCTTATGGTTGGACTAGGGTTATGGGTTTTGGAAGCACGATCACAGAGTGCCATTCTCATCAATCATATCAAGGGTACACACTATCAACATAGCTTATCACTGATGATGTTGACCTTGATCACCTGGTTGAGGTAGATTTTGCTAGGTTCCTCCACTGTAAAGTTACTCTCTTTTGCCCTTTTGAAAAGAATCACTCTTCCCAGCCCATATATATGAGGGGGAGAGCTATTCTACTTCCTTGAGAGGGGAATACCTACACAATTTATCTGGAATTCTTCTGTATGAGAGATTAGTCTATCTTCCCCAATTTATTTATTTATATCACTATGCACTCATGGAGATTCATTTTATACTTTGGGTATAATCCAATACTACATTATTTATTTTATTGTTCAAATTGTTCCAGTATGGCCTTCGGGAGCTATTCCAACTGGCCCTATGTCCCTTTGATATACTCACATCATATTATTTTAGTATTTCCTTACTTTCTGGCCCTACTACATGCTCCAGGCTCATCTTTATACTCCCTGCCCCAGCCTTAGAATTAACTATTTCTCCTAGAAGCTCTGGTTCTATTTAGTGGAAAAGAATATTAGAAAACAGTATCTGGATCTGAGTGGAATTCCTTAATGTTTTCTGATAATTGTTCTTAGAACTAGTTCATAGTGACAAACATTAATATACATACTTTTTTCCTCACACATAAATGAAGGCAAGATCTACTATACAGGCATACTTCATTTTATTGTGCTTTGCCTTACTGTGCTTTGCACACATTGTATTTCTCACAAACTGAAGGTCTGTGGCAGGCCTGCACTGAGCAAGTCTATTGGCACTATTTTCCAACAGCATTGGCTCACTTCCTGTCTTTGTCACATTTTGGTATTTCTATCAATATTTCAAACTTTTTCATTATTATTATATTTGTTGTGGAGATCTATGATCAGAGATTTTATTTTTTTTAGTGATCATGATGGATTCTTTAATAAAAATATCATTATCTTTTTTTTTAACATCTTTATTGGAGTATAATTGCTTTACAATAGTGTGTTAGTTTCTGCTTTATAACAAAGTAAATCAGCAATACATATACATATATCCCCATATCGCCTCCCTCTTGCGTCTCCCTCCCTCCCACCCTTCCTATCCCACCCCTCTAGGTGGTCACAAAGCACCGAGCTGATCTCCCTGTGCTATGCGCTGCTTCCCACTAGCTATCTATTTTACATTTGGTAGTGTATATATGTCTATGCCACTCTCTCACTTTGTCTCAGCTTACCCTTCCCCCCCACCCCGTGTCCTCAAGTCCATTCTCTGGTAGGTCTGCATCTTTATTCCCGTCTTGCCCCTAGGTTCTTCATCACCTTTTTCTTTAGATTCCATATATATGTGTTAGCATATGGTATTTGTTTTTCTAACTTACTTCACTCTGTTTGACAGACTCTAGGTCTATCCACCTCACTACAAATAACTCAATTTCGTTTCTTTTTATGGCTGAGTAATAATCCATTGTATATATGTGCCACATCGTCTTTATCCATTCATCTGTTGATGGACACTTAGGTTGCTTCCATGTTCTGGCTATTGTAAATATAGCTGCAATGAACATTGTGGTACATGACTCTTTTTGAATTATGGTTTTCTCAGGGTATATGCCCAGTAGTGGGATTGCTGGGTCATATGGTAGTTCTATTTTTAGTTTTTTAAGGAACCTCCATACTGTTCTCCATAGTGGCTGTATCAATTTACATTCCCACCAACAGTGCAAGAGGGTTCCCTTTTCTCCACACCCTCTCCAGCACTTATTGTTTGTAGATTTTTTGATGATGGCCATTCTGACTGGTGTGAGATGATATCTCATTGTAGTTTTGATCTGCATTTCTCTAATGATTAATGATGTTGAGCATTCTTTCATGTGTTTGTTGGCAATCTGTATATCTGATCAGAGATTTTAATGTTACTACTATGACTTGCTAAAGGCTCAGATGATGGTTAGTATTTTTTAGTGATAAGGTATTTTTAAATTAAGGTGTGTACTCTTTTTAGACACAATGCTTTTGTACATTTAATAGACTATAGTATAGTGTAAACATAACTTTTATTTGCACTGGGAAACCAAAAAAAAATTGTGTGACTCGCTTTATTGCAATATTTGCTTTATTGTGGTGGTCTGGAACAGAACCTGCAATATCTCAGAGGTATGCCTGTATTGTGAGGTAAATTTGATGGTGGAATAATTTTTCTATAAGGTGGTTTACTATATAAATCAGGGCAGCCAATTATGGCCCACAGGCCAGGCATCAAGATGCTGAACCAAGCACAGTTTTTGCATTTTTAAACGACAGGAAAAAATCAAAATAATGATAATATTTTGTGACATGTAAAAATTATATGAAATTCAAACTTCAGCACCTATTAAGTTTTACTGGAATATGGTCATGCTCATTTGTTTATGTACCGTCTATGGCTACTTTCACTTCTACAATGGCAGAGTTAAATTGTTGCAATAAATACCAAATGTGGTGTTCTCATTGCTTCTCACTGTTGCTCAGCTCACCATAAATTTCAGTGACACGATTATAAGCCTACAGCATTTCAAGTGCCATAAATATCACCATACCGTGATATTTTACTTTACTTTTATTACCAGTGCATACTCCGCAGGTCAAAACACACACAAAAAAAGAAAAGTAAGCTTTAAAATGTAACATTTTTAAAGCACAGAACAGTGTGGATTATTTTGTTATTAAGTTCAATGGCAAAGCACTGAGTTTATTTTTTAATAACACTATAGCTGTTTTGAAAAAATACAGTGTACACTAACTCTATTAGCCTAAGCACTCATCACAATATATCCCAAAGAAAAACAACCGATAAATTAATATAAAATGGAATGTCTCATTAGGCAGAATTTCTTCACGAAGATAAAAAGTCAAAAAGGCTACCATCTAAGTTTCTGAGTGGCTCATTTGTTAGCCAAGGAAGGAGAGCCATTTACCAACAGTGATTTAATTAAATCAAGAATGATTGCATTAGCAAACAATTATGCCTAAACTAATCAATTTGTTTAAGATTATCAGCCTTTCCATAAGAAAAACTGCTTGAAGAGTTGAGAAAACTGACAATATCATAGTCATTTTTTTTTTTAAAGGCAACTTTTCTGAACAGTATTCTTGGCTCTTGACAAATTGACAGATGTTACTGATACTGCTTAGCTGTCTTTTATTTGAGGAGTCAATGCCACGCTAAAGAAACTGAAGAATTAGTCTCTAAGAATAGTCTGCATGGAACAACTACAGACAAAAATATTTTCAAAGAAGTTGAAAAAGCACTAATTTATTACAACCTGAAGTGGGATCTGCTAAGACGTGCTACAACTGATGGTGATAAAAATACGTGTGGGGCAGAAAAAGGTTTAGAGAAATTTACAAATTTTACATTTTAAATTTATTAAAATGTAAAATTCTAAAAGTCTATCATTATTCCTTGTACTATTCATCAGCACTTGTGTAAAATATTCATGTGTTATTGAAACAGAACTGTCCATGGGGTATTTTACTTGCTCTTATGGACTTAAATATCAGTAGTTCCATGAACTTTTGTCAGAAGTAGAAGGTGAATATAATGACTTGTTCTACCTTATAGCAGCTTAATGTCTTAATGGTGGTAAAGTTACATTTTAATTTTTGGAGCTTAGGACTGAGACTGAATTTTTTCTGAATGAGAATTGTCCTCAAACACTATTATTGAGTACTGAATGATTCTGGAATTTAGTTTTGCCATAAACTTGACAATGTTTCTTAATAAATTCAACCTAAACTTACCAGATAAAACCAGCACTTGAATGCAAAATCTATAGTTAGTAGTCATGCTGTTGTTTGACTCACAAGTAATGTCAAGCTCCTCTACACATTTTCCATGCTGTCAAACAAAACTCAGATCTTGATTCCCCTACAAATTTGCAGTGAATATATTTTCTGAGCTCAACTTTCAGTTTCAACAATGTTTGTCAAACTTCGATGCAAATGCAAATGCAATTTCCACATTTTACGTTCTTTTATCTCTGAAAATGAGGGCCTTCCATCTAAAATTCAATTGGAATTGATTAATTGGGAGTAGAATGGCAGGCCAAAAGTCAAATATCAAGAGAATATAACAGAATTCTGCAAATTCCTTTCAAGTAATGAATATGAACAATTAAAATCCTGTGTTTGTGAAATGATATTAGTATTTGACAGTATCTACAGTATCTGCATGAAAAGACATTTTCAAAAATAAAATCTCATTACAGATCAGTATTAACAGATGAACATCTGCATTTAATTTTGGTGACAGGAATCATTAACTTTGAACTCTAATTAAGTAAAATGTTATCCCTCCAAAAAAAATCCATTCTCATTAGTAGACCTGTATTACAACAAATTTTACAATTTTTAAAATTACCAGAAAAATAGAATATCATGAATAAACGACTGGTAGACATTTCTTTCCATTTTGTTATGTAAGTACCTATATAATGTCTTTGATTTTGCCTCACAGTATGCAAAGCCTAAAATATCTACCAACCTGTCCATTATAAAAAAGGTTTGTCAAGTCCTGCTATAGATAATTAATATCAATTCAAGCCACCATTTTGAAATCTTAAGAAAGAACATTTTACTCAGACTTTAAATTTTAATTTTGATTTGAGCCTATTGATGTAATCTGGAAACATATATCAAATTTTTGGCTGAAATTGTCTAAATAAACTGGCTAGCCTAATTAGTTGGATGATACATTAATGAAGTCAAGAACAGATGGGAACTCTACCTAACGCACTGTGGTAACTTAAATGGGAGGGAAGTCCAGAAGGGAGGGGATATCTGTATGTGTATGGCTGATTCAA